>NC_088793.1:135634744-135937774 GCF_011386835.1 Chrysemys picta bellii | reverse complement strand
GAGCAGGAGTCGAGCACCCCCCGGCACCTTAGGAAGTTGGTGCCTCTGACATACAGCTAGCTGTACAGGTAGCTCTGTGACACAAACCATCTTGTTTCAGAAGCCCTGACTTTCATTCATCTATATTTAGGCAGGATTTGCTTGTACCTGACTAGGGATGTCTATTTTAGGTAGGACAGAGTGACAAAAAGAGAGAGGGCCTAATTCTCTACTGCCTTGAACCATGTCTAGTCTGACCTGTGGGTGTGGGTCACTACTGTTCAGATATGATAACATTCTACACTCGCTTTCCATTGGTGTAAACAGCTGAGCTTCATATGATACAGATCAATGGGGAACCAGGCCCATGGCCACAAGCTGGCATGTGTTGAAGTTAGTGCACTGGTCTGGCAGTCAGCATGCCAGGATTCTATTCCTGACTCACTGTGTGACCTTGGCAGGTTGCTTGACCTCTCTACACCTCGGCGTACTCATCTATAGCATGGGTCTAATACAAAATATCTATCTTGCAAAAGTGGCGTGAGGCTTAACTAATATTGATAAAGCACTTGGAGATGGTCTTGAATTAAAGGCACTATATTGACGCAAAGTATTATTCTTAAATGGCTAAGCAGGAACATCATAATTACCAAAAATATTCCACATTGATGAAATAGACTGCATTTAAATTAACTGCCCAAAGTACTGAATGTTATGGTATCATCTTATATGCAAAGTAATTGATAGTTTACTATTATTTTCTTAGAAATCTACATATCCCTTTTAGTTTTGATATAAGAAGAGCCTAAGGACATATTTACACCTTATGTAATTGTAATACACAGCAGCTACTATAAATATGAGTTAAATTTCCTTACAAATAATGTGGGAAGTGGCAAAAGGAGTTCCTGTTTCCCCACAGCTTCCTCTCTACATGAAACTCCTTCGCCTTGAGCCCAGTGTTCCACTCCTTCCAACAGACTCAGGCTTAAGTCTTCTGAGGAGGTTTCTCAAAGATGTGTAACTTCCCCTCCTACTTTGATTTACTTTCTTCCGGGGTTGGTGGCTTCTTTCTTGCTCCTCAGGATCTTCAGGATGCACTTAGTCTCTGCTACCCATCTTGTGCCTTGAGGGTCAACCTGTGGATCTTATACCGTCCCGGTCCCAAAAAGTCTTTTGTGGTGGCTGTGAAAACAGTGGCCCACTATACAGCTGGCCAAAAATTTTGTCTGAAATTTATTTCAGCAAAAATTGCAGAATCAGCTACACCAAAAAGTTTGGTATCAGTTTGACCAAACTGTTTCTGTTGAACCCGCACTCCTCAAAATTCCAAAAATGTCCAAACATTTTGTTTTGACAGTTTCAAGATGAAATGTTCCAATTTTTCAGCTCAAAGTGGCTTTTTGTTTAGAAATTTTCTTCACATTTATTTTTTAAAAATAACACAAGAAGCTCAAAATTGGAACAAAAAATACTGTTTTACCCAAATCTATTTTTTTTTTAATTTTTAAAAATGTTTTAAAAAAATCCATTTTCC
Organism: Chrysemys picta bellii; assembly: GCF_011386835.1. NCBI lineage: Eukaryota > Metazoa > Chordata > Testudines > Emydidae > Chrysemys > Chrysemys picta. Next base: position 135,936,258 of record NC_088793.1, on the reverse strand, counting down.
ATTTGACCCAAAACTATTTTTTTTTTCTCCAGAATTTCCAGCATATGTAAAAATCTTTTATTTACAGACCTCTAACCTAGTGAGGCTAAATCACTTACCTGGTGGTCTTGGGAATAAGCCTATTAGCCAGAATACCTTGGTTCTAAACCCAGTCCTGATATTAGGTTGGTGTTCAACACTGAGCGTGTCACTGAAATATCGTTTTTTAAATGGGGTATGATGCAGTGTAAATCCCACATAGGTCAACAAAGAAGGGTTAACAGGAGTCCCATTACCTTACTTTGTTGCACATGAAGGGTTTGTCAGGCTCAATTTAGTATCAGATACCAATGAGGAGGACTGGGTGACTGCCATAAAGGAAGGAGTTCAGAGCAGTACGAGGAGGAGATTCAGAGGTAAGGAGGTCCTGTGTCCTTTCTGTATGGAGCAGGTCCTGAAGAGAAACAGGATAAAAATCTTCTTCTAAGTGGAGAGGCTAAAGAAAGACCCAGGTGTGAGATGATGGCATTTTTTTTTTTTTTTTTTTGCTTGATGTCACTTGGTGAAGACACAAGAAGAAAAGTAAAATCCCCTAGGTGGGGCAGAAACTTTTGTTGTTTCACTACTTGTGTTTTAACACTGGTGAAGTACATTTTTCAATACTTTGATGCCTTGGAAGGGATAGGACACTAGGGGGACCTGGCTGGAGGAGATGGATAACAATGCCACTAGGGGGTGCCCTGCGATGGTAAAGCCATTATGTGGGGATAACGACACTTACCCAATTCAAAGAGGCACTGTGACAAGTAAGCTAAATAATATTTTTAAAGTACCGGACAGAGGCAGGAACATAAGTCAGGAGTTCCTGGTTTCTAGCTGTCTGTCTGCTTGATCAAAAAGATCTGGTGCCCTCTAGGGACCAGCTGTCATCATTGTGTAAATTCAGTCCTGCACATTTTCAAGCAAAGGTGGCTTCCCCGTTTTGCATCTTTCAGTGTGAAGAAATTCCAATCTTCTGATGTTTTGCAAAAATAATTGAAACATTGTGGTTAAAAAACTCCATAGTATTTTTTTTCTCCACAGTGTTTCATTAATTTCATCCCACTGGAAACATATTGACTGGTCTGACAAGGGAGAGAGACCTGAAAGCACAAAAGGAGTTAGGCAGCTTACTCCTGCTTTAGGCATCTAAGTCTCAGTTTTGGGACTACTATGATACACCACACAACTGCTGAGCCTGGTAGGTGGCTAAATGTACTAGGTGTCTACGTTTTTGCAGTAAAAATTCCCTACGTGCCTATGTTTCTGCCTCTGGGCAGGGCTACTGCTACCTCTCTAGACATCCGGTCACCTATCTCCTGCCTAAGCCACAGAGTGGGGATAGATAGGCATTTGACCACCTAGGTTGCTTATGGGGCCTGATCTATAGAACCCTGAAAATCTGCAGTTATCCATGGACCATGTTTGTGGATCAGATGCAGATACTAATTTTGTATACACGCAGGGTTCTACTGATCCAGTAAGTGTTCTTGGGAGGAACCTACCAGATCAGGCCCCTCAGGAAAGCTCACACAAAACAGGTAGGGGGAGGACTTTGTCATAACTCTTAGCCCATTTGTTAGTGTACTCACATGGGATGAGGGAGACTCCTGGTTCAAGTCCTTCCACCCCCAGAGAATGATTTGACACCTCTCAGGTGAGTGCCCTAACCACTGGGCTATGGGATAGTCCCATATGGAGTTCCCTCAGTCTCTTGTGTTGAAGTTGTTACACTTTTTGGATAAATAATAGCAGAGAAATTGGAACCAGGGGACTGGATCCTTGGCCTTCATTGCCTAGATGAGTGCTCTAATCACCAGGCTATAGAGTCATTTCCATCTTTCTCTGTGGCCCAAGTGACTCTTAAACAGTGTCCCACATCAGACTATCCCATAGCCCAGTGCTTAGAGCACTTATGTGAAAGGTGGCAAATCCCATCTTCTCTCAAATGAAGGGGGGGACTTGAAACCTGGCTCTCCCGCATCCCAGTTGAGGAACCTAAACACTGGGCTACATGTATGAGGGATGCCTCCCTTCCCTGCTTCCCTCTCTTCCCCCTGATTGTTGGTGAAATGGTGCAGGCGCCTCACACCAAGAAAGGGTTTGCAGCTGAGAATCCCAAGCAGAGATAAGTGCCTTCTTGCCACCCAGATTTGAGTATCTTGCTCAAAGAGAGAGGTGGAGCTAAGCACAGACACACCGCTGGTCAGCATCTCCCATTGGGTAACTTAGGCAGTTCCCTGTTTTGCTTGCTGGCTTTTGTGAATTGCAGTCTAAGGCGCCTCTTTCTCCCCAGTCATTGTACAGGAGCTTGGGCACCTAAACCCAGGCTCTGTGAATCCCAGTGCATCTTCCAGGTGCCTAAAAATTAGGCATGGTGACCTCAGCATTACAATGCACAACTCCTTTTGTGCATTCAGACCGAAGAGCCTAGTAACTGTGAAGACCTAGAGACAGATTCTGAATGTACATATAATAGTGTGAATCCAAGTAAATCTATTGACATCACCTGTCAATAGAGTTTACTGGTTTTACGTGAAAGAGAATGTAGGCTTTAGACTCTTGGCAAGAGAATTGTTTCAATGATGTGGCATGATGAAGTGCTTTTGCGATCTTGAACTCAATCTGCGGTCAGTGGAGTAAGACTTGAAATAATGGTCTCTGATTAATCAGCCAATGTTTGAATTGGAGTGTAGGTAATTATAGCATATCCCTATCACTTGTTGAGAAAAAGCTGACATGAGTGAAAAAAAATAATAATTTGGGGGCTGGAGTATACTGGGCATAAGGAGTAAAACTTTTGTGAAGTGTGTTTGTATTCATTAAATTAATTATTACAGCTTAGTGAAAATTTGTTTAAAAGTTTGTATATATCTTTTTCACTATTTCACACCCATGACATTTCTGTCTTTTGTAAAATTTCTCAAGATTGGCAATTTTCCTCATTTCAATCTCAGAAACTGAACAACAGGGTGGACTGCAGGCTTAAGATAAAAGAAACAGGAACATCCTTGTGTGAATAGCTTTTAAATTTCAGTATATTTAATCAGCAAATTGGGATTTGCATTCTCCATTGGGTCCACAGACAGTTTAGTATCTGAATAGGATTCTTTACTGTAACTACTGATCTACGCTAAAAAGTTTTAATGATAAAACATGCCTTATTTTCACATGTCTTTGACCACAACATAGAAAACACCAAGCTAAAGCTTGAATTTTACCAGTTTTCCAGCTTGTATGTACTTTAAGCTCTTAACCTCCGTAGCCAGACTGGCATTAGCACTGTGCACTGGAACTTGATGTCTGAATTACTTGAATAAGTTCTCTGACAATGCTTGCTTGGGCACCGTATCAAGTTTAAATCTAAGAATGTGAGTATCTGAGCCAACTGACATGTCAGCAAATACTTAGAGCTTGTCTTCATGTACAGCAGCACAGCTGGACCAGTGCAGCTGCACTGCTGGAGCAATTTAGTGAAGATGCCACTACACCAACAGGACAGCTGCTCCCATCGGCATAGTTAATCCACCTCCCCGAGAGGCGGTAGCTCTGTCGACAAGATAAGCTCTCCCATTAACATAGCTCTATCTACACGGGGGGTTAGGTTGGTATAATTACGTCAGTGAAGGGTGTGAAAAATCCACACCCCTGAGCAGCATAGTTATACCAATGTGGGTCGGTTGTGTAGACCTGGGCTTAGTTTGTACATGCCTTGTTCCTTATTTGAGCACAGTTGATTGTATCAATACAGTATTCATCAGGATCAGAAACATTATCTTCTGCCACCTAGCGATCAATAATATGAATATATGTGGGATGGATCTGAACACATTTGGAAGTGATTGCATTTATTACACTTTCACATCAGTGACCTTTTGCAGGACCGTTTTCTGCATCAATAGCTTTTTGTGTTTTGTGATTTAATATGTTAGAAAGATGTTCCTTGTGGTTTTCGTCCCAGATTATTGCAAACAAGATGAACTTGGTTTGGCTGAGTGCCAGCGTTGTGTGATTCAATTTAAATAACTATAATCTACCAAAACTTATTTTAAACTTTCTCAGATAAGCATTCCTCTTAACCAAACATTCTAATTAGCACTTTGTGTTTAACAGCTGTTTTCCCTCCAGTCATCTTAAAAACCATAAGAGAAAACTCTTGTTTTCAAGTCATTTTGTCTTCAGATTTCCAACATTTAATTGCCTCTCTCATATGTTCTTCCTGTTAGCAACAAGGCTACTTGCCTCTGCTTTCTTATTCCCTCTTAGCATAGTTCTAAATAAGATTTAAGCATTATATATTATTTTTAAGCATACAGTACTTGGTGCCCTTTTTTTTAAATCAAATCACCTCAGCTTGGCCATTACTCTATTCAAATGAACACATAAGCCTTGAAGTTGGCCATCGAGCACATGTATTGTGTTTTTCTTAGATTACCCAGAGGATGTTGTTAATTAATTCAAAAATACTATATTACATTCCTATAGGTTCAAATGACAGGAACTGTTCAACAGCTCCTTAAAACACTAAAGACAAATACAATTAACATGCCAAAATATGATTTTTTTTCTCAACAGAAAGTACTGGAAATTGCCCTTGGTAGACTGCATTCTGTCCCAAAGGGGCGAGATGAGTGAATTCTTATTTTGAATGTGATAATATCCACTGGCTCCAATGAAGTTTAGGGAGCCGTTGTGTTAGGCATTCTTCAAACACATAGTAAGAGACAATCCTTGCTAGAAAGAGATTACAAGCTATATAGACAGAGTAGACAAACGGTTAGAGGGGATACAGAAGTATAGAAAGATGAAGTGACCCACCCAGGGTCAGATTGCATATCAGTGGCCGATTTAGAAATTAAATTTAAGTCTCGTGACTCCCAGTGCAGTTCACTCTCCACTAGAGTTTTGACCTGGCTACCACTTCTATCTTATTTTGAAAGCACTGCAATATGCAGAATGACAGTATCCGATGAAGAGTGGCCTGAGGCTGTGCTGGTACTGAGTTGATTATTTCTTGGAGGAGAATAAAACTGCACCACCTCCATATCGGAACTGCCAGTTGTTAAGAGTGAGGTCTTTAACTGGGATTGCCAGCAAATTGCCAGTATAGTACGAATTGATTTACTGTACCAGACACACTCATGCTGCAATGGGCATGTTTACACTGCAGTTGGAAGGTGTGATTTCAGCAGGTGCCGACAATACCTGAGCTAGCTTTGATCTAGCTGTTCGGAAGCAGGGTCTACAACACAACCAGTCTCTGGGCAACCTAACCAGCACAACTGGCTTGCAATAGGCTGCCTAATTGGCTATATCATCTGATTGGTTAGAAGGTTCGGCCGACCAGCCATTAAGCACACCATCGGTTCACTGGCTGCTCACAGCATTTGCCTGTGGCTGAGATAGCTCCTGCCTTGGACCCAGCCTTGCCCCATTCCAGGTAACTGAGTTCTGGCCCTCAAATCTGATTCCTCACTTCTGACCCTTGGCTAGTGATGTCTGCTCTAACCACTAGGCATGACCACCCACAACCGAGTCACTGACAGTAGGGAGGATGAGACAAATTCATGCAGCCCCCTGTGCTGCTGCAGCTTTGTTGCTATTTCAAGAATCTGGCCTGAGATTTTGGGGAGAAACCCACACCAGACAAGTTTCATGTAGTTTGGAATTTCATTGTGAATACTTCCCACAGCTTTACTAATACCGCCAATATTATTGAAAATGAAAGAACATTACAAATACTCATTTACTTTTCACCTTTGACACTGCTTGTTCTTGGGTGAGTTTGGCTCATTTTGGACTGTGAAATAACTAGGATAGCTTCACTTTCTGGTTCTCATGTGTGGTGCGCTGTAAGACCCAGCTCTCTACATATGCCTTTCCCTAATAGCTGCAGAATGGACCAACCACATTTCTCTGGTAAACGGGCAACTGCAGAAAATATCCACTTGAGAAATCAATGGTGTAAGGATGGAGGCATGGAGAGCATGAAACTTTCAGACAGAAATTATGCTTTTTAACTATAGGAGTTCAACAAGACATAGAGGCACAGAGGTTTGATTCAACACCACATTACTCCAGGTTTATGCCAGCTATGATTATGGGTATATTATAAATAGGTAGGGCCCAATTCTGCTCTCATTTACATCAGTGTAAACCTGAAGTAATGTCATTGAGTTACCACAGACTTTCACAAGTGCAAATTAAAGGAAGAACTGGCTCATATTGCTAGTTGTAATAACAAAAGGTTTTGTTTGTGTTTCCAGCAGCACAGGGTAACGTTAAATAAAAAAATATGAACCCAATCTCTTTAATTGACTTTTTAAATTATTGGAACCATTGCAATTAATATTATTACTTTGGGGCAGAAGAATAGAAACAATGAACTATTTTTTTAAAAAATAGTAAATAATGTTCCTACTTGCTTAACAGTAACTCTTTTAAAAGTTATCCAACACATAAGAAATCATTCAAAAAGACTACTCCTTTCTATAACTAAATATGTCATATTGTAGAACAAGTGACTCACCGCATTTTGGTAAAGTAGTTGAGGATTATTTTTATTGTCTCGATTTAATATTTGAGCTGCTTTTGTAATTCATATAATTTATTCCACTAAGCTATTTTAATATATATAATGATTGACATAAGAGTTATTTAGCAAAAGGAAATGAAAAGAGCATCTATTATGAAAGCTGACTTTTAACGTTCATTATTTTTTCTTTTGGTGTAATTTACTTTTTTATTTGTTTTGCTCAGTGTTGTAGTAGAGTTAATAATGTAATAATGGTGCTGATACATGCCAGAATGTTTCCCTATAATGAGGCTAATTTAACATTTTGTGCATTAAGTAAATGGCATGTGACTATCTGTTTCTCATAGGTGTTAATAATATACTTCAATCAACATCCTGGGCTAAATGAAGTGAATTAATTCAATGAGTTATTCTTATTATCTGTCTGTGTTATTGTCTCACTATATTTTAAATGTTTGTCTAATTTCATATGAAGGCCTTGATCCAGCAAACACATATACATGCGCTTAGGTTTATATTTTGTGATTTCTGTAATTGAAGTCAACGGTACTACTTCTAGTTCATAAAATTAAGCATGTGTAACACTTTGCAGGTTCAGGGCCTAAATTATTTTACAACAGTCCATCTTACTTTAAGTTCTCTAGACATAAGAGAGTGGCAGGCTGAGCTAAGCTGAGCAAGCTGGTGCTTGGGGCGGCAGATTGTTCGAGGAGGCATTCTGCCCAATCCTAGGGCGGCACGGCCGCTTTTTTTTTGTTCCGCTCAGGCCGTCCTGTAGGGGGCGGTGGCGCGGAGGACCGGAGCGCCCTGCAGGGCAGTCCTCTTCCTTCCCTCCCAGCTGACCGGAGCGGAGCCCTCGCGGCAGGCGGCAGGAGGCAGCGCCCCTGCTGTAGCCCTGGTCGCCCCCTTCTCTCTCTCTCCTGCCCGCTCCCTCGCCCCCCACCCCAGCCCCCCCCCGAGCCGGCCCTGGAGAGTGGCCATCCAGAGCACACTATAGACCAGATCTTGTAAACTCTCACACACATGCTTAGCTTTATTCATGTCATGTAGACCTCAATGGAAATGTTTTCATGCCTAATATTACACATGTGCATAAGTGCATATCTGCAGTTTGCATAGGTGTATCAGCCTCACAATGGCACTTGTACATGCAATGCATAGGTTAATAACACTTTAAAATAAGTATTAAATGTAGTTTTAATTTATTAAAACAAAAATTACATTCAGCAGTGAGGTCAGGCTGAATTTTGCAACATATGATATGATCAGAAGTCACACAAGCCCTCTGATAGCCAGTGCTGTGCCCTGTCCGCTGGATCATGCTGTCAAAAAAAAATTATTCATGCTGGGAAGGCAGAGAAATCAACAACAGATGATGCATTCTGGTTGAATTATAGTGAGTAAATAGGAGAGGAATTTAAGAACAATCTCTGAACTGAGGAAGCTAATCTCTGATGTGTAGGTAGTACTCACTAATTATTGTTTAATTTAGTAGAGTCTGGTTTAGGAGTTAATCACTGATAAATCCAACAAAACAGCAATTTAGGGAGAAATTATTAAGCAAAATATCCAACAAATTATTTTTTTCTCAGATTTGGATTTAAAAATGTCCATGTTTCACTTTGACATTTTTTTATTTAAAATAAAACATTTTGACATTCGGAAATCAAAAGGTTTATTTTCATTTTGTGGAATTGACCTGAAATGCTGGACCTGAAATGGTTGATTACAGAAGTCCCGAGCTGCCGCCCCCTTCCTACCCCCCCGTCCCCCGCGCATGTGGGGCAGAAGCCCCGATTTCCCCCACACACACCCGGTGGCTGAAGTCTGGAGCTCTGAGCCCTCTGCCCCAGCTGAAGCCCCAAGCCCCAACTCCCCATAGCCCCCATACACATACACACGGCAACCAAAGCCAGGAGCCTCGAGACCTCCCTGCTGGGCCCTGGATTTTTTTTTAATATTTGGGGGGGTTGTCAGAACCAAAAGGTTATGAACCCCTGGATTAAACAATCTTAATGAAAAATCAATGCAATTCAAACTCTCTATTTTTAAATAGCTAGGGCCCAGTTGTCCTCTTATGTATACTAGCATAAACAGGGTATAATACCTTTAATGTCAATGCAGTTGAACTGGTGTAGAACTGCTTTGACTGGAGAACTGGGCCTTTAGCTCAAGTGCTCCTTACAGCTCTATTAAATAACTTATGAGCCAAACATTTCTTCTTACAGAAAGATTCTCTATGAATTCTCTTCTCTTGCCTCTGAACCACTACTAGCCCATTTCTACTTTGTGAACAGAATTAGATGGCTCAGGGGACAAGGGCTGGCCTAGAAAGCCTTTGATAACCACTGTGGTTCAACAATTCAAACTGGTTGACAGATTGGTTGTGACTAAAACTGTTATCATGTGATGGCTGTTTCATGGCATATGTGAAATTAATTGGTATGGTCCCTAGTGAAAAGTTCTCTACATCATATGCTCTACCATCACAATTGACACTAATTGGCATCCCTATTGGAACTTTGGAAGTCTCAGAAGAGAACCCAAGGACTGAACTAAATTTTCACCCTTCAAGGTGCCCCTCCAGGGCATAGAGTTGAGAATACATTGAAAGTGTACAGAGAGGGATCTCTGCATTGCTGTAACCCAGGGGTAGGCAACCTATGACACGCATGCCAAAGGCGGCACGTGAGCTGATTTTCAGTGGCACTCACACTGCCTGGGTCCTGGCCACCGGTCCGGGGGGCTCTGCATTTTAATTTAATTTTAAATGAAGCTTCTTAAACGTTTTAAAAACCTTATTTACTTTACATACAACAATAGTTTAGTTATATGTTATAGACTTATAGAAAGATATTGTCTAAAACCGTTAAAATGTATTACTGGCACGCGAAACCTTAAATTAGAGTGAATAAATGAAGACTCGGCACACCACTTCTGAAAGGTTGCCGACCCCTGCTGTAACCTGTCCTATACGTTAGATGTGGATAAACAGAGAAGTTCAAACTTCAGGGCTGTCAGGGCACTGTTTGTCTGAACTAAACACACTATAGATTTTTTTGGAGAGATTTTTGCCCTCCCAATTGATAATTCGAGTCACTTCTGTCTAAATTAGAAATTGCTAAGGATCACAATACATCAGAGTTTGGACTTTTTACACAGGCCTCACAGAACTGCTTAGTAGACATTAAGTCACTGATTAAATCTAGCAATCTGATTAAGAGAGGTGGTCACAGAGCAGAATATGTTTTGTCTCTGAATGAGTCTCTATTATTTGAGTGCTGACAGTGTGTTTGGTGGTGTATGGAACAAGTAGAGACTCCTTGCTTTGGGGAGTTTATAGTCCAAGGATCAGATCATGTATAAGTGTAAAAGGGGCTGAGAAACTCATCAGGAACTCTCCCACTGTATTTTTTTCCAAGAGTCATTCAGATTTTTGGTGATTATGGTCCCAGGCTGCAAGTGCCAGGGGAATCATAGCATGGCCTGTGACAGTAAAAGGTATGATGGGTTGCAGGTGGTGCAGTGGCCCCACCTCCCCTCCATTGCAACCAATGGCCTGGGCTTGACCTTTGAGAAAGCACACCTTGCACTCTTACAGTGTGTGGCGGTTGTGTGCACTCCCCCGGTTCACTCAGAAGCATTCTGCTTGCCTGTCCCCTATGCCTCCAGGCCACAGCCACTGGTGCACTGCACTGCCACACACACCTATTGGCAGTGACTACTAGAGCCGTAATCTGACCCCTAGCAGACATCAATACACACAGCTAGTGCCCAGTGTCCGGGAATATTAGCTTTAAATAGCCGTTAAAGCAGATAAGCGAGCATGGAGATCACAGTTACTGAATTCTGGGTAAGACTTTTGAATGGAGTGCAGACCATGTGACCGGGTAAGACTTTTGAATGGAGTGCAAACCATGTGACTGGAAAGGCCAGTCTACAACAATGGATTACATCTGTTCAAAGTTTTGTTTGGAAAAACTATGCAAATATTTAATTGATGAAAGGCACAACTTTTCAATTTATTTTTAGATTTATAAAATATGCATATAAACAAGTTGACCAAAGTTAACTTCAGCTATAATTACCCAGCCAAACTTGCCCTCAGACAATGTATTCAGCACTGGATAGCAGAGATGTGCTGGAGAAGGTTCTTAGGAGTTCCTTTTTTCAATTCCACCAGCAAATTGAAATATTTTTATGTTCCAGAGATAAATCCTCTCTTGCAGGAATGATTTAGAGATACATAAATGGTGAACTTAATCAGAGTCGGTGAAATCATCCTACCAGAAGAGACTTATCTCTGGAGTTCATAAAAGTGCTTCTGAAGAGCATTTTTTTCCCCTTAGAGTGGGTCAGATTTCACCAAATGGCAGACATCCACAATATACAAGAATGTTCTAAACATAATATTGCACTCTTATGTTAAATTCATTTTCTGTAGAGCTTAAGGCACTTCACTGAGGAGGATAAGCATCACTGTCCTAATTTAACAGGTAGGGAATAGTTGGGAAAAGAGAGGTGACGTAAAATGCAACAATTATGGGCTGGGATTAGCTCACAGCTATCTTGACTCCAAGTCTAGTGATCTAGCCACTGGACCGCATTGCCTTCCTAAAGCAGGCTGAGTATGTTGCTACATTGCATTTCTAACTTTTGACACTTAATAAAGTTGCAAAGTGGATTTTGTTGTTGGTTGTTTTTTTCCAGCTACTAGTCTATATCTTTATTTAAGGACCTTTAAAATGACAGAAAAACTTAAAAAACAAGACAGATTTATGGAAATAAGTGAATCGTGGGTGACATTTCAAATTCCAAAAGGGGTTACAAAATAGAACCACATTTTTAGTGGTTATTGTGATTATTTCTGACAGCAGAAGGAAGAAGGAAGAAGTTTTGCTGAGATGTGGTATGTTTGTGTGTATTTAATCCATACTGGGAGTGGAATAATGATGATTTAATAGCTTAAAAGACAGACCAGTGGAGAATGTAATGAGAAAATGAGGGCAACATGATAAATATACAGTAATTATAAACTCATGCAGTATTAAATTTAAGCTTCTGTTAGCCTCTTGACCATGTCTTCTGATCTTTCATTAGTACTCTAATGGGACCAGCTTTTTTTTTTATAGTAAGTACTATTGAACATGACTCTATGCATGTGTGTGTGTAGTGGCCTATATTCCCTCATCAATTTTTCTCTCAAAAATAGAGAAAGATAAGATTAGCAGTACAAATATATGATGTAATATCATCCCCATCAGGTGGTGTGCTAGCACTATGACAGATGAGTATACTTAAGAAAGCAATTATGATATAGCTTTTCATGTGGAATCTATAATGCAATACTGAATTCTCTCCATGTTAAGGGTTTAGTTTAAAGCAGCAGTTGTTTAGCTTCACCACATGATTGACTCTGAAATTATTTCAGCCAGATTAGTACTACAGGCTCCATTATCACCAGAAAAGATAAGCCCTCATAAGCCAGATGGTGGCTTTTGCTCTTGCTGACCTCAGCCTGTGCTTCAGAAGCACCTCTTCCACATGTGAACCCCACAGATCAAATTTAGTGGGTAGAGATATTTCCTTTGTTACATTTTTCCCCTCTTTATGGCAGATTCAGAACTCAGGAGGACTGAAAGTAGAACCCTGCACAGTCTTTTGACAGCACAACTGAAGGGCAAACTACATTATTCATAATATAGTGATTTTTTTCAATATATATGTGATTTGTGTTTACAGGACACATTTTCAAAGGCACAAAGGTCAATTAATTGTGAGTTGTTTCATTGTCAATGGGAGTGAGATGCCTAACTCCCACTTAAAAAGCAACAGAGGGTCCTGTGGCACCTTTGAGACTAACAGAAGTACTGGGAGCATAAGCTTTCGTGGGTATGAACCTCACTTCTTCAGATGCACTTCTTGCATCTGAAGAAGTGAGGTTCTTACCCACGAAAGCTTATGCTCCCAGTACTTCTGTTAGTCTCAAAGGTGCCACAGGACCCTCTGTTGCTTTTTACAGATTCAGACTAACACGGCTACCCCTCTGATACTTAACTCCCACTTGTGCACTTGGAAGTCTCCCCCTACACCTTTTATATGGCATATAATGTTGACAACCTTAAAAGAATGACAGTTTTCAGGCCACATTCTCTCCTATTCTGCTTGGAGTCAGTGTTTCTGACTGTGAGGTGTGCTAGGATGTATAAACCCCACAAGGGGTTAATGGGCTGCTCTAGGCTCAGGAAGCTCCACCCCACCACAGCTGCAAAGCATGCATAGACTGGAGGAGGAGCTTAAAAGGGGAGCACAGCAGTTTACTTGTTACTAGGCTGGAAAGATAACAGATCATGAGTTCTCAGCCCCTGAGGAAAAGGCTGACTGAAAGTGCTGCCCAAAGGCCCCTCCCTGAGGGAAGGGAGGATCAGATCCTTGATTTTCCCTGAGAGGGAATCAGTTCTCTCTTGTTCCTATTAACTTTGTTTATTTATGTTAATTCCCCTTTCTTTTTGTTGGTGGACTACTGTGGAAACGGAGAGACTTAAAAGTGATCTGGATGGAGGGCCAATCACAGGAAGAGACAGACTGGCTATTGGCAGCAGACACCCAGTCTGGGGAGCTGCAATGCTACGCCCAGCCAGAAGGAGATACCAGAGGTGAGTGAATCCCTTCACAGAAGTCAAAATGTAATATACAAAATGTGAAAGTGGTTATTAATAAGCAATATTTCCCAACTTAGAATATTAAACAATGGAATCTCAGGTAATATTGTGTATTAATTGTTAGTAAATATTGAATCTTTAATGGTGACCACCACAGCAAACACTAGTGATGATCATGCATTACATGTGCCATTGAAAAAGCTGCATGAGGTTGTTAAGTTGCATATGTTTCAAACTTGTATGTGTTAGTGTGGCAATGGGTCTTGATTACTGTGACGAAGTTAGCTGCCATGCTTTCTTAATCATTTTTTCTTTTTCTGAAGTTGTTCAGTGTATGTATTCATTTTTCTAAGATTAGCACTCTCTCCCAGAAATATAGAGTAGACTTTACTGGCACCTCTTTTTTTTTTTTTTTTTTTTTTTGGTTAGTTTTGCTTCAGACCAACCATAGGGCTTAATTTTGATAAGCATCTCCATTTCTGCAGGTGTAGTCATTCAAGTAGTTAGGCATCCAAATGATAGTATTTATATTAACAATTAATTGTTTGCATAAAATTACAGGTACAGATATTGTAGGGGCAAAATCATGCCCATAAATTGGAAACTTTTCAGAATAAATCACATATTTTCAATGGTTATCACCCAGTTCAATGGGGTACATATCAAGTGTGTTGTGAAGCAATTCCAGGTATTACTTTTAATTTGTCAAAATTTCATCTGCCGTCATAATGCCTCATTGCCTAGCATTATCTTAACTATCCTGAATAATTTTATCATCTGCAAATTTTGCCATCTCACTGTCCACCCCTTCTTAAACACTAATAAACATACTTTAACAAGTTGTCCTAGTATGCAACCTCATGGCTTCCTACTGTTAACATTTTGTCAGAATACATGTTCAATTTTCATTATTACTCTTAGATTTCTGTCTCTTAGGCTAGTCTAAACTGCTAAATTAGGTCAGTTTAAATATATAGCTCAGGGCTATGAAAAATTTCATGACATAACGAAATTGGCTTAAGCCCCAGTGTAGACACTGTTAGGTTGACAGAATAATTCTTCCATTGACCTAGTTGCCGCCTCTTGGAGAGATGGATTTACTACCGCGCCATAAGAACCCTTTCCATTACTGTAGTAACTATCTACACTCCAGTGGTGCCATAGTAGCATTTCTAGTGTAGACATACCCTTAGCCAGTATCTAATCCATAACAGAACTTCATCTCTATTTCTAGGACTACTTAGTTTCTTTCGTAGCCTCTAGTAAGGTACTTTGTCAAAGGCTTTTAATTTTATTTACCAGCTTCTTTAACAATGTTTTTGTTGTCATGCTCAAGGAATGTTAGTAAATTGGATAGGCATGATTTACTTTTACAGAATCATATGCTGGATTGTCCTAGTCATAGTGTTTTTAATCTAGGCTGTTTAAAATGCTGTTTTTAACTGTCACACAACTTTCTGGCTACAGAAATAAGGCTCACTCCTCTGTTATTCCTAGGATCATCCATAGTTCCTCTTTAATGACTGGTAGATAAAACACTCGTTAGCTTCAATTATAGAACAGAAACTGATTTTTATAGTCACTTCTTTCTTAAGTTCCTTCATTACACTGGGATGTATATCACACTTTAGTGTTGGTTGTTACCAGAATAAATTGATAAATTCACTATTATCTTCTCATATGACATTTAGTCTTCAATTATCCCAAAACTGGATTAATCTTAAATAAGGAAAATTTAAATGCAAAACAAATTTGTGAAAGTTACCAGCAGCTGAAAAAGGGAGTTAAAATGAAAATTGCCACTAAGATTGTTAGTGATCAGTATTATACCAGTATAGGAGGGGGTTGGTTTTAGAGAATATGGGAGTTACTGATGAAGGCGATGTTCAGAACTCTATGGAACCACAACAGTGAATACTTCAGTCATGTACAAATAAGAATTAGCTGTACAAATGGGAGGGGGGGATCTTGCTACATGGATCCCTACTTACACTCTTTAATTATTACAAGATTTTTAACACCTATTTGTACTTATGAGCACACAGAGCACCCTCTGTTACTTTTTACAGAGCACTGGTGTGAATCCTCATAAATCCATTTAAGTCAATGTTACAGTAATTTACACCATCTTGAGGATCTGGCCCTATATTAACAAAGCTGGCTGAAAGGTAAATTTTATGTGTTATACAGGCTTTACCATATAATTGTAAAGAATCACAGTCAAGGAATCATTGGTACTCCAAATGGCTTAATTAATATAGCTCTGCTGTCCCAAAATATATGAACAGTGGATTAATTCTTAAACATGTTTGCAAGTGATTTGTCTAAAACATCATCTTAAAGAAAACATCTGTGTTTTGCTAGAGGCAGATGCAACATTTCCTTGCTTTCCTAATTATCTCTCTCAAGCCATTTATGGGGAGTGGGAAGGAATATTGTAAGAGTTTGGGGCGTTTTGTTCCAGGTAAAATGCTCTTTGCTTTCACTCTTATAAACTAAAGATTATAAAAGCCTCCATTGTATCCTCTTAAATTGCAGCTTAAAACCTACTTTTGTTGTGATGCCTACAAATCACTACCTTCTGGCCTTAGTTAGGAAAGTGGTAAGCTGTGACTTCTGCTTTTGTGCTAAACAGTTCATTTTATTTTTACTTCATCTTTTCAGGTGACCAGTCTGTCTGCTTTGCCTACCTGTTGCCTTATTTCTGATCAGAAGATAGTGAGTTCTTGAGGTAAGGACTGAGCTTTCATAAATGTTCTATGTAATGCCTGGCACAATAGGGTGGTTTCCAAGAGCTACCTTAAAAGAAATACAGTATTATTTTTAGGGAGACAATATGTACTTCACTGATATTTAGCAGACAGGTCTTGAACTGTAGCAATTATTAGTGATTGGGGGGGACTCTGGTTAGATCCCAAATCAGTGTAGAATGGCATAGCTCCACTGAAATCGGTGGAGTTTTGTGGATTACACCAGCTGAGTTTCTGGCACCTCATTTTCAGTTAAGATAAATACCTCGGACCTTTTCTGAAATCATGGCTCCAATTTTGATCCCAGTGAAGTCAATGGGACTCCTGATCCTCTTCACTCTGCATAATTGTGTTGGCAATTTCCTAATAAGTAGGTTAACTCATGAGACTTCCTGCCTCTGGTAACATCGTGAATGCCAGGAGAACAGCCTTTCTCACAGTATGTCAGTACTTCTGGCACTTGGCTGAAGCTAGGAAGTGCAGTGATGTGAAAATGAAAACTAATTGGGAGAAGGAAGTGTTACTCAATTTCTCAACTTCCAAAAAGTTCTGGATAAAATCAGAAATGTCTTGAATCTTTCCCACAACTCAAACAGAACTTTTTTTTAAGGTTGGAAGTCTTTTTTAATTTATCCAAACTAGCTTGCAGATCCCTAGCAATAACCTTTTCTCCACTAATATTTCCTGCATGTTTTTTTATTTGTTGTATAAATATGTTTCATGGTAGAATTCCAATTTATATGGGGGAAGGGGGAATCAGAAAATGAATTTCCTTCAACTGTTCTCCCTTGTGTTTTTATTTTATTATTAGTTTTGGGATGTGCTCTAATAGACATCTATTAAATGTTCCAGCTGAATACCTCATTTAGTAGCATACATTTAAAAATATCCCCTTGATTGTCTTGTTTACACAGTACAGTTGCACTGGATAAATGAAACAATAAGGGTCATGACTTTGACTTCCTGTGATATAGTTGTTGACAAGGCTGGAGTCACAAACGGAAGAATTGATTAGATATCATATAGATCTGGTTAAATGCATACAGTATCTATTGTACCACATCAGGTTGATTGTGATTTAATAACAATAACAGTTTGAAAGTCTACTTTCCACTTCAAAATATTTCCTTTGTTCTAGCTCTAATGGTGCTCTCCAAGAGGAATAATGCATGTGAAGATTTTAAATTAAATATGCATGAACTTGGCATGACAAACTTCAAATACTTTAAAACTATTTGAGATTAATGTCTTAATCACACCTATGTTCCCTAAAAGTCTTTGTAGCAAGAAGGTATTTCCAGGCCAGCAAGCTGAACAGTGGTTGCCAACCTTTTTTGCTGGAGCCCCTGTATTGAGATAGATTGCTCTCCAGTTACTCTAGTTACCTACTCGCTTCCCTGATCTCCATTATACCCCTATGAGATAAGAGTGTTGTTATCCCTCTATTGACACTGAGACACAGAGTTCCTGATTCAGCAAAGTAATTTAAGCATAAGTTAGAAATGTGCTTGAGTCATCCCATTGAAGTCAATGGGTCTACTCACATACTTTGCTGATAGAAGGCCAGAGAGATTAAGTGACTCATTGTGGTCACAAGTCTAGACTAGGCAAAGTGGGAATCCTGTATACAGTAACTGTAATACTTTAGATTCATACAGTGTCTTTCCTTTGAGGACTTCACACTGCTTTTAAAAGGTGGGTATCTTCATGTCCATTTTTTCAGAGGAGGCAACTCAGGCACAGAGCTTTTCATTGATTTGCCAAAGGGTTACACAGCAAACCAGTGCTCAAGTCAGGAATAGAGCCCCAAAACTGTCTTAGCTCAAACTTCATTCCTCTCAAATGCAGGTTAGCTATAAATTACTAAAAGGCAAGGTCTGTGCTGAGGAGAGCATAAACAGGGGAGAAGCCACAAGGAAGGAGTAAAGTGGCCATATATTGGATGTTCCTCTTTAGAACTGGCTTCCTCCCCTGCCAACAAATCAGTGTTCATAATTTCTGCAGCAAATAGGGATGGAGCCTGTGGTAAGGAAAGGAACCATATATATATTTTTTTTTTTTTACTTTCTCCTCTAGGAATTTTGACCTAGAGCAAGTGGTGGGATGAAGGCAGATAGATCTACTTCACTCCGATTTTTATCTTCCCATTTTGTCATTGAGAATGCTACAAATGTGCTGATAGTAGACGCTCCACTGCACACCACAGGGCATACTTTTCAAAAGAACACCGCATACCCAATGGGGACCAGACTTTCAAAACAGCTTAGATGCAAGATAGTCACCAGAACAAGTGTGCTTCTTTCCCAAAAGATCGCAGCATAATGGGGGGCTTTTGGATGCTGAGCACTTCCGAAAATCTGTCTCTGAACTCTTTGGAAAGTCTGGCCCTAAGAGGTCTGTGTCTACCCAACCACCACAGCTCTAGGTGGTCATTCCCTCTCAGTTAGGTCACATGGTAACTGGCCTAGCCATACTGCCATTGCTAATGAGAAGAAGGGAGTGAATGGGAGCACAGACTTAAAGTATCTCAACTGTGCATGACTATTGAGCTGTGGGGTTTGGAACTAAAAATCGGCAGTTCCCTGGCTTCTGCAGATTTTGCTGGCCTTTCTCACCATGGAATCCTTATGACGGCTGGAAGGCAAGTGAAAACTCTGCCTTTTCCAGAGTTAAACACCCTGCATGTAAGTTTCCCCTTTGCACAAAAAGAGAGTAAACAGGCCTGTGTATTGTTCTTGTAATTATAAAATGTGTTGAGATGGCAGAGTAAATAATAAAGTTTGTCCAGCACCTGGGGCTATGGGGTCTTAGTCCATGACTAGGGCTCCTGGGTGCTACACTCACACAAATAAATAATAAATACGGTAGCTCTTTCTTGCCCAACAACTTAGTCTAGAAGGTGTCTCTTGCTTATGAGAATCCTGCTGTCTCAGATTCTATCAGATCATTGCAGAACTCAGTCCTTCAAACCAAAGCAAAAAAAGACAGCAACCTAATAAAAATGCCTCCCTTGGAATTCTCTCTGACAAATCTAATCAATCATTCTATCCCCTAGAGATTCAGGATGTGCTGCCAGTTCAGAAAGAGAAAATGTTGTGGGAAGGGATAAGAGGAGAGAGGGTGAAGGCTTATAAGGGGAAAAACAAAATGGGGTTTTGCCCATGTGGGAGCTAAAATCAACTCCCTCTATTGTCTTCATATGGTAGGTACCTGCAAGACAGACTCTTCTGTAGATTCTCTAACTGTTTAGAGTCAGGCCATGAAAAATGTTGTTTCAACATCGTCCTTTAAATAAAGCTCTGCCAGTCATCAGGAATGAGATGCAAAAATCAATTCCCCTTAGAGCCACTGTCTAATCAGTGTGTAATGGGAGAGAGTCCTGTGGATCGTCCCCAGGCCTTAGGGAAAGAGAAGTAATGAACACCTCTCATACCACTCTGGTACTTTGCCTCAGCAGTCACGCAGCTCATGCAAACGATTTGTCTTCCACTAAGGCAGCCTATGAGGGAAGTGGAGCACAGAGATCCCACAATGTTCAGCAGCAAAAGCTCCTCTTAGCTCTGGCCTGGTATTTTCATGTCTACGTCCCTCTATTTTGACAATTATTTTTTTAGAATGAGCAATTTCTAACATTTTTATACATCACCCTTACATTTTAAATAATGGAAGGGGAGTTTGGGGGATTTGGAGGTGGGAGGTTACCTGTGCTTTGCAAAGGCAGCCCTTAGTTTTAGGAATATATCTCTATAAACACACACTGCAACCATGTCATATTGTGAATCAATTCCATACCTTTATATATCCAAAATCACAAGCCTTGTTTAAAGCTGAAGGAACAATACAACAAAAACAAATGCAATTACTATGGCATATAAATCAACACGCATGGAGAACAATGGCTAGAACTGGTTCTTCAACTCCAGGGGAAAAAAATCTTCCAATTGAGTTAAAGGATGCCTCTAGCTGCTAGTAGTAATAACAATAGAATAATACCTAGCTCTTATATAGTGCTTTTCATCAATAGATCTCAAAGAGCTTTATAAAAGAGGTCAGTCCTATCATCTCCATTTTACAAATGGGCATAGAGAAGTGAAGTGACATGCTGAAAATCACCCAGCAGGCCAGTGGCAGAGCTAGTAAAATAATCCAAGTCTCCTGAGTCCCAGTCCAGTCCTCTACTCATAGGTCCTTTGAATCTGTGGGCTAGCCACTAGAAAGCAGCCTTACATCTTCATCCATATTTGGCTTCTCCGGTCTTCAAATGTGTGCAGCCAAAGACCTTGTGGAAAAACCCCACCAGTTGGGTAGGTTGATCATTATACTGCTCAATAGCCTCTACAGATTCTGAAATAAGTGTTTGAGTAGTTCCATTTTAAATACATGTTAGTAACTAATACACACTCACAGATCTGCCAGCCATCTGACACTTTATTGTAACAAACTTTGCAATGCATGACAGATAATTATGCTGTTTTTTAAGACATTTTTGCAGCCCTTACTCCACAGCTTTAGGTATTTGACTATTCCTGTAGATCAGAGCTTCCCAAACTTATTTGGCCTACTGCCCCCTTTTCAGAAAAAAAATTACTCAGCGCCCCCCTTTTCAGAAAAAAAATTACTCAGCACCCCCCTGGAAATCTACCTTCTTTAAGCGAACAAACAGAAAGATGTAGTGACAAATTTGTGTTCTTTTATGTATCTATATTTCTACCTACGTCCTACAATATAGTAAAGAAAGATGTGTTATTAGAATATCGCCCACGACATCAGGTATACAGTGGTTTTTGCGTAAGATGGCAAAAGACAACCAAACTAAAATACTAATGAAACTAATAAACTGGGTTTTGTTCTTTGCTCAGCATTAGATATATGTATTTGATATTAAATTGTCAAATATCAAACTAAATTTATCAAGAAATAATTAATTAAAAAATAATCAATATGCAATTAAAAATCAGTTAATAGTTTTAATTTAGTTTGCCCTTATTTAAATAATTGTTCCTTATTAACACACGCCTTATTTACCAATTAACACAGATGATTCGATAGATATAAATAAATGTTAATAGTTACGTTTTTTTATGATTTCATTCCCATTTTCGTTAATATTGTAATAAAAAAATATGACAAATATATTGACTGTACACTTCAAATAGTACTGTACCGCCACAAGCCTGCTACGATTTTATTATTAGTAAGCACTAGAGACACAGAAACGTACGGTAGATATGTAAGAAAATGTATAAAAATACTCACGTGTAAATTGCTGTTTTATTGAAACAACAATAATACAATTTGCTTTGTATGTGATCCGTAATCCATAAAGATCGAAGGTATTGGATATGAATAAAAAATTTTAAATACTTATTGCACTATTGTTAACTGCTTTTTACACAATTAAGAAACAATCTAAATTAGATTTCATACATGTCGCCTATTTATAGTATCGTATTGTAAACAAGTCATTACACGCACATATTCCTGCCGATGCATGCTGGACTTCCCGACAATGCGCGACACGCTCGCCTGCCAACACTTGCTTGTTAAGAGCTGTTGGCGGACTTGACACCTGATCGGTTATAATTTGTGAATTTATTTGGAAAATAAAGTAATCACTACAACTTTAACTCTATGTTACACAACAGATGAAACATGTACGAACGGTTTTTCAAAATTTTCTTATATTCTTTCTTTATGCTTCCACCGCCCCCTTATTTTTATTCAACGCCCCCCAATTGCACCCGAGGCTACTACTGCCCCCCTGGATTGTTCCAGCGCCCCCCAGGGGGCGGTATCGCCCACTTTGGGAACCTCTGCTGTAGATCATGCATTATCATTAATGAACAAAAATGTAAGTGTAGCAGCGGATTCAACAAGCCTGGTCATGTGGCAGAAATATACCAGTTAAATACCACACAGGAAAGAAGGGTCTGAGAATTATGTAAGGGGCATAATAATTTATTAGAGCAATATGATTTTTAGAACTTCATTATAGAATACTTGGGAAAGTCATTCTCCCTTTGTTGTGAAAAGACAGTTCTTTAGACAAATAGCTATGCCTCTGCATTTCAAATGGCTGAAGAGAGTCGGTTCATTTACAGAGTAATTAGTAGATAACAAAATTATAATCTCTGTCTGGACCATTGAACCTTGTTAAAGGTGACTTAAGTAATCTCAGGGAAACTGAAAGCCTATTTAGAGAACAGATATTAAGCAGCAATAATTAAGTAACACAGTGGGAGTGCAAATCCCAGCAGAAAACGGTGTAATAACACCACCATTTCAATTACTTGTGAGTAGCCCCTATAGTTTTCTTCAACAGAAATCTACTGCCATTTGTGATCTCCAAGAACAGATTGTGCCAAAGAATATATGGTCTGATTCTGCTCTCTTGAAGTTAATGGAAGTTTTGCTATTGGCTTCCGTGGGAGCAGGATAGGAGCCTTAAAGTGTTGCTTGCGCACAAGTGCATCCCAGAAATTCTGTGCTTGTTTTCTATATGAAAAACAAATGGAAACTGCTTTTTCATTTGTCTTATGTTAAAAAAGTTGGCGTAGTGGGGCATATCCTGTCCTGTGTTCCAAGCCTGAAGCTACATCTATACTAGGAGTATTTTACCCGTATAGGAATACCAGCATACTATACTGGCAAACATCTCCTAGTGTAAGCACAGCTGTACCAGTATAATAAAACCACTCCCCATGACAGAGCATGCTATGTTGGTAAAAGTGAAGTTTTCCCAGCATAACTGCATCTACGGGAGAGGGTTCTGCTGGCCCAGGACAGCTACGTCTGTCAGGGATCACACCTCTGATCTGCAGGCACAGCTATACCAAGTATGTAGTGTATTCATAGACTGAGCCCCACTCCTTGGGGTAGGAACTCTATAAGATTCAAGAGAGGAATCCGCTCCAGACACTTCTACAACCCGTAAGGCTACACTAGCTTCTGTCCTGCTGTGCATTACTGTGTTTGGAGAGTGGGGACAAGGTCAGTGTATCCACATAATCCTGCATCCACCAGGACCCACGCTTGTTCCTACCCCCGCCTCAAAATGACTCACCACATCAGCATGAGAGGAGCCTTTTGCTAGGGTGGGTCAACATGTAGAGCACAAATTCCCTACATGAAGGTTCCAAGCACCTTCGCTCCTTTCTGCTAAACAGATGCTGTGGATAGAGCTCTCTGTAGCTCTACTAGTATTTCCTCAGTAAGAAAAAATTACCGACTAGATTCAACAGTATGTGATGCAAAGTAGCCACAAACCTGGCTTAGCTAGACACTCTAATGGCAAATCTGGCCTGAAATAGGTTTAAGTGCAATAATTCACTGTTGCAGAAATAAATCAGAGCAGCAAACAGCAGCTGAACTGAAAATAATCAGACAGTGTATTTACCATTTTGCTAGAAGCTACAGCCACTGGCAATTTTCCCAGCACAAAAACAAATAGGTTTGGGACTCATTTGTACAGTTTTAATACAGGAAAACAGATTTCTTCTGTCATTAATATCATTAATTGTATTTCCGCCAATGCACTTTACTTTTAGTCATACCAAAATAGATCTGATTAAAATAAATCAGTGTTTGGTGTATGGCTGTTTGCATGATGAAGTTGCTCAAGTGTGTTAGTGTATCAAGCAAATTCTGTTTACTATTCAAGCATAAATTCTTTGCAATATAGACCACAAAATATACATAAACAGATATGAAGAAAATCTCATTATGGTAAGCTTAGCCTACAATTGCAGCGTGACACCTCACCCATATTCTTCATTGTGATGATATTATGATATGATTATAGCATAATTATGATGTATTTTATGCAATACGGGTTGTGTAAGGTGTCATGGGAAAAGTTATGATTTGCTGAATATGATTATCCTATTTATATGCATGTTTCATTTTTGTACCTGAATTTAGAAATATGGACTATGTAACTGTACTTCAAATGTAGTTACACTTGGGAAACTCCCACTAGACAAAAGGCTTTCAGTCTAGATAGCTGGTTGGGAAGGGCCTATTCAGGGCAATGAGCCATTAGGGAAAACAATAGGCCTTAGGAGAAGCTTATCTCTCACCTGGTGAGCCTTCCTAAGAACACTCCAGACAGCCTGTAAGTAATGGCTGCTATGACTATACAAGGACATGTGACCAGGCCACATGATTCTAGACTCCATCTTGGGATGTCAGTATTTTTCCACAAACTCGTCTAGGAACCAAGTTTTGAAACAAAGGGTACCTGCCATATGCTAAAGCTATATAAGGCAGGGAGTGACATTGTCTGTTGTTCTTCACTCCCCACACAAGAAGACTCCTGGAAACACCTGAGGAAAAAAAGACTGAACTGGAGGAAGTACTTAACCCAGACTAAAGGAATTTCTATTCTGTGTCTGAAAGACCTGGGAATTCCAAGATGTAAAGCCAGTGCACCTTGTCCCTTAAGAATCTGTAGCCTGCTTGTATCATCAGCCAGGGTGAGAATTTGCTAATTTCTATCCTATGTTTCTAATATCTTAGGCTCAGGTTGCGTTTTTGATTATTTGCTAGGTAATCTGCTTTGATCTCTTTGCCATCACTTAAAATCTATCTTTTGTAGTTAATGTATTTTGTTTTAATCTAAACCTGTGAGTTTGGAGTGAAGTGCATGGGAATCGTAGCTCAAGGGGCAAAGGCTTATGTATATTCCTTTCCACATTGAGGGGGAGGTGAACTGGATAACAAATTCATACTGGTTGGAGTTTGGACCAAGGCAGGACGGTACAGCTCTGGGGTCCAAGGCTGGGAAGCTGGTGGTTATTTTGGCTGGTGGAAGTGTGGACTGGGAGCGGGTCTGCAGCTTGTCACAGCACCGCAGTGAGAGAAGGAGCCCAGACTGGTGGGTTAGAAGGCTCAGTGAAACCCCAGTTTCAGGTGGCACCCTGGGGAGGGGGGGGACCTGTCACATGCATAACAAACATCAGTTTGTTGCACTTCTTTCCCGACATTGCTGAGAAGTGTTTTTTTCCTATGTCAAATTCAGATCTTGGAAAACCTGCTCAGGGCAAACTTTGACAAACATTTTCACTTATGAGACAGTTCTGCATTTCTCTCTGCCACACTGCGCAGGCAGCTGAGTAATGTCATGGGAACAACACTGTTCCTGTCAGGATCAGGATTAGTGTTCTCAAAATGTGCCCTATGATGACTTGACTTCAAATCTATGTTTGTTTTAATAGTATGTTACCAGATGTGCCCATTACTTTGGGGTATGCTCATTTATTCGGGTTACTCTTCGGGGGAAGGGGGTTCTGTAATCCTGTCAATGTACTGATTGTGTCACTTGTGTTTACATATGGAGCTCTACTTCTCCCTTCTGCAAGTCCCCTCCCAATGGAGCTATCCTGCAGGACCTAGGGTCCCTAGGGCTGGGTTACTCCCACCCCAGAACTGAGTGAACACCCACACATCCACACGTACATTAACAGAGCAAGTCTGAGTGGACCAGGTCAGTCAGCACTGTCAAGCTGACCCCTTATATGTCTCTGGACTCACTGGGCTGGAGGAAGCAGCACTTTCAAGCTGTCTCTCCTTATATGCCCCTGGGCTCCATGGACTGGGTCAAGCAGCACTTTCAAGCTGTTACCCTTATGCAGAACCGGCTCCAGGGTTTTTGCCACCCCAAGTGACAGAAGAAAAAAAAAAAAAAAGTCGCGATCGCAATTGCGATCAGCGGCACTCCAGCGGCAGCTCCACCGCGCCACTTTCTTCTTTGGCGGGAATTCGGCAGCAGCTGCTTCCCTCTGAGAGGGACCCACCTCCAAACAGCCCGACGTGCCGCCCCTTCCCCTTGGCCGCCCCAAGCACCTGCTTGCTGGGCTGGTGCCTGGAGCCGGCCCTGCCCTTATGCATCCCAAATTCAGCACGTCCCTATCCCCACTCCCCCAACACAATTGTACTAGCAGTAACCTACTCGATGAGCAAACCCCACAGTATTTTGGGCGCTGAAGGGATCTTTAACTTAGGTAAAAGAAGCGTTGCTGTAGAGTGAATGGGGGAAGCTAAAAACACAAACGAGTAAAGTTCAGCAAGAGAGAGAGAGAAGCAACCAACTTAACCCTAGAAGTTATTTATTGAATAATAGTGATAACTACACAAGGAGGACTAAACCAACCTAACATACATGATTAAAGATTAATACCTAAGGTAGAAAGGAAAACAGAGAGAGAGAAAGAGGGGGGGATCTCACCCACTCCATAAGGCTTGAACGGGTCGGGATTCCCAGGTGAGGGTGGTAGCTGAGAGCAGGGCCGGCTCCAGGCACCAGGCACCCAAGCACATGCTTGGGGCGGCACCTGGTAAAGGGCGGTGGGGGGAGCACGGCGCGGCATTCCGCGGCGTGGGCGCTCTGGGGGGGCGGGCTCTGGCGGTGCAGCGCTCGGCGGGGGGGCGGCGCTCTGGGGGGGGCTTCTGGCGGCGCTGGGCGGGGGCGGGCCTCCGGCGGCGCGGTGCTCGGCGGGGGGGGAGCGCGGGCGTGGCGCTGGAGGGGAGTTCCGGTGGCGCTCGGCAGGGGGCGGGCTCTGGCGGCACGGCGCTCGGGGGGGGGGGGTCCGGCGGTGCTCGGTGCAGGGGGAGGGCGGGCTCCGGCGCACAGCGCTTGGCAGGGGGGCGGTGCGGGAGGGTGGCACTCTGGGGGGGGGTTCCGGCGGTGCTCGGGGGGGGGGGGCGGTGCGGCGCTCAGCTGGGGGGCGGCGCTTTTTTTTGCTGCTTGGGGCAGCAAAAAAGCTAGAGCCGGCCCTGGCTGAGAGTCCTGAATGCTGGAGACAGGCAGAGCCCCCAGCACGATCAGTCAGAGGATGGAGTTCCAGTGGAACTGATGCATCAGAACCCTGACTAGAGGGTGAGTAGGGATTTTTGTAGAGAAAATACAATGGTCCAAGGGAGAACACTAGATTTGTTTATAGGTAAACTGATGACTCAAAGGTTTTCTTTAGACTAGACAATAGGAGCTGATCACTCTTGGCTATGGGTGGTGTTTTCTTCCAGGGAGCTCACAATGCAACTAGGCTGCTTTAGTATTTGGATATCAATTAAGGATTCATTACTAGAATTGGTCTGATAATTGCTGAGCTGGGTGTGTGCCGACATAGGTTCATTAGCATCTGGAGCAGAGATTCCCATGATGCAGTGCTTCCCTGCTTTTTCTGGTCCCAGAATTCAGTGTGGCTCTCTGTTCTACATTCTGTATGTAAATTGAGATATCTTCCTGTCCCATCTTTCATGCAGATGAGGCTAGGGGAGTTGTCTCTGCTCTCCATTCTGTATGCTAATGGAGATGTCTTAACCTTGTCACCCTTGTCAGGAGGGGTCTAGAAGTGTCTCCCAACACCCTTCACTGCTCTCTGCAAGTTTTCTTCCTCTGGTGGGTTTTGGTTTAAGCAGAGGCTGGGGGGCGGGGGGTGACTTTCATGAGTCAGGCTGGATACTGCACCCTGGTTCCCCAAGAACACAGAGGTGTCTGGTATCAAGTAGTAACTAAGCTATCAAGTAAAAACTTTAGGGGATGGGGTAGGGAATAGCGTTTCAACCTTGCTCAGGTGAATGGACTAGAGGATGGGTGGATACACACTTCTCACAATCAGAGATATTAGAGATGGAAGAGCAGTGCTAGATTACTCAGTCTATCTCCTGCCACTGCAATTTGTTCTACAGAGCTAAGTTTCCTATAAGGTGCATGGCCGCACAGCAGCCTATTTAGCACCACACAGGCACTTAGGGAACCTGCCCAGGGACCTGCTGCGGCTGAGGGTGGGGCACCCCTGCTGCAGCCTGGATCAGCCGTCGCCGGATCTGGCCCAGGTGCGGCCTCAAGCACGGCCGGGGCGGGGCGGCACAGCCCGGCCCGGCCCGGCCCGGCCCAGCCCAACCCTGGAGTGGCCCAGGCCCAGCTGGGGCAGCGTGGCCTGACCCCAGAGCGACCCAGCCCCAGGCATGGCCTGGGCAGCCTTTCCCTGGCCCCGACTTGCTGGGACCGGGTGTGGGGCACTTATCCTGCAGCCCCAGCCCCAGAGCTCCCGCGCCTCTCCCACCCAGCCCAGGTGTTGCTGCGGGGAGAGAGTGTTGGGGGGAGTCCTGTCTCCCTGCAGTAGCCCCGGAGCACCCTCCTGCACCCCAAGCCCCACATCTTGGCTCTACCCCAGAGCCCGCACCCCCAGCCAGAGCCCTCACCCCCTGTATCCAATCCTCTGCCCCAGCCCTGAGCCCCCTCCCACAAGAACCCTCGGCCCGACCCCCACCACATGAATTTTGTTATGTGCACTGATATGACAGTGATGTGTCACACATCAGCTCCATATTGGTGCACATAACAAAAATCATTCTGCACATGGGTAGGAAAAATTAGAGGGAACACTGCTACACCCTATATTTTTTTTTTAGTGATTTATCCAGTTTAGTTCTTAAAAGTCTAAGTAATGGACCTTCCATTCCCAAAATCTTATGGGAAATTATACCATATCCTAATAGTATCAGGTAGCTTTTCCTGAAATTCAACTAAACTCTTCTTTCTTAATTTCACCCCATAATATATATATGGTATTTATATGGACCCCCATTACCATACTGTCTGAGCACCTCACAATCTTTATTGTATTTACCCTTATCGTGCACCTGTGAGGTAGGGAAGTACCCACTATCCCCATTTTACAGATGGGGAATGGAAAGACAGACTAAGACTTGCCTAATGCCATACAGGAAGTCTGTGGTAGAGCAGGGACTTAAACCCAGTTTTCCACATACTGGGCTAGTGCCCTAAAGACTGGAAGATCCTTCTTTTTTAGTCTTCTCTCATAGCTGTAACTCTCATACTGCAATGTGCTCAGTCCTCTTGTTGATGCTCAACAGGAGCCATAGCAGGGACCCAGAGGCTGGAAATACAACTCTCGGCAATTTTGCCTCCTGCTCTTATTTCCCCGTGGAAATAATGTGGCTGCACAGGAGACAGTACAACAGGGCTCACCTCCTGTGCTCCCCACCTCCGATCACTCTCTCCGTCCTCCCCTGGATTCTGTGGTGCTCTGTGCTCATTGAGCTCTACTGGAAATAGAGCCATGCGTCAAGCAAAAGGGTAGTGATGATGCAAAGGGGGCACTGCCGATGTGTCCATTACACAGAAAGGATATCTGTCTGTAGAGGGCCATCTCCATGCATGGATCCAGGGAGAATCAGCCAGCCCACTAACTCTTCACTAGTCTCCCAGATCCCTCACTAGTACTCAGTAATATCCAATCAATGAAACTGTGTGATGCTCAGCACGGGGGACCCAAAACCATGAGCCACTCTGTTACCCCTCTCAGCCTGAGCAAGTGAGAGCTTTGCTGCTGCTAAGCTATGTGTCACATAGCTGACACACAATTGTTCATCTGCCCTGCCAGCAAACTGTTCAGGATTCTGCAAGGTAATGATCAGTGCACCCCAATTCCTGAGTTCCCTTGAGACTTCCCTCTGCAGTGTCCAGTCCCTCTCACTGGCCACTCACAGAAGCTATTACTAGTTTGGCTGTGTCCAAAGAGCCTCTAGGGTCAGCTGGGGTTAGATTCTCCACCTTAATCCATGGTACTTAATTGATTTATTGCAAAACTAAAAATAAGTTGCTTGAAATTACTTAACTCTATATTCTTTGTCAATAAAGAGTGAAAGAGATATGTTTACGAACAAAACAAAAAAAACCCACCCTTTCTAGTGTCTACGATTCTAGTAAGATATAGCTTTGCCTAACAGTTTCATACTCACACCAAATTATTAGCATTCTCCAGCCTGTTTTGCAGGAGGAACCATCTTTTTTAGATAGGAAGCACTGGCTTCTTTGTTCTCTCAGGCGATGGATAACCCGAAGTCTTTCAGCCGTTTCTTATATCCCCAAAGTTAATCTCTGTCTTCAAAGTGAGGAAGGCCTCCTGGGGGCTCGGCTTTCTGCATCCACCATGGAGCTGACACCATGTTAATTTTGTAGTCTCCTGTGATTTACAATGCAAATGATCTTTCTGCAGGCTCCGATGCAAATGAATACCTTTTGTCTCTGTCCTTAGCCACACCTGGCTCGATTTGCAATTGAGCCAAATAGGTGTTTGTCTTTCTCTTTTGTCTGGAGGGGAAAAAAAACTGTTTTGCCTTCTGTGTCTGTTTCCAGATTCCAAATCATAATATCACATATTATCCATAATTTCATGTACAGTGTTGTTATATACATTTCACACATTACATGACCAGCATGTTGTTAGTTTCCAAATAATATATTACAAGACCTTTAAAATAAATATCATGACAAAAGTGTGAGAAGTGTATTGAGCTGGTCAGGCCAGCTGAGATTTACTGTTACATGCGAGGGTGCCTCTTGCCATCTGGCACTGGGGTGCTCTTACAGTCATACTATGATAACAGGGTCTCAGTTCAACCATCATCTGTTCCTGAAGCTCCATTGACTCTAATGGGAATTTTGCATCTGAATGATTTAATATGACTACACACAAATTTAATAATAAAGACAAGGAATCACAAATAAGTGATATTTAAATATATAGGGCCTGATTTTTTTTTTGATTTTTTATTTTTTTAGATGCCAGGCTCTCATGTTGTGCGTGCTACTAAATGTGTGTACAAATAAATATGGCTGGAGTTCATAATATAGATGCTTCACCAGTATATTTGAAGGTGTTTTTTGGTGTGTTACTATTATGAGTCTGCTTTTATGTGCTACACCTCAAAATATTGAGGGATTCTGCTGTCTGCAAAGACAGGTAGCCATTTTGTGCAGTGCACTGCAGACTGCAATAGCTGAAGACACAGCAGGTTCTTTCATAGAACCATTGCTTCTGTTCTTTCATGCACTCACTGAGTGGATATATCTGTGTCGGCTTTTGTATATGGAGAAACCTAACTTAAACCAGGTAGACAGACATCTAAATGGCATTCGTTGTACCAAATTTTATTTGCACTTACAGTTACTTGCTGTTACAACATGAGACTGGGTTGAGGTCCCTTTCAAATTCAGCAACAAGGCAGATTGCATGAATGTTACAATAAATAATTTACCATTCATTACCCTTTAGGCAAAAAGGTGACATTCGGTCTCAAACCTATGCATATTGCATATAATGTATTTCTTTACTATAAAGAGACTGCTCATGATAGTACATCACAATCACAACACTTTATTTATAATACACAAGCTTTCAAGGGGCCAAGAAGCAATTTTTATGACTCAGCATATTGTTCATAGTGTATAATGTTTATTAGTCAAATAAAAAGGTCATGTACTAGCCTATCAATACAACTACAAATATTTTCTGCACTTCACTATACAGTAGGGATGAAACTTATCCAAATGCAGATACCCACATTAGGTTCTTGGCCTCTTGTATGCCACACTCAGTACCCCAGCATGAGAGCATACAGGCCGAGTGACTAGGCAGAGGGAGTGATTTCCTGGCTGCAGTGATGGATTCCATGATAGAAAGCCTCAGAAAGGCAATAACTCATCGAGCCATGGGGGACGGAGGGGCTGGAGGGTCACCAAAGGAGGGGCTAAGAGATCCAGTGGCAACAAATACTCATTCAAGGGACACAAGGAGACAGCAGCCACTGTTTCAGCCTACAGTGTGGAACAGCAAATATGGATGGGCTGTGCTACATCTCTGCATCCTGCTTATAGGATACGGTGGAGTGAATTAAATTCTCTCAGCGTGTGGAGGGTCCCTTCCCAAAATCAGATTATTCTGGCGTTCTGCAGGAGAGAAGAATTGCACCACTTATCTTTTAAACTGATTCCTTATATACATTTAAACTACGTCATGGGGCCAGATACTCCTCTCACTTCCCCAAGTCTTTTCACCAGTGGAACTCTACTGACTTCAGTGGAATAAATCCTGATTTACACTGGTGTGAAATCAGGATTTGACCCTGTTTTGTGTTCTGCTGTGCATATAATCAGCCTCATTGCAACAATTTAACTTAGACATTTTGAAAATGCTTTTGAGGCTGGTGCATTAGATAGAGTTCAGAGAAAACACTTCTTAATTTTCAGGTCATCACATTCCAACAATCAATATTTTAATTTATTGCTAGATAAGTACCAGTATTTCCACTGATGTGATCATTCTACATGTTCTTATGTTGCTTTGGTGTTATTTTATTTATAATTTCTTTTAGAATAGAAATTAAAGAACAAATTCTGTCCTGATTTACATTGTATTCAATTCCATTGGAAAGATGTAAGGCCAACATCTGTTGCAGAGGTTTACAGCATTTTTAATATTTACATGCAGAACAAAATTTAGGAAAAAAGAAAATGTATCTTCCAATTACATTATTGTTCAGTTTGGGGCAGCTCCATTTGTTAGGAACTGCATCCAAACCTACTTGAACAGACAAGGCTTTGCCACACTCTTAAAGCTCCCACTGGCCTCTCCCCCTTAAGCAACCTGGGCTAGGTTTTTCTTTAACATGCCAGAGAAGAAGATGGAGACTTAGAATAAAATAGATCAGGCACATAATCCAAATCCAGGTGTTATAATGACCCAGGAATTCATTCCAGGACAAGATGAGCTAAAAATCTCAACAAAAATAAGAACAGAGCCACTAAATTGGGAGGTGATGTAATCTAATTGACTCACAGCTATCTTGACACTGCCTTATCTTCCCCTTTAGTTACCTACTTCTATTTATGGCCTGTAAGAATTAAAAACCTGGGACTTATCAGATAGTTATAAATACCTGTGAAAATTTAATTATGTCAAACATAGGGTAGATGGGAGAATCAAAAGCCTCATAGGTGGATGCATGCATATTATTACTGCTACCAGCATAATAATTAATATGGGTTATGCTCATTATATGGTGATCACCTCTGGTGCCAGAACAATTGTTTCAAAAGAACTGAAATTACTGCACTGGGAATTCTGAGGATACCCAAGGGTAAATACAGGCATCTATAACTGAAATATCCATTTAAATTCTTGTCTATATCTATATATAACTATATAACTATATAGATATAGACAAGATATAATATATAGATATAGACAAGAAATTAAATGGATATAATATATAGATATAGACAAGAAATTAAATGGATATTTCAGTTATAGATGCCTGTATTTACCCTTGGGTATCCTCAGAATTATATATATATGATGTCTATATATGTCTATGTATAAAATATGGACTTTTTTAAATCTGATAAATCCCAATAAAACACCCCCAAACCCAAAAAAGTATGAAATTGGCATTTATTTAATAAACACCTGAAATGGTTACCCCTATCTAAGGGATTGTGTACACAAAGCAGTAATGCAGCTGACAGGGATGTGATTTCTAAAGTGCACTAATATTTTGCACATTGATTCGTTCATTTAGACCCTGTTGGTGTCCCCTTAAGTTTCCCTAGTGCGCTTTAATATAGTGCTGTTGAAAAGAGTTGTATGTTAAAGCTCACTAGGGAACATTACAAAGAGATTATTCGTTACAGGATATACTACTGCAAGGAGTAATGTATATAAATTACTCATTACAGAATATAAAGAGCCCCCCCAAAAACTGCATGTAAAGTGTATTTTTGTACATAGCTAAAATGGTTTTTAACTATTTCCATGGCAAGCATAGGATTTTCCATGACTGCTCATCTGGCTGACTTTCTATGCAACCACTATACAGGGCCTTATGCTGGCTCTCCTGCGAGTAGGCCTATTAAAGTCCTTGGCAGTTTTCAGTTGCTCGCCAATTAAAGTGTTCTTCTGTCTGCCCCAAATTAATTAACAATTGCAAATAGCTTGGCAGAGGAAACAACTTTGCAAGTGTTGATTGAGATATAAAAAAGGAAAATGAGCAATCTCAATCCCACAGTAACTGGTTTTGGACTTGTGTGGCTGTAGTAAAGGTATGGCGTTGGTACTTAGTGGTAAGAGCAATTTGTATTGTGATGTTTTATGTGCTATGAATAAAAATTCAATCAAGTGCCCCTGTTGTAACACTAGTTTTCAGAATTCAGTTGGTATCTCACTAGTCATTTCTTTTAACTACTTCCTAAAACTAATTGTCACATATTTTGGTAATAGCTGCACTAACCCAGACAATTAACTAGGGACACCTGAGTCCAATTAAGGGCTGCCTGGGATCTTTAACACACACCCCCTCCACACACACACACACACACACACATTTAGATAGGAAGAGGAGAGACAAGCGGCTATAGGGCTAATAGTAGCAGTGAGAAAGGCTTCTCCGGAGCAGAAGGTAGCTTTCCTCCCTACAAGGGAAGGATGCTTTGTGGATGTCAGGAAGGCCATTCCAAATGTAGGAGGCAACATAATAGAAGAAGTAAAACTGATCATAGGAAAGGAGCCTGATTCTGATATACGGTAGCTGAGCAATGGAGAACCTAATTACAGCACAGAATTCCCATGACCAGTCAGAGTAAAATGAGTCCCATTCATTTACTAAGCAGCCCTTCTGCTGGGGGAAAAGATGGTTGTAGAGGCTGGAAGCAGCATGTGGGAGGGGGTGTGAAGTGTGCTATGGCAGTAGCCACTGTGGAAGCATCAGTGCAGTCAGAGAAAGGACTGCAGCCTGGGATACATGACCATCTTTGGGAAGAGACTGGTAGGACAATTCATATTGAAATTCCATTAGTATTTTGGGAGTTTCTTTCATGGTTTTGGAGGGTAATGTTTAGCATTTCTTTCACAGGCTTTTGTGGGGCTTTACTATTTTTTGTAGGGATTTTTTTTCCCCCCTTGAAACTCTATTAGCAACACTGGATGATCTGATTTTATTCAGTGTATAAGGTGGCTCTGAAAGTGATGCAATGACAGGAGAGGAGATTCTGCTTTTCAAAGCAAGGAGAGAAAGACTATGTATAGCTGAGACCAGTCAACAAAACGGAAAAGCAGAAAGTGTCACAGAAATGGTTAGAACCAGCAAGAAAAGATTAATCTTCTAGGAGTAACAAGGTCTGCAGTTTCATGCCCTAAATTACTTTAAATCATAGGTTTTCAAATCGTGGAGCATGTATGCAGGGACCCGATAAGGTTATAGGGGGAACAGGCACCTGATGTGAATTAGAACATTCCTACATCCCTTGCTACTTTCTGAGGAATAAGAATCAGCAGAGGTAACACGCAACAGAGGGTCCTGTGGCACCTTTGAGACTAACAGAAGTATTGGGAGCATAAGCTTTCGTGGGTAAGAACCTCACTTCTTCAGATGCCAACGTTTCTGCAGGCAGTGGCAACAGCCAGAGCACAAAGGGACGCTCCAGAAAGGGGTGGGTTTGCTCTCCAATCCCTCCAAGTGCTTGTTATTTCCTTGTCCCCTCACACCGAACCTGCACATGCCATGGACACTGGGCTGGTGACAGCAGATAGTGGCACAGGGAGCAGTAGTACAGAGGAAGCAACTGGAGCTAAAGAGTGGAATCAGCAGGTTCCTGATAGGGATTGTGGCCTGGCTGTGGGAAGAGTGGGGCTGCATGAGGAGGCAACAGGCTGGTAGAATGAGAGAAAGGGGGCTGGGAGGAGCTAATCAGGAGCGTGGGGACAGGGCCAGGAGATTGGGGGGGGGGGGGTGCACATGGGACATGAAATTCCAAATGGGGATGCAGCAAAAAAGTTTATGAATCTCTTCCTTAAATACTTGCATGTAAATGGGTACCTATGGTTTTTGGGGCACCCATATTTTTTTTTAACTAATTTGATCCCAATTACAGTGTGACAAATTCACAAGGGAACATAGATTTCATATGATTTATGGCCAAATCCTTCAAGTTTTGGAAGCCATAACAGTAGAAGGGTGCTGAGAACCTCCCAAGATTGAGCTGATAGATACTAGGATATTCTACCATTGGGCTATTGCAGTTCATCCAAAACCTGATTGAAGGATAAAAACACATTAGAATGGAGCCTTGTACACATAAATATAGTAACAAATCTGTTCATATAAATGCAGTATTGCTGGCTGCATGGTATTGATTCTATGACTTAAATCATGTATTAGTAAATACCCCTGATTTATATTGTTCACTTGTCATGTACGTTTCTCTAGGCTGGGGAAGTGAACATTGTTTATCCTGTTTTATGAACTATACTCAAGGATGCAGACATAGATCTGACTTTGATGCTATTTCCTATATTTCCATCCTTTTTGTCTTAAAGTCCAAGCTCTTCTCTTGTGTTGTGACCTTCGGCTATGTTGTTTTTAAGCCCTATGAAGCTATGACTTTTTGAGAACAGTTCATTTTTTATCCACACCCACACGTGGTGACTAATAAGTTGTTGTTTGATTCAAGCTTCATTCGCATTCTGTAAGCATTTGGAGCAGCAAAATTCTTGTTTTCTCTTTTCATATAATCTATTTGTTTAACTGCAAATAGTTACACTGAGAAGGTAAGGGTCACACGTAATTTATTTTACTGAATTTGGACCAACAATTTATTTGCGTACCCAAGGTCTTTAGTGCAGCTTAGCGGACCTATTCATACCTTGAAAATGCCTTAACAAATATCCGAAGGCGATAAAGACAAAGGACATTATTGTTAATCTATTTTTAATTATATTTCATCGCTGATTTTTAGTGGGAAGTTCTGATTAAAAAAATGATGGCATAACATGGCCTCAGGGATGGTTTAAGTGACTAGGAGTAGAAGCATGGAATTAAGAAACCTAAATATGAGAGAATCTTCCTGCTAATGAGAATTGTTAAATTGTGGAACTGACTTCCAAGAAAAGGGGTGGAAGCAGGGCCGGCTCCAGGCACCAGGCAACCAAGCACATGCTTGAGGCGGCACCTGGTAAGGGGCGGCCAATCTTGGGGTGGCGGGGGGCAGCGCGCGGCATTCCGCGGGGGGGGCGCTCCGGCAGCTCGGCGGGGGGCGCTCTGGCAGCGCGGCATGCGGCGGGGGGGGGGCGGCAGGGGGCGCGGCGCTGGGGGGGGTTCCGGTGGCGCGGCGCTCTGCCGGGGGGGGGTCCGGCGGTGCAGTGCTCGGCGGGGGGGGGGGGGGGGGAGAGGCTCGGCGGGGCGGTGCTTTTTTTTGCTGCTTGGGGCAGCAAAAAAGTTAGAGCCAGCCCTGGGTGGAAGCTGCTGCAACTTGGAAATTTCAGGAAAAAAACTTGGACCACACTAGTCAATGTACAAGATGGAATAGGGGCCCAACCTTGCAGCCAGGAAAAACACCTTTGATTTCATTGAGTACCATGTGTAAGGAAGAACTAATGGATTGGCAGAGAGGTGCTAAATGATCTAATAGGTCTTTTCTATGTCCTTCTGTATAGCCTGAACGTTATCCAATTCAGGCACCCTTCCCAAAAAAGTTTTTACCATGGATGTCTTGACCCTGCTGTGACATGGGCAGACCAGGTGCCAGCTCATGCCAAGGTCCCCATGTCTCAAATGGACACTGACAAATACATAGCTGAAATTATCTAGCTCACCCTTTTTAATATTGTTTAAAAGATATTCGTTAGAATATATTTAGTATTTAGACTTTATTGAATGCTTCTGGGCGGCTGTATGCATTAATCTCACTTATACGATCTGTAGCCCATATTGTAAGGTAATATTTGAGCATTTGTATTATGAATCTCTGACTGTAAATCACCGGAAAGAGTCGTTAAACTTGTGTAAGTTACTGGGCTCCAACAGAAGGTGGTATTTCCTGCCCAAAAGGGATGGTCGGTTGACACCAGATAGGTTATTGTGGAACACTATAGAGTACAAAAGATGTTTGTTGCTTTTGCCTCCTCTCTTCCCCAATCCCCCGTAAAGATGAGTCATGCAAGTAAATTCCTCCCATCAGGTCAGAGCATAAGTGAGGAAGGGCATAAAATTGCTAAGAAGGAACTGTATCTCTGCTGCTTGGACTCTGAGGGGCAAAGTTTCTAGGCATAAGCAAGGGATCCTCAGGTACTTATGGACATGTAGTGCTTGCTTATTATAGAAGCTTCTATTACTTTTTGAAATTTAAGATTGTAATTCATTGTTGTATGTGTGTTGCCTGCTTTAACCTTGTAAATAACTCTCATTTCCTTTTCCTATTTAACAAATCTTTATATAGTTTACTCTAGGATTGGCTACAAGTCTTTCATGTAACTCAGGAAAAAAGCCCACTGACTTCTAATTGGACTGCAAAATCAAATCCACATTTAATCCATGTAGCTGCTAATGTGTATATGAAAAGGAAAAATTATTACAGATGTAGCTTTTATCAAAAATAAAAGATCCTGTCCTGCAGTCCTTTATTCATTCCTTATTCAGGCAAAACTCCCATTGACTTACCCAAGTCTGCAGGATTTGGCCCAAAGGGCCTATACTTAAATTACTTTAGTTTTAATATCACACAAAAGTGAATGAAGATCATTACATCCTGTTTCTCTTTGTTCAGTTAACAAATGCAATACAAATGGGAAAAGCTTTATTCCAAAAATTACTAACATGATGGGAATATATTTTCAGCAAAAATGTAAAGGAAAAGGTTGACATTTCAAGGTAGCAATTACTTCCTGTACACATCAGAGTTTCAAATACCCTATTTGTCTGTTAAAAGCTACCAATGTTCTATAGAGAAGTTGCATTAGCAGAATCCTTTCCCACACAATACTATTATTTCAGCAAGAATCCATACAGTAATATACATTGTATTTTCATTTGCCCATGCAGGAAATTCAGCTCATTTCAGAACATAAACAAGATTATTTGAAATAACTTTTTGGGACACTTATCCTTGCAACAATGCCTGCATACTTTCCTCTTTAAAGTTCTGTGAGGAAATATGGAACCCTTTCATTCTTAATATAGAGCATTCATCCCCAGAGATTCTCATGGATCCATAACTGCCAGATTGCTTACTTGACAGAAAATTCCCTGTTAGCATGTATTCTTCACCAATGTCATTACTTCATTTGGCTAATGTAAAAAGATTTATTTTTCCGGCATCACTTGAACATTTTGTAAATACTTGTTTGGGCATTGTACATCTTGCATAGAGCACATACAATACACGTGATAAACGTGGTGCATATTCATTTACCAATGAAGGAGCAAAAGAAAACTAAGTATTTAGTGGTGCCTGGAAAAGGATAGGAGAAGACTAATTTAGAAATGGGGTTAAAGAGATTTGAGGTTCCAGGTCAGGGGTAAAATTTTCAAATGTGCCTAAGTGATTTAGGATTGTTATTTCCATTGACTTTACATGAAACTTTGGCTTATGTTCATATGTTCCTAAGTAACTTAGGGCTAGAATCACAAAGGGAGCATTTCAGCCTAACTCTTGAAAGTCACAGAAACAACATTTTCAAGGTAGGTATGTAGGTTCCTATACATTTCTGGTGTGTGCGCGTGTGTGGTGCCTTCCTGCTTACTGAACACCGTGTTTTCGTTCCAGTGTGTGTGTATGCAGCATTAGGTGTGGGCAGTTACTCGGAGCCTGCTGCTACATGCCATTTGGACTGTTATGTTTTGTTCAGAGTGTTGCTGACTTAACTGGTTTATGTGTATTGCAAGTTTTGATTAACCACCTACCTGCACGTCTTGCTTCAATTTCCTTGTGTTTTGGGATTGCTGTTCTGGGATGTGTCAGAGTGAAACAACAGTGAATGGGGACAGATAGGCTCTGTGATTCATCAAAGCCAGCAAGTTAAGTAGGCAACTACCTAAACTAGCCAATGTGAGATGAGGATTAGAGGGGTGTCCTAAGCCTCACCTCTCTGACTTAGGGCCTAAGTCCAGAGAGGGGCCCATCTCTGCTAGTGATTCATCGCCTGGAACCCTTCTCTTGGGGCCAGATGGCTTAAGTGTATCTTATGAGAATTAGTTGGGCACCACCTCCAGCTGACTTTTGGGGGAATGAAGCAGGCACCTATCTTTTAGCTCTTAGCCAGTGATCAAAGCACTCAGCTGGGACGTAGAAGATCCAGGTTCAATTCCCCCCTCTCTGTCAGATGGGGGAGAAGGGATATGAACAGGGCTCTCCCATCTCACAGGGCAGTGCTCTAGCTACTGAGTTAGAGATTTCAGAGTAGCAGCCGTGTTAGTCTGTATCAGCAAAAAGAACAGGAGTCCTTGTGGCACCTTAGAGACTAACAAATTTATTTGAGCATAAGCTTTCGTGGGCTAAAACCCACTTCATTGGATGCATGCAGTGGAAAATACAGTAGGAAGATAGATATATAGATATATATACAGAGAACATGAAAAATTGGGTGTTGCCATACCAACTATAACGAGACTAATCAATTAAGGTGGGCTATTATCAGCAGGAGAATTTTGTAATTATTTTGTAGTGATAATGGGCCATCCTGATTATCACTACAAATGTTCTTTTTTTTTCTCCTGCTGATAATAACCCACCTTAATTGATTAGTCTCGTTATCGTTGGTATGGCAACACCATTTTTTCATGTTCTGTGTGTGTGTGTGTATATCTTCCTACTGTATTTTCCACTGTATGCATCCAATGAAGTGGGCTGTAGCCCACGAAAGCTTATGCTCAAATAAATTTGTTAGTCTCTAAGGTGCCACAAGTACTCCTGTTCTTTTTACTGAGTTATAGGACATTCTGATTCAGGGCTTCCTCAATCTCTCCTGTTGACATTGTTCTACTTTGGATAACTAATTAAAGACTCACTAGAGCAGAGGGACTGGGTCCTGGCTCTCCCAACTCCCAAGTGGGCTATAGAGTCATTCTCTCTCTCGCCCAGTGACTAGATTCATACCAGCACTTTTGTGAGAAAAGTATTCAATCTAGGCAGTGTAACAGCCAGGAAAAAGGAAATTCTCTGTCTTAAACCAGAGACTGACCTTGCCTTGAAGTGAATATAAACTGTGACTATTTTCCCCCCTTCCTTTCTAAATTAATATCACCACATCCTCCTGAGGAAACCAGTCTTGTTTGTATACTATAATTGAATTCAAAACAAACCCAGTTCTTGTGTCAAAACACACACCTCCTGAGAACAATCAGAAAGCAATTAAATTACAAGGTGAATGTTAGCGCGTCAGAAACATGACAGGACGTCAGTATGGAATCTCACTGACATGTGTACAAACCATCACAATCAATACAACCTTTTTTCCCTTCCCGTTGAAATTGCCGAAGATGCCAATGCTCACCTGGGGGGGGGTTAGTAAAATGACACAGAGGGTGCAAATGTACTGACTTTAGTAGTAACCCTAGAAAACAAAGAATAGTCTTTGCAGCAGCTGAGCTTCCAAGAATAGGACACACCTTATTGCAAATGATAATAAGGAAAGTCAAAGATTCTCTCTGGCCTGATTATGAACTCACTTAGCCAGACCACCTAGCCTGGCCTGTCCCCTGGCTTGGACCTTAAGCCAGCCAACACTACACCATCGTCAGCATTAAGACGGCTCAAGTAGCTTTGGAGCATACACCACAAGTCTCTTCTGGTGAATGTTACTATCCTGCAGTATCACAACCCCGAGCTCCCAATTGCCATAGTGGCAAACAAAGATCACCATGTCTCCTGGTGTTAATAATGAATCTGGTTTGGAAACTCCCCGCCACACACACACACACACACACACACACACACACCAGTTCTCCCCCTATGCTAGGAGCTGTGCACACCCTGTTCCTCCTAATTTTCTTTCTCTTCGCTCTCTCTTTCCTGGTGTCAGCATTTTTAAATACTATTGCGAGGATGGGCAGAACTGAGATGGAGGGTATTTTTATGTAAGCAGGGTCTGAATGAGCTCTCCAGTGATGCACTGGGAGAAAAGACTTAGGAGCAGACTGTGTTTGCATAGATGTGTATGCTTTGCCTAGGTGCCCAGCATGATGGAGCGCCTTTGCCAAAATGATCAATTCTGGCTGATCTCAAGTTACAAATCACTCTAGTATTCGAATGCAGAGTTAAAGAAATGTTATCTTTATTGTATGAGTAAAGGGCAGCAGAACTGTGCTTTGCATGCCTTGATTGTGGGGGGCCCAGTGAAGATGAGAAGGGGCATGGGCATGTATATGTATACCTACCTTGTGATGTGGATTCTGCCTAAAGAGGCCTGGACACCATTTGTCCTTCCCCTCTACAGTGTTTAAAGACAGAGCTGATTAGACTAAACTGAGTCATTGTTTCTGTTCAGTGATTACCAGAGCTGACTCCCTGATAAGCAGCTCCCAGGGCTATGCCTTAGACCTGGTGTAGGGACAGGGGTGAAATGAAAGACAATGCGGAGGCTGTACTGGAAGTGAGGTTCCCTGCTATGCAGTGAAATCATTAGGAGCTGAAATCTAGGGTTACCATATATCCGGTTTTTCCCGGACATGTCCAGCTTTTCGGCAATCAAACCCCCGTCTGGGGGGAATTGCCAAAAAGCCGAACATGTCCGGGAAAATGCCGGCCGGGCACTTCCCCTCCCGCGGTTGCTCTGCTCCTCCTGACTCTTCGGCTCTGTTTAAGAGCCAAGCTGCCCGAGCGCTATGGGCTTCAGGCAGCCCCCTTGCCTCCGGACCCCAGCCGCCGGCCGGGCACTTCCCCTCCCGGGCTCCGGCGGCGCAGGGTCCGGAGGCATGGGGGCTGCCCGAAGCCGGTAGCGCTCGGGCAGCTCGGCTCTTAAACAGAGCCGAAGAGTCAGGGGAGGAGCAGAGCCTCCGGCCGTGGCGGCTCTGCTCCTCCCCTGACTCTTCGGCTCTGTTTAAGAGCCAAGCGCTACGGGCTTTGGGCAGCCCCCATGCCTTCGGACCCTGCACCGCCGGAGCCCGGGAGGGGAAGTGCCCGGCCGGCGGCGCAGGGTCCGGAGGCATAGGGGCTGCCCGAAGCCCAAGCGCTACCGGCTTCACGGTTTGCCAGGCAGCCTCCAGACCCTGCGCCCCTGGCTGGGCGCTTCCCCTCCCGGGCTCCAGCTGCACTGGGGAAGCGCCGGCCGGGGGCGGAGGGTCTGGGGGCTGCCCGGCAAACCGTGAAGCCGGTAGCGCTCAGGCAGCCCTTTTCGCGGGGCTGGGAGTGGGAGGGAGGGGGGGCGGGTTGGGGCGGGGAAGGGGCGGAGTTGGGGCGGGGCTAGGGACGGGGGGAAATGGGCGGGGCCAGGGCCCCATGGAGGGTCCTCTTTTTTTATTTGTTAAATATGGTAACCCTACTGAAATCACTAAAGACCTGGGTTAAGCGGTGGTGGAACTTTAGAACACGGCATTGCAGAAGTAGCAGTGAGTGTCCAACAGTGGCAGTCTGTGACCAGCAGCAGCAGGGAAAAGCAGCGGAGGCAGCAGCAAACAGCAATTGCAGAAGCATAGTGACCCCAGAGACATTGCTCAACACCCCTGTCCCCCCACTTCTTGGGTGGGAGATGAACCCCTATAAACACATCTCTGAACTCTGGGTCTTTGCTAAACAAGAACAGCCAACTGTAAGTGGGGTGCAGCGGAGGAAGAGGAGAGTGATGTGTTAAAGCAAAGTTTGTTCATTGGACTTTGCCACCACAAGGTGGGAAACTGAGGCAAAGGACACTGACCAACACGTTGTGGGGTAGGGTTTTTGCTTATGGTTGCATGCTTTTGAATATGGTTGTGATGTTTTCCCAGACTAATGCTTGGTTTCCTTTCCCTTTTAATAAAAGTTCTCTTTTGTTATACGCAGACTCAGTGCTTGTGAATGGGGTAGTATTGCTCTTAGAGATGCTTGGGGTGGTAAATTTTCCCAGATTACTGGGTGCGGGCTTGAGCCAGTTCTGCTCTGTATTGTTAAAAGGAACCCCTAGATATTGAACCTGGCCCTTCTGGCTGTCCACTCCAATGGGGCAGAGAGGTTACTTTTATGTGAGAAAGTGTTAATGACTGTCATCAATCAGTACTCCTGAACTATAGACAACTACAGAGGTGCCTGAAGTTGTGGTCATGCTAATCGGATGCCAGAGGCTCCAGGTATCTTCCCATTTGCCAATTTCTGTTTTTGGTGGGGTCAAAAAAAATCAAGAGAGTTCTGCCTACTGATGCCTAGAACAGTCCCTGAAATATTGGAATTGATAAGATGTGGCATTCAAAAATCATCATGTTATAAACTGACAAATGCCATCAAGGTGAGTTTTCTTTCCTGACACAGAAGGAAAAACAATAAAGCAGAACAGACAACAAATAACAAGAAATTATGACTTGCAGAACCAGCTGAAATTACAGAAACTCCCTTACCTCCCCCACCCCCACAAAAACGCAAAAAAAAAAGGCACTTCTCTTCGCCTTCATCAAGAAGGGAGGCTGTACCTGAAAGTGTACCCTTGCTCCTATTGGACTGCACTTAGAGCAGGGCCAGCAAACAAAAAATCTACTTGACAGGGGAACCAGCAGAGGGAAATATTTTGCCACTTGGAATGATCTGGCAGCCACAATAATACATGCTGGTAAAAATATCCCACTTGTTTCATTCAGAAGGAGTGAAAGTTTATTAAACCACATGGTCTGCTCTGTCCATGTCACTGAGTTGCTTCTAGCCTAATTCCCCACCACATTCCATGCTCCTTGTGCCTTGTCCAGGGAACATTAGTCGAATTGACGTCAAAGAGCCAATCAGGATATACCTATCTTTGTATGTATCATTTAGTATCTCTCTGGCAATCCATTAGTTCTTTCTTACACATGGTACCCAATGAAGTCAAAGGTGTTTTTCCTGGCTGTACCATGGATTTTTTGCAGAAATCTCATTGTCTATAGGGATTTGAAGCAAAGCACCAAGGAAGCTGAGGTGTTACTTAGGGCATGTCTACACTGAAAGAGTTACAGCGCCGGGAGTTATAGTGTCACTCAGAGAGCATTGAAG
Organism: Chrysemys picta bellii; assembly: GCF_011386835.1. Lineage (NCBI taxonomy): Eukaryota > Metazoa > Chordata > Testudines > Emydidae > Chrysemys > Chrysemys picta. The sequence continues at coordinate 135,891,507 of NC_088793.1, read as the reverse complement.
GGAAACCGCTGTTGTGTGTTCACACAGTCAGCTGCCTGCGCAATAGCGTGTTCACACTTGCGGCTCTGACCAACACATCACGAGTGGCAGTGGAGTTATTCCTTAAACTACAAAGGCAAGAGGAGTGCAACATTGATCTCGCCACACATAGTAGCTACGACACGAGATTGCTTGTGGCATTCACGGAGGTGCTGACCACAGTGGAACGTCACTTTGGGGCTCGGGAAACAAGCACTGAGTGGTGGAATCACATCGTGATGCACGTCTGGGATGATGAGCAGTGGCTACAGAACTTTCGGATGAGGAAAGCCACATTCATGGGACTGTGTGATGAACTCACCCCAGTCCTGCGGCGCAAGGACACAAGAATGAGAGCTGACCTGTCATTGGGGAAGCACGTGGCGATTGCACTGTGGAACCTGGCTACTCCAGACTGCTACCCATCGATTGCTAACCAGTTCGGAGTTGGAAAGTTGACCGTTGGACTTATGTTGACGGAAGTGTGCAGGGCCATTAATTGCATCCTGCTCCGAAAGACCATGACTCTGGGCAACGTGTGTGACATTGTAGATGGCTTTTCACAAATGGGCTTCCCTAACTGCAGAGAGGCGATAGATGGCACGCCCATTCCAATTCTGGCACCAGACCACTTAGCCACCGAGTACATTAATCACAAGGGGTATTTCTCTATGGTTCTCCAGGCACTTGTAGATCACTGGGCATTTCACAAACATTAACACAAGCATCTTTGGGAACACTGGCCTGTTCAGGAAGCTGCAAGCAGGGACTTTCTTCCCGGATGAGAAGATCACTATAGGTGAAATCGAAATGTCCATTGTGATCCTGGGAAACCCCGCCTACCCCTTAATGCCGTGGCTTATGAAGACATACATGGGGCAACTTGACAGCAGCAAGGAGAGGTTCGACAACAGGCTGAGCAAGTGCAGAATGACTGAGTGTGCTTTGGCCATTTAAAAGCCCCCTGGCGCTGCCTATATGGGAAGCTGGACCTGGCCGATGACAATATTCCTATGTTTATAGCTGCGTGCTGTATGCTCCATAATATTTGGGAAGGGTAAAAGCTTCACTCAGGGCTGGACCACTGAGGCTCAGTGCCTGGAGGCTGAGTTTGAACAGCCAGAGACCAGGGCTTTTAGAGGGACACAGTGCGGGGGCATTAAATTCAGGGATGCCTTGAGGCAGCAATTTGAAGCTGAAAGCCACTAATATTTGTTGCTATGCTCGTAAGTGTAGTGCACTAGGAGGTGATTGGTGCAGACGATGAAGCATGTGGCTTTAACATAATAAAATGTTGCTTTGCAGGGCTCTTTTTGCTTTCAATTAATAGAATTGTGTTGGTTTGAAAGCAATCTTATTATTTTATTAAAAAACAACAACCGGAGGAAAGAGTCAAACCAAAAAAAATCAGGGGGATGGGGGAAGGGAAGGTCCCAGGAGGAGGGTCCCAGGATGGCTAAAGATTTGTGTATGTCCAGGGATCATATCCAACCTTCTCCTTTGGAGTACAATGCAGCGGGTACTGTACTTCAGCCGGGCCAAACTGCAGAGGGATGGTTGTTGAGTGCAGTGAGTAGTGGGAGTCAGCATTGCTGGACTGTGAGGGGGAGGAGTGGAATGCCGTGGGTATAGACTGGAGCCAGGAGGTTGATAAGAGTGTGTTGGCGGTGTCTGGGGCGAGCATGGGAAAGAGTTTTTTGTGCTAGTGGCCGCAGAAAAGGACAGGAGAGGAGCTGCTCGGTTTGAAGAGCTAGTATCGCCTAGAGCATGTCCACTTGGCGCTCCATAACCTTTAAGAGCCACTCCGTGGCTTCATTCTGGCATGCAGCGGTCCCTCTTCTCGCTGTCCCGCCACTCCTTCGATTCCATTTCTTGGACGCAGAATGCATCATAACATTACTCCTTAGGTATTCTTGGTCGCTTTCTAATTCTGCGCAGCTGTTCAGACACTGATAACAAAGAGGGAGGCTGGGGTCCCAAGGTCATCTCTATGAAGTTTAAATACAACATTTTACAGAAACAGTATTGTTTGCAACAGAGAACAGTGATTTAAAACACAGCCAGTACTCTACTGCCCTGTAACAGGTGAGAGAGTTCAAACTGATGACCAGAGAGGTGAGAACAGGCATTGTGGCACACCTCCTGGAGGCCAATCACAGCACTGTAATCGCCATGGTGACTATACTGGCATCGCAGCGCTGTATCCCTGCTGTACACCTCTTATTGGGGTGGGTTTTTTACAGTGCTGCAACTGTGCAGTTTCTGCGCACTAAGTGGCTTGGCAGTGTGTACACCTCAGGAGTTACAGTGCTCAAAGCTTCTTTACTGCACAGAAACTTGCCAATGTAGACAGGGCCTTAGGCTCTGTCTACACTGCCACTTTCAGCGCTAAAACTTTAGTCATTCAGGGGTGTGAAAAAACACACCCATGAGCAACAAAAGTTTTAGTGCTGAAAAGCTCCACTATAGCTCCATTACCACTGCTCGTTCGGGGTGGGGTTTTTTTATCGCCAGGAGAGCTCTCCCCTGGAGATACAGTGTGACTACACTGCCCACATTACAGCACTGCCACAGCAGCTCTGTAACATGAGCAGTGTAGACATACCCTTAGAGTGGTGAAAGGAGTATAGTTAAATGTCATGGGCTAAAATTAAACAGAGGACTGTTTGGCTGAACATACAGCTAAATGTTCTAACTGTGAGGACTATTAAGCTGTGCCTGCAAGATATGAGGTGGAGGTTTAATTGCTTGACACTTAAAACTGCAAGGCCAGAGTACTATACACTATATTGTAAAGAACACTCCTACACTGATTAGAGAGAGGAATAAGTGGGGAGAGTGAATGAAGGGCAAAAATAGACATTGCATCAGATCCTCTTTTTGTATAAATCTGTATAGCGCCAAGGATTTCTATGCTGCTTTCAATGGAGCTACTGTGATTTACATTAGGTGAGGATCTGACTCACTGTAATGTCTTCTTTTTTCTTCTTCTTCCAAAAAACATTTTATTTCACTTCACGTTGTGGGTGCTTATTTTGACTAAATGGGAATACTTTGAGTCCTGTTTATGCCTCGGTTTCCCCTATGTGCTGCATTGTTACCCAATAAGTGGAAGGGGACTGTTTTCTCTCTGGGCAGGCTGAGAGACATAGGTGTGGGTGTCGCCTAGCTGTTTGGGCCTTAGTCTCCATATCAGCGGAGCATAAGACAACGGCAAATCCAATTGCCAGGGCATTGAACAATCCCCAGCTTGAGCTCAAAGGACTGGAGGGGTATGAGGTGGGGGATAAGAGCTGGCTGCTGGAAAGAGGAGGGGCTCTCACTTGGAGTCTGACAAAGGAGGCCAGGCAGGGAGACAAAACTTGAACCAAGGGGTTCGCTACAGTTTGGCAGGGCTCTGGGCTAACCAGAATGGACTATGCTTTCACCTTCAGTTCTCTGTGCTAACATAAGGACTTCCTGTGCTGTGTTCTAGTTGACTAATAAATCCAACGCTATCAGTTAGACTCACTGAATGGAGCTCATTGTGTGAAGCAAGAGTATTGAAGGCCCAGAGGTCCATTCTGAGGAGGCGGTGAAACAACATGGCTTACTTTAGAGGAAGCATGAGACACATGGAAGGCTCTGGCACACTGAAGGGGCTCTTCATAAAGCAGTGGTTCTCAACCTACAGGCTACTTGCGCCCAGTCCGCACATAGATGCTGCTCATGTGACACCCTCAGGGTCGTAACTAGGGCAGGGCAGGAGGGGCACTTGCTCCAGGTGCAAAGCCAGCCAGGAGGGTGTGCAAAAATGGAGTGGCACGGGATCAGGCCCAACAGCATCAGCCCTTCCCCCAGCACGATCAGGCCCAGCACATCTGTAGGAGGCAAGGGTCCTCTGTGCCCCCGCCCCCCTGCAGGATCATGGGTCCAGTGACCCCAGCTGGAGAAGGCTCCTTGGCACTAGGACATCTGAGCTATGTGCAGCTGAGGTAGAAGACCAGTGGGCACGAGGAGGAGAGGTGCAGGTGGTTAGGACTGTGGGGAGGAGGGTGCAACTGGTGCATGGGGGGACTGGTGCATGGGGGCATTCCCTGGATGGGGAGTAGCCCATAGGTAGGGGACTGGTGCTGGAGGGGGCAGTTCCGGGGGGGCAGTTCCTGGGGGCGGAGGTGCATTCGGCCGTGTATGGGGCACCCTGGTTCTGCAAGGCAGGCATGTATTCCAGCCCAGTGTTGCAGAGGGGGGCAGTCTCAGGTGGTGTGGGTGATAGGGGGAGGGCAGGCTGGAGACGGGTTGGGGGGAAGGCTTTGGTTGGGGGGGTTTGGGTACAAGGGGGGCAGTCTCTGGCTGGGGGGCAGTCTGGGGAGGGGCTGGCAGGCAGTCCCTGGGGAGGGGTTCTGGGTGCATGGGAGGCAGTCCCTGGGGACTCATCTTTGCAGACAGACTCCGCAGCCGCGCTCTCCGGGCACTGAGCCATCAGTAGTGTAGAAGTGAGGGTGGCAATACACCCTGCCATGCCACCCTTACAGTAAATTAATTAATTTTAGCCGTAAATGTTTTGATTTATTTTGCTAATTTAGAATGCTCTTGGTAGACATTTACCAGCATTGAAATGAAAGGTACTATATTGATTTGAATTGTATTCCTGTCATATAACAAATACTAAACTTCCTTTTTTTTTTTTTTGGATAGATGTACAGGTAGTATATACATAGTGTGGATGCGGCCCAGATAACATACAGAGAACCACATATGTGGCCCACAATGGTAAATAGGTTGAGAACCGCTGTCCTAGAGACTGTTCCGAAGCTGGGGCCATAGCACCAATCCTGTGGATCTGTGACACTCCACACTTGTGAAAACCAACCTCATCCGAAGAAGTGGGCTGTAGTCCACGAAAGCTTATGCTCTAATAAATTTGTTAGTCTCTAAGGTGCCACAAGTACTCCTACTATTCTAAGTATCTAATTATGGATTTATTTTCTGAATCTTAGGCACCTAAATGTGAAACTGTTAGCCTTGTATTAAAGGTAGGTAAGGATACATTCCTCTCATGATGTTGTTCTAGATAAGCTGTTGCCTGTCCTTGCCCCAGGGATGGTCGGTGATTGTGAATGAGAGGGAAAGTAGAGCTGTGTGAAAGTCAATGGAAGAAGAGATTGTCCACCTGACTGCAAATGACAGGGGAAGTGTCCACAGGACAATCTCTCTGTTACAATGTGGGGCCAGATTTACAAAGGCGCTTGGGCTCCTAAAGATTCAGAAGCCTAGTGAGATTTACAGATTCACCTAAGTGAGTTAGGTGCCTAACTCCCATTGACTTTCAATAGCTTTTTAAATAGCTGTGTAAGTCTGGCCCATGGTCCATACTATGAAAATATTTGAGAAACCCTGGACCAGAGGATCAGTTGCATAGGTCTTTTCTTTCTTAACTTCTATGATTTTATACTTCGTCTATTCAATTTGACTATATGGCCACCAGTATAACTCTTCTTTATAATGTAATAAGGTACATTTCCAGGGGACATGTGATTATACAAAAGAATCCCATATTGGATGGGGCACAAAAGGAAGGTGGCACAAACATGGGTATTGTTTGATGGAACTTCAGTCTGTGGAAGCAGAGAAAAGGATAAAGGGAATTTGAACGCAGATATCTTAACTTTTAGGAATAAAGTAGGAGTTAGGATAACACTAGCTCTAATAACGTCAGATTTCAGGCAGGGCCTGGGCAAGTGGAAAGTGAGTGGAACAAAAAACTGTAAGAGATGCTGTTTTTTGACCTTGTGTTAGATAAGAATGGAATACAGACTGTAGCAGGAACTGCTGAGAAAAGTAAGATATCAGAAGGAATATGTATAAACAAGATGCGGCTGTTGATCATTATTGTCTGTAACAAAAGGTATACATGCTTGTCCTAATTGTTTATCTAACGGAGACCTGCCTGGGACGAGGGGAACCCCTGTCCGGGTGTACTCTCCCCTTGCAAGTGTCAGGAAAATAAACTGTCTCTGACTTGTTGCAACCAACCTGAGAGTGAAGACTCTGCTTTCTTCCACAAGTCTGCAAAGTGATCACATTCAACAGCACTATACTAACTGAATGTTTTTAAATTGGGAAAAATATGGAGGGATAAAAACCTACTGCATATCAGCTAATTAAAATTTCTCCTCATTTCTGACAGCCTTCATTGCCAAATGAGCTTACCTTAAAAAATCTTGAGGAAGAAGGAAATATGCAAAGAGCATCAATTATGAGGATTAAATATGTTCAGTCGAGGCCATTGGAATTAATTTCAAAAGTTTGAATGACAGACAGTGAAATGCTATGAAGAATGAAAGAGAAGAATTGATTAATCTGTGATCTGCATTCTTAAGTGAATATAAAAGGCTATGTGATGAGACAGATTAGTTTCCTATGTCTGTCAGGGGAAAATCCCAAACTTTCCATACCAGCATGTTTGTTTTTTTTTGTTTTTGTTTTTTTTTTCCTGCCCAAAATCAATGCTAAGGGGAGAAGAAGGAAGGAAAAAAAAAACCCTCCCTAACTCCTTCCATATAACATTTCATTTCAAACTGATTTGCAATTAATGACTGAAATAGTAGATGTATCGACCACCACCCCCAATAGCAGTAATCTTACGGCATTCACCAACTCCCTGGTCTGAAGTGCTTACATGGAAGGAGAATTCATTGATCATTCAGAGCTGGTTAGCTTGTGAACAAATCAGAGGATGAGTTCATTAAAAATGGGAACTCTTAAAATTCCCAGACTGTAGTTAGAAATCTCTCTAGTCTGAATTATTCTTTTAAGGATGGGAGGTAATTAATTAAAGATTATCTATAAATATGGTTACAGGTTTAGATAAAAAAGCAGTTTCCTCAAAGCAAGAAGTTGGCAAAAAATTAGATAACTTTGATATCAAAATGCTGATTGACATCAGTGTTTTAAAATTCTGGCTTTCACCCAGTTGCTTGTGTTTAAACAAAACCATTAGCTTCCATGTGTAAAAGATGAACTTTAGGACGTCTGGAAAGGAAGGTATTTGCATGATTGGAGCCAGATTCACTCCCTGATACACAGTGCACACTAGCAAGGAAACAGGGAAAAACCACTAATAGGTACTCATCACATATCAGTCTGGCATGCCAATATTCCCAGAAATACATATTTGCTAGGACCAGCATCCCTGATAGGATTCAGCACAGATAAAAGGACCAGTTTTTCATAGGACCAGCATCAGAGGAAAGAAACTGTTCCAGTTCCAAATACAGCAGATGTTACCAGATGCTGAACGCTCCCTTTTGATATTTAGATGGGTACTCAGTTTGCCATCGCTCTTTTATCTCGTAACCTACAGAGGCCCAAATGGGATGTACAGGTATTTGAAACAGGCAGGGTTGAGACTCCTGAAGTTCAAGGTTTTGCTAGTTACTTTTATGTTTCAAAACTAGCTTCATTCAAGTCAGTGAAATTTTTCAACCCATGTTTTTCTCCGGATGTAGCGCATTTTATTTTTAAATTATTTTATTTAACTAAGGAGAAGTCTTCACTATGTGCTAATGTTAGGGACAGAAGAACAGTCTGCAAAAGCTAGGCAGACACAAGTTTGTGTTTTATGGAATAGATTTTTCTTTTTTTAAAATTAGCCCTAAATGTCACAATAGGAGCTGGATACTGAACTCTTTTTAGCCACACACACACACACAAGATTTTTTTTATTTGATTTTTTTTCTTTCCCTTTCTCTACTTTTTTTTTAAAAAAATGCTCCTTTTTGAGGTTTTTTTTAGTTTCTGATTTATTTTGTTCTCCCAAAGGAACAGTGAACCTAACAATAATAACATTCTGTTTGACTTGAACCTTGTGTGAGTAAGTGTGAAATTAAATAAAAAGTAGTTGCACATGCCTACTTTTAAACCTGTGACTAAAGCCAATAGGCCAGATCCTCACTTGGTGTAAATTTATGGCAAATCGATTCTTCTTACAGATTAAATTATTTAACAAGCAAGAAAGTTCCTTCTCCTTTCTAGAAGTGGTTGCTTCTGATCAGCATTTAGGTAAAGTGTAGGAAGGTTTTACTTCTGTGGATAAATAGTTTGCATCATTTTTCACTGCTGTCTATCTGGCACCATGAATAAACATTAAAAATAAAGGTCAAAGGGCTAACGCCCTTATACAACGCTATTGCACATATGTCTACCAGAATATTGTCCCTTTTCACATAATTTCAGGACTAGATTCTGCTCCCACACTCACCCCCTTTACACTTGTGTAACCCTATGGAAGTCTGTGGAGTTCTATCAGTGACACTGAGGGCAGAATTTGCCATTAATCACCTATCAAAATGGCTAATTATGAAGATTAGGCAATGCATTTTCTAAAACATTTTCTAGAGAAGACAGGACTATCATGCAACACAGCCAGTGACTGCAGCCAATATGATGGATGTGATGATGGTATATTGTTGCATGTCTAATTGTGTACAGCCTCTTCTGAGCATGTTCCCAGGTATGAATTGCCCAGTTAAGTGCTTAAGTAGAATTTTCAGAGACTGAGATGGAAAGGCTCTTCCAGTTAAACTCCTTAAAGTAGTGGGAAGATTTGCCCAAGGAATTACTCAGGATAGCTTTAAACATTCCAATAGCTCCACACATAGTCCTTTTATGTAAGACATATAAGCACACAGCTAGCAAGCTATCTGAAAAACAGAGCATTAGAAAAATCAGACTTAAAGCTTTAAATCTTTGCCAGGTTTCAAACAAACAAGAAAGAGAAAAAGTGAGTTAATGGCAACCACTGTGACAAACTATCCATAATCTTGATGCTGAATTAAAAGTGGACCCAAAGTGCCAAATGTATAATACTCCTGCTCAGTCAATTTGCCTCTCTGTGTTCTTTGCTAAACCCATCACTGTGTTATCTGGTCTACCCAGGTGGTAACTGCCTGGGGATTCCTGGCAAAGGGATCCTCCCAAACAATAAGGAGATCTCACACGTACAATATTATCCAGTCAGCCACCTTTTACTCTATAAGGTATTTCTTGGTGATTCTTTAATCACTTTCCTACAATGCTTCTACTTTTCAGAGGCATAATGGGCAAAATCCTCAGCTGGTCTAAATGGAAGTCAAGGGAGCTATGCCAGTTTACATCAACTGAGGACGTGGCCTAATACCTTCAGACAATGACATACAAGACGTGCAATTCCTTCTGCTCCACAGTGAGGCAGAGGGCCATAAGTGAGCCCATATTCTGTAATGTAGTATATCCAAATATAATGAAAGGGTTACATAATTTTAATTACTAATGAGTGACAATCAGGTGGGAAAGAAATGAGACTCCTGAATTTCTGTGTAACCCCCACTTGGAGTTCTCCAGCTCCTAGAGTGACAGACTGAGCCTCAAGGGGGTCCAACCCTATGGGCCACAACAATAATGGCTACCAGAGCCTCTGACAGCATTGCCAAGGATACTTGGATTGAGATGGAGGAGAGGTTAGGTTCTGGAAGGGACGGATGAGTCTGATTCTATCATTCCAGTTGAATTGCCTCCCAGGCTTGTAAGTCTATTTCAGCAAACTTCTGATGTAGTAGAAATTCCAGCTGGGTTATGAGGTTTAACAACAGTGCAAATATGCTTGGTCCACATTTGTAGCTGACCAAACACCTCAATTCAGCAATATATAGAGGGGTGACCATTAGCAGAAAATTCAATTGGCACAGACTGCCAGCGCTCATCCACAGGACAAATGCCTGTTTTTTGTCATCAAAAGTCGGGACAGCCAGGGCAGGACTTAAAAGGGGACTGTCCGGCCCAAAACAGAATGTATGGTCACCCTAGGCTGTGGTAAGAGCTGCCCAGGGAGCCTGGGCAGCTGTGCGGTGTCCTGGACCCTCCACTTGCCCTGGGCAGGGGGTGGGTTGGGATGCCTAAGAGCAGCCCCCGGCCTGTGTCCCTGTCCCCCCAGCACAGGTGGAGGCTTCTCAGGCAGCTCTTACCATGGCCTCGCTTCCGGCCAGGCCAGGAGGTGGGACCATGGGGGAAGGGGAGGAGCAGGAAGCAGGGCCCTGTGGCAGGGGATTGGGCAGGGGATCCAAATGCTCTTTGTGCCTAGGGCCCCAATAAATCTTAATCCACCTCTATTTGCAGAGAACATATGCAAGTATGCACAGAGTCTAGTAAACGCGTAAGCATGCCCGTGTACAGGGCCAGCCTTAGGGAAAATAGTGCCCTGGGCGAACGTGCATTTTGGCTTCCCGCTCTCCCCGCACCCTCTTCATCCCTAACCCCTGCACCCTTCACCTCTGCCCCTGAACCCCTGCACTGTGCCCCTGTTATCCCTAACCACCTCTTCTGTGCTACTAACCCCTGCACTGTGCTCCCTTTGTCCCTAACCCTTGCACTATGCTCCCTTTGCCCTTAACACTTGTCCCTCTCCTGCATTCCTAAACCCTGCACTGTGGCCCCCTTTGCCCCTAATCCCTGCCCCAATCTCTGCACTGCTTCTGTGCCCCTACTCCCAACTCCTGCACTGTATGATACCTACAGACAGATTTCACAATGCATGACAGAAAGTGACCATGACCGGGACTCACTGCAGTGCAGGGTCAAACTGAAGGAGCTGGGAACGCCTTCCACAAGGCGCGGGAGGCAAACCACTACTCTGGTGCTGCACCCATGAGCTGCCAGTTCTACAAAGAGCTGGATGCAATACTGGGTGGCAACCCCACCTCCACTGCGAAGGCCACTGTGGATCCTTCGGTGGCTCGCGTTCCAGTCAAGAGTGGACTGAGCCAGGAGGAGCAAATCTTGGACGAGGATCTGGAGTGGGACCCAGAGGCAGAGGATGACTCAGAGGTCAGAGATGCATGCAGCCCGGAGCTCTTCTCTACCCCAGAGGAGGCTAGTCAGTCACAGCTGTCGGAGCCTGGCGAAGTGCAAACAGGAGAGGAGGCCCCTGGTATGTGGATTTGATTTTGGGAATGGCTGAAGCGAGTTGTTGGGGGCAGGAGGGTGGCAGAAAGCAGGCTTGTGTCTGTATGATGCGCATACTACCACATGCCTAGTCTGAGCAGCGGAACAAGCTGTTGATCGACTCCCTCACTTCACGGGAATCTGCCTCGGAGATCTCCAGGAAACTCTCATGGAGATGCTGGGCAATCTGCTGCTGCAGGTTCTTTGGCAGAGCAGCATTGTTTCTTGACCCATTCTTGACGGTAACTTTCCTGCGCCACTCTGCTGTCACTGGGGGGTGGGGGTGGACTATTGCTGCACACAGGCGAGCCACATAAGGGCATGGTGGAAGCCACAGTCTTGGAGAAGACCCTCCCTTGATTCCTTGCTCACCCTCAGCAGCGAGATATTTTCCATAATGAACACATTCTGTGGAAAACGTGGGGAGAGTAATGATTATAAGGCCACTCCTACAGTGCTGGCTCTCCTCAAGAGCCACATGACCAGTGTAGAATAGGGTCTGGGAACACTGATTTCCCCTGCCCCTGTGGTTACTCACCATTCTGGTGATCTTGTGGCTCATGTGTGCTTACCTGGAATCAGCCAGTTAGTGATAGGTATGTGAATAGTGGCTGTGTTTTAAATCACTGAATGTGATTCTGTGTGTTGCAAACAATACTGCTTCTGTAAAACGTTGCATTTTGGCTTCACAGATATGACTTTGGGAGCCAGCTTCCCTCTTTGTTATTGCGGGCTGAATGGCTGTGCAGAATTAGAAAGTGGCTATGAAGAACTAAGGAGGACTTTCTGCGTGATGTTATGATGCACTCCGCGTCCAATAAGCAGGAATTGAAGGAGTGGCGGGACAGCGAGAAGAGGGACTGAAAGGAGAATGCTGCATGCCAGAACGAAGCCACGGAGCAGCTTCGCCACTGCTCTCCCCTGCAGCCGCTGTCACAAAAAAGTCTTTCCCATGCTCCCCCCAGAGACCACCAACACACTCTTAGCAACCTCCTGGCTCTAGTCTGTACCTGCTGCATTCCACTTCTGCCCCATCACAGTCCAGTCCTGCGGACTCCCAGTACTCACAGCACTCAACCCCTGTCCCTCTGCAGTTTAGACCTGCTGAAGTACAGTGCCCGCTGCACTGTCCTCCAAAGGACAAGACTGTATATGACACCTGGACATACACAAATCGTTAACCGTCCTGGGACCCCACCTCCTCCTGGGACCTTCCCTTCCCCCATCCACCACAGTGCTGATGTGTTTTTTGGTTTGTCTCTCCCCTCCGGTTGTTGTTTTTTAATAAAAGAATTGTTTTATTTTGAAAGCAATCTTTATTCCATTAATTGAAAGCAAACAGAGCCCTGCAAAGCAACAGGCAATTTTCTTAAACCTTCATAGTGCATCGTCTGCACCAATCACCATCACCTCCTAGCATTACTGCACACCTGAGCATAGCAACAAATAGTAGTGGATTTCAGCTTCAAATTGCTGCCTCATTGCATCCCTGATCCTTATGGTCCTGCACTGCATCCCTCTAATACCGCTGGTCTCTGGCTGTTCAAATTCAGCCTCCAGGTGCTGAGCCTCAGTGGTCCAGCCCTGAGTGAAGCTTTCACCCTTCCCTTCACAAATATTATGGAGCATAGAGCACACTGCTATAAGCATATGAATATTGTCATCAGCCAGGTCCAGCCTCCCATATAGGCAGTGCCAACAGGCCTTTAAATGGACAAGAGCACACTCAACAGTCATTCTGCACTTGCTCAGTCTGTTGTTGAACCTCTCCTTAGTGCTGTCAAGTCGCCCCGTTTATGGCTTCATAAGCCACGGCATTAAGGGGTAGGCAGGGTCTCAGGATCACAATGGGCATTCAACTTCCCCTATGGTGATCTTCTGGTCCTGGAAGAAAGTCCCTGCTTGCAGTTTCCTGTACAGGCCAGTGTTCCCAAAGATGTGTGTGTCATGCACCTTTTCAGACCAGCCTGTGTTAATGTCTGTGAAACGCCCGCGGTGATCAACAAGCACCTGGAGAACCATTGAGAAATACCCCTTGTGATTAACGTACTCGGTGGCTAGGTGATCTGGTGCCAGAATTGGAATATGTGTGCCATCTATTGCCCCTGCATAGTTAGGGAAGCCCATTTGTGCAAAGCCATCCACAATGTCACACACATTGCCCAGAGTCATGGTCTTTCGGAGCAGGATGCAATTAATGGCCCGGCACACTTCCGTCAACACGAGTCCAGTGATCGACTTTCCCACTCCAAACTGGTTAGCAACAGATTGGTAGCAGTCTGGAGTAGCCAGCTTCCACAGTGCAATCACCACGCACTTCTCCAGCAGCAGGGCAGCTCTCATTCTCATGTCCTTGCACCGCAGTGCTGGGGTGAGCTCATCACACAGTCCTATGAATGTGGCTTTCCTCATCCGAAAGTTCTGTAGCCAGGGCCTGTCATCCCAGACGTGCATCACAAAGTGATCCCACCACTCAATGCTTGTTTCCCGAGCTCAAAAGTGACTTCCACTGTGTCAGCACCTCTGTGAATGCCACAAACAATCTCATGCCGTAGCTAGTACATGTGGTGAAATCAATATTGCACTCCTCTTGTCTTTTAACTCCACTGCCACTCGTGACGTGTTAGTGAGAGGGAGCAGCATATTGGTCAACAGTTCAGGATGCATTCCTGCAGACCCAAGAGCCAGAGTGAGCAGTACACAAACCGTTGAAAGATGGCACCAAATGCAGATGGAAGCACAAGGACTGCTGGCATGCGAAGCAATACATCACAGGGCATTGGGACAGGACCCAGGATGCCCTGCGACCCTCTCTGCCTTCCCTTAGCGTCAGAAGAGGAAGAGATGCTTTGTGGGATAGTTGCCCAGAGTGTACCGCTCTGAATACCACTGCAAGTGCCGCAAGTGTGAACACGCTATTGCGCATGCAGCTGACAGTGTGAACACACAACAGCACTTTCCCTTCAGCACTCTCTGAGCGGCGCTGTAACTGACGGCGCTGTAACTCCGCCAGTGTAGAGATACCCTGAGACTTGTTGCCGTGGGGGTGGGGTTTGCGGTGTAGGCATACCCTGGGAGTTCTCTATGCAGAATAAGTTTCAGAATACACAACAGAAATCTACTTTACAGGTAAGAGATCTGCAGTTTGGGGTTCAAATAGGAGAACCTTTATCTCAAAAGTGAAAAGGGTAAACTACTTGGCTCTCATGTCCTGCAGTCTGGATAACACAGTGATATGCGCTATTCAAAAACTGTACTAAGATTCTCTAATTTCAGTGCTGCACTGTAGGATTTTTCATCATTGCATATTCAGAGTTTCAGCAGCTACTTGCAGTTAGGCAAGAACTCTATCTGCCTTTGGCTAATATTAAATAAGAGGAAAAAATACACCCAAGCAATTGTGGTGTAAAAATAGTCACTAGTTGGGGATGTAACTTTGTTGTGGGAAGACAGGTGACCCATCTTTCTGTAGCTGAAAGCTAATGGTCTAATTTCCCTCTCACTTACACTGCCACAGATCAAGAGTAATTCCATTAAAGTCAATGGAATTACACCGGTGTAAAATGACAGTCGTTTTCTTGAGTTGCCAAGTAGCAATAATTCTCAACTGTTCTTTAAGATTTGTTCTTCTGATGGATACACCACCAGAACTAATAAACTGAGAGAGAGAAAATGCAGAATGTCTTAAAATGAGACCCATAACATCAACTAAGGCCAACTTTCCTTTGTGTGATTTAACCTTTTTATTTTAGGCTAAGTTCTTCACTGCCTTGCACTTTGTGCAGTCATTAAAATTTGTGTAAAGGTTATAAAATGCTACTATTCTGAGTAGATAACGTTTTTTATACCTTCTTTGCACAGGTGTAAATTGTGACACTGGCAGACCAGGTGCCAGCGCATGCCAAGATCCCTAAGTCTCAACTAAACATTGATAAATGCATATCTGGAAACCAGTCTGGCTCACCTGTGTGTTAGTATTGTTAAAATAGGTATTAGGTTTTTGAAAATGCGTTTAGTGTTTAGACTGTATGAAATGCTGGTGTAGTTGCTGCATGAATTACTCTCACTTGTAATCACTGTAACATATAAGTTAATATGTAAGTGTTTGCTTAATGATTGTAAAAGTATTTGTTCTGAAACTGTAAACCCCCACAGTCAGGAGTGCAGCATTACCAAGTACAAAATACTTCTTTACCACAAAAGGTGTTAGGCCCTGCCCACAAGAAGGCCCACTGAAACCAAATGAGCCATTGTGGAACATCAGAGAATTTATGTATTTTAGAACATAAAATTGCAGCTCATTTGTGTGTGCTTGTTTACCTGCTTTAACCTTGTAAATAACTCATTACTTTTTCTTAATTAATAAATCTTTAGTTAGTTTAATACATGATTGGTTACAAGTGTTATCTTTGGTTTGGGATTGAAGGTGCAATTGACCTCGGGTAGGTGACTGGTCCTTTGGGACTGGGAGTAACCTGAATATTGTGGTGATTTTCGGTATGAGACCATCTAACACAAATGCAAGATTACCTGTGTGACAAGATGGACTGGAGAGCCCAAGGGGACTGTCTGTGACTCCAGTTAAGACTGTTATAGTGCTTGAGGAGTTAACATATGAAGGTTGGTTGGTGAAATCTAAGTGTGGCACTCAGAATCAGTTTGTGGTTTGCGCCCTGGTTTGTAACAGTCTGCCCTAAGGTTGATATTCACGCTCTTGAGCAACTCCAGACAGAGGAGCAGTGCAAACAGTACACATCAATAGACTGAAAGCTTCCCATGAAAGGGAGATGGTAGTGAATATGATTTGTTGTGCTGATGAGGGAACAGTGAGGAAGAGACTCCTTTGGAGAGCATTAAGATTTGGGAGGGTTTGAGTCCCACCCAAAGGCAGGAGATGCTGGCCCTTTTGAAACACCACAGCAGGTATTTTTGAAGAGAGGCAAGCCAGAAACCAATGGAAGCTCACACATTGCAACTCATAGTACTGGAGCGGCAAAAGGAGCTTCCACAGCCAGGGCATACACCCCCCACCCCACCCCCACACACAATGAAATTTGTATGAATGGGATATAAAATGCTACCATTCTGACTAGATAAAGTTTTCTACCTCCTTTGCACAGGTGTCTATGACTACCCAAGATGCAACACAGCAGAGAAAAATTTCACAACTGTAGCAAAACAGGCAATGCTGCTCAGAATTCTGCTGTCATTTACCTTGCTGTAAATATGAAGTAACTCCACTTAAGTAAATGGAGTTACTACAGAGTCACACTGGCATATGAGCAAACTGTGAGTGTTACATAGCCTTTTAATCACTACCAGACTGTCTGAACGACATGACAGGAATTCAGAATTTTTAGTCTTGGTAAAGAACAGAAGTTTATTGTGTCTAAGGGCAATTTATTTCACAATTTTTACATTTACACATTGATATATGTTTTTTCATGCTAGCACAGAACAAAACATGTCTTCTATCCGTTGCTTTCCTCAGTTGTGCTTGCTGTACATTCTACTTCCAGTTTTATATTTCTACAGGTACACAAATAGTTGGGAAAACCCAGGGAAACCGCTGTGAGAATAAAATATTGTATACCAGGATAAACTGATTTTTTTAAACCAACATGATGCAGTTGTAATTACACAATTAGGACGTTTGTGGGCCTGATTCTCATTTCCATTAACTGCATCAGAGATACTTCTGATGCATACTGATGTAAATGAAATCAGAATGTGACACACTGTCTTTCCTGGAGTTCACAAGACCTCATTAATTTGGGATCTGATTAATTTTGGCCTCATAGGACCTAAATTAACAAGACTTCATTCTAAGAGTAATCTGTCTGCCTCTGCTAAATATACTGGAGCTATTCCCTTTGTGAGCTATTAATGTTCTCATGGTTTGCCAACTCATGGCATTTTCATTTGGATGGTATTAAACAAAACACAGAGGCTTAATACCTATCACAGCATCCCCAGTGAAACCTGATGCCCACCCTCTGTTACACTGATGCACCTTTTGGCATTCACAATCAATATTTGTATTAATTTGTCAGCATGCGGATATCAAATTGACTTGATACATATTTCACTTTTAATGTGATTCTATGTGACGGGATTTGTTCTAAGTCTTATCTGTGCTAATCACAACTCCTTAGAATCGTTTTGAAAATCCAGTTTACAGTATTTTATGTGATTTTTTTGGTTGGTTTGTTCCTTTTTTCACATATCATCCAACTTGGAAAATCACATTAGAAAGATCAAGTTTTGGGAATGAGAGTGTTCAAACTACATGATAGTATCCCTTAAACCTATTTATTCTGTGGGGTTTGGGCACTTGGAAAGGTAAGACTGGCTCAATATTTAAACACACATGCAAGTATGCATTAAGAAAACTGATAGAAAAATTGTTGTTATTTAACACAATAAGGTCAGATCCCAGCTGGTGTGAATCAACACAGTTCCATTGACTTCAATGCAGCTATGCCGATTTACATCAGCCAAAGATGATGGTCACCCATTCCACATGTGTGGGGCCCAGGCTTTAAAAAGCATTCAGGCTCCCACTCTCTGGTAAGACAAAGGCAGCTGGGAGACTGGAGGAGTTTCCCAGCAGAAGAAGGCAAGGAAGTTGGGATGTGTGTTGTTTTCTTTTCCTTTCCTTTCCTTACCTTGCAGATACTCCACAAGGAAGAACCTGCAATGGGAGAAAAATGGTTTGTTGCCAGCACCACTGCTAGCTCTTCCTCTACCTACACCTGTGGGGCCCTTAGGCAGACAGGGGCATCCTGACCCTGGAGGCTGAGAATAAGGCCTGTCTCTCCTTAGCCAGAAGTGGCGAAAGCTTCCTAAAAGCCTGTGGGGGGCCACTGGCACCAGAACTGTGGTTCCTCCCACACTGCCCATTCCCCCCAACCCCTGCCACCCTGCGCCATCTTTTTCTCCAAGCCCCCACCTTGGTGCCATCCCTTCTCCCTGAGCCCCCGCCCCTGTGCCACCCTTTCTCCCAAGGCCCCATTCCCATGCCACCTCTTCCCCCCCAAGACCCCGCCCCTGCTTGCTCCTCTTTGCCCCTCCCCCCATCACTCACCCTTAGGGTCCATAAAAAGGGGGGACATGAAAGTCAGATATGGGATACCATCTGGTGCAAGTGTCATCTGTTGGTGGAGTTGCTCAAGAAGCAGGGTTGAGAGCTGCAGGAGGAGGTGGCTTATCTGCATAACCTGGAAGCACAAGGACTTCATCAACAGGACACATGAAGAAGCATCCGGGCTGGAGAATGCTAGTTGACTACAGATGACACAGCAGCATCCCCCACCCAGGTCCCCTGTCCATGGCAGTAAAGAACCAGTATGCTGTACTGGCCACAGAAGTAGACCTCAGTGGCCGAGGAGGAGCAGCCTGCCCCAAAAGCTGATAGGCTCCCAGCCACCACACTCAAGAGGAGGACTCATAGGGTGCTAATAGTCAGGGACTCCCTTATGAGGGAAACAGCAGCATCCATCTGCTGCACTCACATGATAGCCTGGAGGGTATGCTGCCTGCCTGGAGCCCACATCCAAGGTATTACAGAAAGGTTACTGAGGCTGAACCACTACCCCATACTACTCATCCACATGGGCAGTAATGATACTGCCTACTATGATCCTGAGCAGATCAGCATCAACTACAGGGAGTGAGGATGAAGGAGTTGGTTGTCCATCCTCCCGGTTGAAGGTAATGGCCCAGGCAGGGACATACACATCCTGGAGATGAATGCATGGCTGCACAGATGGTGCCAACTGGAGGGCTTGGTCTTTCTTGAACATGGATGCTGTTCTGGGAAGAAGGTCAGATGGGGTTCCACCTAACGGAGAGGGGAGGAGAATCTTAGCACACTGACTAACCAACCTATAGGAGCAACAGGAGGGAAATCAATGGGAGAATCTGCTCAACATCTTAGATGTCTATACACAAATGCAAGGAATGTGGGAAATAAACAGGAAGAACTGGCAGTATTAGCATGTAAGCTAAATTATGACTTAATTAGCATCAGAGAAACTTGGTGGGATAAATCTCATGACTGAATATTGGTACAGCTTGTTCAAGGAGGACAGGCAGGGAAAAAAAGAGAGAAGATGTTGCATTATACATCAAGAATATATACACTTGTTCTGAGGTCCAGCAGGAGGTGAGAGACAGACAAGTTGAAAGTCTCTGGGTAAAGATAAAAGGGGAAAAAATAGGAGTGACATGATGGTAGAGGTCTACTCTAGACCAGCAAATCAGGAAGAGGGGGTGGATGAGGCATTTCTAGAACAGGTAACAGAAATATCCAAATCACAAAATCTGGTAGTAATGGCAGACTTTACCCACATATCTGTTAGAAAAGTAATATGGCAAACCACAAATTTTCCAATAAGTTTTTGGAAAGTTTTGGAGACAACTTTTTTGTTTCAGAAAGTGGAGGAAGTAGCCAGGAGACAGCTATTTTAAACTTCATTCTGAGCAACAGGAAGAATTGGCTGCTAATCTGAACGTGGAAGGCAATTTGGGTAAAAGTGATCATAACATAATAGATTTCATGATTCTTAGGAAAGGAAGGAGTGAGAGCAGCAGAATAAGGACAATGACTTCAAAACAACAGACTTCAACAAACTGGTGGGTAAATGTTCATATGAAGAAAATCTAATGGATGAAGTAGTTCAGGAGAGCTGGCAGTTCTTCAAGGAGAAAATATTAATTGCACAACTAACACACTATCTCAGTGTGATTGAAGGTTAGGAAG
This sequence comes from Chrysemys picta bellii, assembly GCF_011386835.1. NCBI lineage: Eukaryota > Metazoa > Chordata > Testudines > Emydidae > Chrysemys > Chrysemys picta. The sequence continues at coordinate 135,871,766 of NC_088793.1, read as the reverse complement.
AATATGGCTCCATCACAAGCTCTTCAATGACCTGAACATCTAAAAGGAATCCTACAAAAAGTAAAAAAAATGGATGAACTGCAAAGGAGGAATGTAAAAGAATAAAACAAACCTGTAGAGGCAAAATCAGAAAGGCTAAGGAACAAAATGAGTTACATCTAGCAAGAGACATAAAAGGCAATAGGAAGACATTCTTTAAATACATTATAAGCAAGAGAAAGATGAAAGACAGTGTAGGGAAGGAGAGCTAATAACTTATGACATCAAGGAGGCTCAGGTGTTTCATGCCTATTTTGCTTCATTCTTCACTAAAAAGGATAATGGTGACCAGATAGTCAACATAATTAATATTCACAGCAAGGGGGAAGGAACACAAGCCAAAACAGAGAAAGAACTTGTTAAAGAATATTTAGATAATTTAGATGTATTCAAGTCAGCAGACCCTATTGTAATTCATCCTAGGGTACTTAAGAAACTAGCTGAAGCAATCTTGGAACTATTAGCAATTATTGTTGAGAACTCATGGAGGATGGGTGAAGTCCTAGAGGACTGGAGAAAGGCAAACATAATACCTATGTTTAACAAGGGAAACAAAGAGGTCCCCAGGAATTATAGATAAGGCTAAGTTTTTGTCACAAATATGTTTAGTAAAAGTCAGGGACAGGTTGCAGGCAATACACAAAATTTCACGGAAGCCTGGGACCTAGGGTGACCAGATGACAAAGATGAAATATCGGGACGCGGGGGGGGGGGAAAGCTGGTGCAACCCCCCCCCACCGCCGCCAGCCCCGTCTCCACCCAACTCTCAGCTCCGACCCCCAATACACCCCCAGCTCCCCCATCTCCTCACTCCTGGGCCCAGCCTGGGCTCTGAGCTGTGCAGCTGAGCCACACTCCAGGCCCCTCCTGCAGCTCCCAGCCCAGCCGCTCCCGGGCTCCGTCGCCCCAGCCCCTCAGAGTCGGGACAGGGGGGGCTAGAGCCCCTCTGGGCTCCGCCTGTGCGCCGGAGCGGAGGGCAAAATTGCTCATTTGTCCCGTGTCCCGACCGAACATCATTCGGGACGCGGGACAAACAAGCAAATATCGGGACAGTCCCGATAAAATCGGGACGTCTGGTCACCCTATTGGGACCTGTCCCTGACTTTCACTAAATATATCCCTGAAAAAACTGGGAGGTGGGTTCAGCATCCACTGCTCCTGGGGCTCCAGCATCCCCCACTATTGTGGTCAGTGGGAGCTCTGGAGCCCCCCGCCACTGTAGGGAATGGGAGCTGCAGGGTCCTCTTGCCCACAGGGTTGGGCTTCTGCAGGGTCCCCACTGCTCCCAGCTGGACGGCTAAAGGGTTCCCCCACCAGTGTGGGGGCTGGAAGCTGCGGAGAGCGGGGGAGGGGAGCTGGCTGAGAGGTCCAGCCCAGGGGAAGAAAATGTCACAGAAGTCTGTGGAAGTCATGGATTCCGTGACTTCTGTGACCTCTGTGACATAACCAGTCAGTCTAACTTTTATACCTGGAAAGATACTGGAACAAGTTATTAAACAATCAATTTGTAAGCACCTAGAGAATAAGAAGTTATTAGGAACAGTCAGCATGGATTAGTCAGGAATAAATTATGCCAACCCAATCTAATTTCCTTCCTTGACAGTGTTCCTGGCTACTGGATGGGGGGTAGCAGCACACCGGATATATCTTGATTTTAGTAAGGCTTTTGATACAGTCTCACATGACATTCTCGTAAGCAAACTGGAGAAATGTGGTCTAGATAAGTTACTATAAGATATGTGCACAATTGGTTGAAAGACCATAGTCAAAGAGTAGTAATCAATGGTTTGATGTCAAACTGAGAGGATGCACCTAGTGGAGTCTCACAAGGATCTGTTCTGGATCTGGCACTATTCAATATTTTCATTAATTACTTGAATAATTAACTTTGCAGATAACACCTAGCTGGGAGGAGCTGCAAGTACTTTGCAAGACAGGATTAGAATTTAAAAGGACCTTGACAAATTGGAGACTTGATCTGAATTCAACAAGATGAAATTCAATAAAGACAAGTGCAAAGTACTTCACTTAAAAGGAAAAATCAAATGCCCAACTCCAAAATGGGGGATAATTTGTTAAGTGGTAGTACTGCTGAAAAGGATCTGGGTATATAGTGGATCGTAAACTGAATACAAGTCAACAATGTGATGCAGTTGAAAAAAAGCTAACATCAGTCTGTGTGAATTAACAAGAGTGTTGTATATAAAACATGGGCGGTAATTGTCCCGCTCTACTAGTTACTGTTGTGGCCTCAGCTGGAGTCCTGTTTCCAATTCTGAGCGCCGCACTTTAGGAAAGATGTGGACAAATTGGAGAGAGTCCAGAGGAGAACAACAAAAACAAAACAGGGTTTACAGAACCTGACCTATAAGGAAAGATCTTTTTCAATTATAATCACTACAGTTGCAAAATAAGAATACAAATATGTAAATCTTCTAGCTCTAGCTTAATTCATTAAAACTAAATTAAATGAAGCCTTCATTTCTTTTGCATTTAGTTATAGCTACAGTACCTGCAACAAGAAAATCAGATTTAATTCCACAAATCACACTGGATAATCTGAGGATAAGCACAGTAATAAAGGAAATGATACACAGTGGGAACTTAGTTCCCTATACTGAATTAGCTATTAGCTATAAAATGCTAATGAATACACACATTTCATTAGCACTCGAACGCTGATTCCCAACAATGGTGCCATTGAATTATACAACAAAACAGCAGCGTTATCAGAAAGGACATATGGTGGACATGAAATCCCCAAGAAAGTTTGCCTCATTAGCAATATGTTGTTTCTATGGAAACACAATCATAACATTTAAAAAAAGTAAAGGGAGCTATAGTATTAAGTGCTGGCTATTCTACTATTTCCTAGTACTGTATGAAGGTAAATATAAATAAAGCATCAAGGGTGTTACAGGTCAATGAGTCATGCCAGGTTTTTTGTTTGAATTGCATTTTTCCATTTTAAATTGGGTAAATTTAGGGTATAGTTTTGTGCATTTTCCATCAGGCCGATTGTACCTTTGTTTTGTTTCACTAGTTGTGCCTATAGTTCTGTGCACGACTACATGTTTTTCTGTCACTCATGTTTAATCCTGAAACTGAAAAACATACCTTACACTCAAAGCTTTTTAACTTCAAAAGTAAATTCTGATTCTGAATCAAATCATGTGTACATATCATCAATTGTCGCTGCCTGCAAAAAAAACCCCATTACTAATTACTACAAATATCAAGAGGGTGAGAGATACATTCTTATGTGAGTGCTTTATCTTACATACTTGTGGGTAAGTTAGCTGTATTCCAGCACACTCACTGAATGCCACATTTCTGCAAATTACGTGTCGCTGTACCGCTACACCCTTTTGATTCCTCATTAACACCATACAGGTAGCTTAGGTCTGATGTACAGTAAAGAAATTCACACCTGTGAAACTATATCAGTATAGTTATACCAGTGCAAAACCATACTGTAGACATGCATCACTGGTGCAAAGTGAAGCTTACACTGCTATAGCTTACTTTGATACACTGGTGCATCCCAAACTACATTGATTGTTGCATACATGCAAATTTCCTTAATGTAGACCAGGCCTTACACTGTTTTTAAGCCACCATTAATTAGTTCCAGACCCTAGCACGGCAATTATATTGGCTTGAAATTGGCCCTGTGTCTTCATGTTGTCATAGCTATCCTATAAGAACTAGACTGATTTCCATCCAGAGCCTGAATAAAGCTCTTCCTGATCAGCTAGACCTATGTACGAATGAAAGTACAATGCTATCTGTGGTTGGCAGGGGTGAAAGTAAGTTAAAGGACTTATCGGTATGCCAGACTCCCGAGCAGCGGCATGGTCTCAACCAGAAGAGGTGGGGCCTTTAAATCAAGATTTAAAAGCCCCGGGGCTCCAGCTGCGGCTGGGAGCCTCGAGGCCTTTAAATCACCCCTGGAGCTACCAACTCCTTTAAATCACCGCTGGAGCCCTGCCGCCGCTACCCCAGGGGGGCTCGGGAGGTGATTTAAAGGGCCCTGCGCTCTGGCCACTGCAGGGAGCCCCAGGCCCTTTAAATCGTCAGCCTGGGGAAGCTGGTCCGGGCAGGCATGGCGTACCGGCTCACTTTCACCTCTGGTGGTTGGTACAACTTCCTATGCTACTCTCATGCCTTAATGAAGCCCACTTTGTAACAGTAACTATACGCTGTAGTTAATACTCCATTCTGTCTTTGTTCTATAGTGTTACAGTTTACCTGTTTTTAGAGTCCAATCCAATTCTATTCAGCAGAAGTTGGATTGGGCACTTAAATCACAAGCTCTTTGGGCGGGGTGGAGGGCACGGCCCAGGTGACAGGCGGCAGGGACGGCTGCAGTAGGGGAGGCACAGCCTCCCCTAGCGTATTATACCTGCCACCCATGCAAATCAGTAGATTTCCTCTTCCTCACGCTGTGCTTGAGGAGTGGCAACCTTCACACAGTCTTCCCTGTTACATACTCCAGCAAGACCAATAACATCAACACGGTGACAGACCGGCAATTGACCGCCTCATTGTCTAAAAGCAGCTCAAACAACAATCATTGCTCTGTGCCTGTCTGTGCAAACTTTACTCATATGAGTAGTCCTCTTGCCATATGAGCTTGGCATGATCTATGGTCTTTTTTTTCCACATTTCTGAGGGATTTCTTACTTCGAAAAAGAAAAGGGAAAAAAATCTTTACATCTTCTCTCTATTCGCTAACAAACAAACGCCCACCTCTAAAAACACAGGTCGAATGGACAACAATACAGAGAACAGGTAATTTTCATTCCTCTGTAGTAAAATGCTGGTAGTTATTTCTCAACTTCTTTTTCCTGAAATGCACACACAAGCTCTTTGCTCCCCATTTTTCTAATGGCAAATATGTGTGACAGATTGACAACATCCTGTAATATCCTGATCACATTTTATGAAATTAAGATGAACTTTATTGAATTAAGTTACATGTTATTGAATTAGATTTAATACCTTTGGGGTACATTGTATTAAAAATGTAATTACATATGTGTTATTGTGGCATTATATGTACCTTTTCTAGTAGGAGGGGGATGGTAATGTAATTATTTAGGTTATCAGCCCTTTGAAGACACCCCTGGGGACAAATACATATACTAGTTCAAACTGGATTTTCCAGAGACCAACAGCCAAAGAACAATTTTTTGGAAAAATAGCCTGGGTTTAAACTGATGCAGCGCCTTCTTTCTCACCCAGCAAATGGACAGGACCCCTAGTCCATTGAGGGCCCCAATCCCTAGGGTAGGATTGGAAGGACTGGGCCTACTAAAACTGTGTTTTGTTCTAAGTTGAAGCTCTCTTGAACTTGTAACCACAACAAAGCTTATAGGCTGGGATACTGAAAGGCTGCTCCTGCCAGACCCATGTTAGGTTTGGGGTGATCTCTGGTAAATTTACTAGCATGTGTGTATGTTCTTTTATTGTTGTTAATTTGTTTTCTCTGTAATGCTTTTTACCTTAAGACTAAAATAGGCTTGCATGGGAAGTGCTGTGTGGTACTTATAACTGTAGCAATTACACTTGTTAACCATCTCTGAGGAGAAAGCAAGCAGGTGTGCTTGGGTAACCTGTCTGTGCCGGGAGTAACACAGTGAAGGCAGGGATGTGAGCAGCCTGGAAATACCCCAGTCAGAAGGGAGAGCGTCACAGGTCTCCACCCAAGCAAGGCAACAGCTGGGGAGCTGGAAGCCTGGCAGTGAGTGTCCCTTGCTGGACCACTGAGGGGAAATACAGGTGCAGTTGCCTAGAAATGTGACATATATGGTGGCAGAGTTTGTGGGATCTGTAACAGCGTGAATTGCATAAGTGCCAAGAGCAGCAAAAACATGTACTGTAGACCGAAAAGCACAAAGGAAAAAGCCTCAATAGTCTGTTTATGGGGGGAAATAGCAGAAAGAGGGAAAGGGGGAAATGAATTATGACCAGCTGAATTAAAATCAGGTGGTTGAGTTATGCTGAGAAGGACAGATCAGCCCTGTGGATAGAACAAAATCACAGCTGTATTTGAACAACCAGTCAAGAAACCAGGGCTTTGGAGATGTGCTCCAGCTCCGCTCCAGCTCCAGGCAAAAACCTGCAGCTCCACTGCTCCGGAGCTGCTCCACGCTCCAGCTCTGGGCTCCGCTCCAAAGCCCTGCAAGAAATGATGGTCCAGGTTCACAAAGAACCTTCAGACGGCTGTCTGAGAGTCCAGCACACAAGGGAAGTCTTGGAGCCAATGACCTGGAGGGAAGCAGGAAAGAGGTTGACAGATGCAGCAATTATATTCCATCCAGACCAATCATATCACTGAAATAGGAATGGTGGACAGCTCAGTAGCTGGAGCAGAAGCAGCTGCAGTTGGAGAGGATCAGTGTGCATCTGGAAATCCAGTAGCTTGAAGACTAGGAGCAAGAGAGAGCAGATCAGTTACCATGTGTTAGAACACACCTTTTTTTCCTAATGAAGATGCAGACACAAGGGCAGGACACAATCCAGGCATACAGCATGTATACAATATTTCTGAAACAGTCTCGGTGGTCTCTTTCGTATAATACACATCATTTTCTTTGCACTGCTATGATAGTGCGAAATAAGTAGTCTGGTGGCCTGAGCCCAAGAGAAGCAGCTGTGTCTCCTGTTCTAATCCTAGCTCCCACAATTACTCACACTCTGTGCTATGGGCAAGGCACTTAAATACCCACACAAAGTCTTCCCCTCTGTAAAATGGGGATAATAATATTTACTTATCTGTAGGGAAGATGACTTACTAAATCTTTGTCATGTTTGAAGTTCTAAATGCTAAAGAACATTTAGTCAAACCCTGCAGTCCTTACTTCTGTGGAACTGCCTTGGAAATTGGTGGGAGTTTTGCCAGAGGGACTGCAGAGGTTGGTCCACTTTTAGAAGCCCAAAAGCCATTGTCAGTATCAAGTATAGTCCAAAGGACTATAAGGCAAATGCAGTTTTTAAAAGGCCCTTCTTTCTCACCTGCCATGTTTAACATGTATGACATCCTAAAGAACAGAGATGTGTCACTATTCAGGCAGACAGCTAAGCTAGCAATGCAGTGAACCGTACACACATAAACAGAGCTTGACCTCAATTAATTAATTATGCTTTAGTCATTAGATAGTGCACCCCTCACTGTGAATCACCAAACTAATGAGGCATAAAAGTGACAAACTCTTAATCATCCCAAGAGCTGTGGCAAACCTTAATGAGACAAAATGAACCTAGAGGAGAAGAATGTGTCACGTTGCTTTTTTGTTTCTTTGGGAATTAACATTTTTAAAATATGGCATGAAAAGAACGATTGTACAGATTGTTCTACTGTCAGGTTATATTGTCTGTTCAAAGTCTGCATTTGTATGCAATTAAATTAGATGTAATAGAACCTAAATGATACTCATTAGGAAACTGCAGCTACCTAGGGCTTGTCTTTATGAACAGCACTGCAGTGGTGACAGTGAATTTTTCATACCCCTGAAAGATGTAATGATGCCGATATAGGGCTGTGGTGTAGACCTGACTCTAGAGTCATTGGGAGTTAAGAGGAATGCACAGTGTGTGTTTGTGCAGTGTGTCTGAGACCATCAAAGAAAGTCAAATGGGCAAAGCAGGGCTCTTTGGAGTTTTACAATCAGTAGCATTTTCTCACCTTACCAAAACTCTTCATTACTAATCAGACGTTTCCCACACGGAGTAATACATACTCACATGAGGAAGACCAGAGTCTCCCCTAATACAGTCCCCTTATACCACTCTGCTTTGAATACCAGGATATACACCCATGAGGTTTTATGCGGATAAGCTTTGGAAAAATTGGCCCAAAGTGTTTAGTTCTGCTTTTCCTTATCATACACCAGTCAGTTCGTGGTGGTGTAAAGTGAGAATAACCAAAAATATAGGATGTGCACTACATGTCCCAAAACAAGATAATCTGCACCAAATGTGGTACCTTCTTCATTGGAGATGTGTGGCACAGGAAAGGCAGAAGGGCAGCTGGGCTCTTCACAGGTGTGATGTTATGAGTGTAATATAATATCTCATTGAAAGATGACAGGGCCAGAAAGAGTTAATTAACTCACAGACTGACCTGACTCATGGGTGAACCTTAAGGACTGGTTAGGAAGATATGTAAATGAATAGAGCTTTGAAATGCAAGTCTGCATTGTTAGAGATCTCAAGGGTAGATGTTTGTTCAGGTCTTGTGATGTAAGCAAACAAGTCTTGTCTATTGCTATAACTTTAATTCAAAGATCAAAAAAGAAATATTAACATTTATGATGATACTTGAGTGAAATAGTATTATTGTCTATATGTCTCTTTGAAGGTTGTGGTAACCTGAATCTGAACTGTTTAATGGATAGATTACCCTGTGCTAATTGCCAGGATGTTTGAGAGAAGGAGAGTTAAGCCTATTGTTTTCTCAGGCCAAAAGGCTGCTGGAAATGTATAAGAACCCTGGGACATGATCCTATTTCATCTCGGATCTGCTTTGGGTTTCAAGAGGGGGAAACCTTAAGCCACAAGGATTGAGATCCCCAGTCATTGACTGGAGCCACCCTGAATATGGACATTGGACTGCAACCTATGAACTATATCTAAAAGGACTTTTGGCAACTACAAGCTCACCTCTGCTATGCATCTGAACCTCAAGAATTGAATTCAAGTCTCTCTCTTTTATTTTTAATAAATTTTAGTTTAGTTAATAAGAATTGACTATAGTGTGTATTTTGGGTAAGATCTAAGTTATAATTGAACCTGGGTATGTGGCTGATCCTTTGGGATTGGAAGAACCTTTTCTTTTATATGATGAGATAAGATTTTCAGTAATCATCATCATATCTGACAGGTGTGTCTGGACAGAGGCCTGAGGCTGGGCACTTTAAGGGAACTGCGTTGTTTGGACTTCTGAGTAACCAGTGAGGTGCTATAGAAGCTGTTTTGTGCTGGCTTGGTAAATCCAAGTATTGGAATAACCACCAGCTTTTGGGGTTTGTCTGCCCCGTTTTGTTTGCAGTTCACTCTGATTGAGTGACCTCAGCTGGCTCCCACGGGCAGCACTGTCACAACAGGCACACAAGCTGGAAAGTTAGCTTGGTAAGCTTAATAGTAATCATGCCTAATGATGCCTAGTCCAGCTCTGCAACTCATCTCTGAGGCCCAGATTGCTAAATGAATGCACTGTAAAGAAGGCTGAGACAGCTGTAACTCATGCTTGAAATATAAGTGCTCAGCGCTCCTCCAGCACATGTGGAGCACAGTTAAAAGTGATGTCCATGTTCATGACCAATACTGCAGCAGCCAAAAACCCCAGGGAGGGAGGCAATGCAAAAAGGACCAGTGTCTGGCAACAGTATATATGAGTCTCCCCGGAACATGGCTAATGTACAGATTTCTTTGACTAAGGAATAAGGATATATTCCAGAATATCACTGGATGCTCCTGTACTTCCCAGAGCTAGAAGTCTTAGAGAAATGGAACTCTCTGCTCCCCCAATAGGGGAAAAGAGAAATAGCCAGCATTAGCCAGCTTAATTTACATGAATTATAACATTGCTTAGCCATAGTTTCACATTCTGTCTTTAGTTGGAATTTATCTATGTTCCTATTATATAAATAATGGATTGTTACCGTGAATGCACTCATAAAACGCAATAGGAATTGTGCAAGATGTGCCTTGGAGTAAGTGGGTCACCAGGACTGTACAGGTAGTAGATCCTGGTTTAGAAATGGGATTCAAGCTTACCAAGAGGGATATAGAGTGTTGTGTCCGAGACACAAGGAATGCTATTTCATGGACTCCGGCAAAGGATCCAATTTCGCTCTGGGTTCCTCACATGGAGATTCTGAACCCGGTGTGGAGAGATTCTGTGGGACTGGACTAGGCTGACCTGGGAGCAGCGGTGCAGAGGTGACTTTGCAATGAGGGCTAACTGGACCAGTATGGGTGGCACAAATGATCTTGCCTGTCCCAGTTTAGTTCCACCAACTGACCTGTGTTTCTGCTTTAATATCAAGGGGCAGTTGTGAATATAGTGACTGCGACACCAGAGCCACATTCTGTAAAGCTGCAGGGGAGCAGCTCTCAGTGTATAAATGATTCTTTACAAATCTCCAAAGGTCTTTTGTTGTGCAAATACTAACGTGTTCTATTGAATGTACAGGCTGTTCTTACAATCTATGTATGCAGAGAGGCTTGGAGTTAGAGGGACAGAGCCACTTGCCAACTAAATGTGATTCATAAAGCCCACTGGAAGATACAGTTACACAAAAAGCTTATCAGAGGCAAGAATAATCTACTGCATAAAGGTGTACATTCTCCATCTCTTGATGTCAGGGCTGTCCTTACCCATACACAAAGTACGCAGCTCCATAGGGCACCAGGAAATGTGGGGCACCAAATTTCCTGGTGCCCTGCGCACCTGCGTGATGCTCCAGACCCTGCTCTAGCTCTTTCTCAGGGCCCCTGGCCCACCCCCACCCGCCCCTGCCCTGCCCTTGCCCAGCCCCGCCCCCACTCCCCTGAGCTCTGCAGCAGGGCCAGGGCTGCACTCAGCGACCCTGCCCCAACCACGCTGCTGGTGAGTGCTGGGGGGTGATTCTCCCCTGCCCCCCAAGCCAGCCCCACCCCCTCCCACGGAGGCCTGGGGCCAGCCCCCCCGATCCTTCCCTGCAGAGCCTGGGGCCCCACACACACACCCCGTGGGGGGGGGGGGGGGGTTGCGTAGGGCCCCAGAACAGCTAGGGACAGCCCTGCTTATAAAAAAATCAAATCAAGAGTGGATGCCTTTCCAGAAGATATGCTTCAGCTAAAAAGCTAAAACACAAATTATGCTTTAGTCAAACAAGTTTTGGGGCTCAGTATAGGAAATCAGACCAGATGTTCTCATGGTTTCTCCTGTCCTTAAATGCTATGACTAATTCTCAGAAAGGAGGTGGGTGGAACGGGAAATACCTTATACAAGCATCCTCCCCGCAGATGGATTCTATGTTAAGTTTTTGCTGCATGGTACAATTCTGGTCCAAAGGAAAAATCAAATGCTCCTCAGAAGTATTTTAATGAGCCTTGGGGTGGGGGGTGAATTAGCAGGATCCAGAGGCTGGAAGACTCCGTCAGAGTCAGGGAAAACATCCCTGATGATTCCTTCAAATTTGGTGCTAAAATTTTAACAAGTGACTCCTAAGAGCCTCCTCCATCTCATAGAGGTGCCAAAATGATAGGAGGAGGAGGAGGAGTGTATGATGGACTGATAGATAAAGAGAGAGAAGGATAGGATTGAGAACTTGAAATGGAACCTAAGTCTGAGAGAAACTTTAAAACAATGAAAACAGGAGGGGTGAAGGGGAATAGCTTTTCCCTGTTGGGACGCTCTGTACCTTGAGGGAACACCTTTCACCCCCATGTTCATCCTTTATAATATGATTGTGTGGTAGCCAATGCAAAGTTTGTCATGTCGGGTGTCTTCAGAAGGCTCTGCATTGTTGTTATAGTAATGTTATAGGTTGTAATATCACATATATAGTTATGAGGCTGAAAATGTGTCCTCGTAGCTTAAAACAAGCCCAGGCAAAACTCTCCAGGAGCAGAGAGGCAGTTCACACCTCATCAGGGTATGTATGGGACAAACCCAGCCCAGCCTCACAGGAACAAAGGACACTGGCCTAGGCAGCAACAAAGGATCTGTTGGACTCTTGAGTGAGTCACTTCCCTTCCCTTGGTCAGTTTGGGACTACAATGAGGTAATGCTCAACTGACTCTGAAGAGGGGGCGCAAAGCCAATAGGGAAGAAAGTAATGATAAAAGGGAAACACATTTGCCATGCTCTCTCTCTTTTCCACTTCCATCTACAGACACCACCACCAAGTGACTGAAGCACTGATCAAAGGGGAGAACCTGGCTGAAGGGCAATCAGCCAGCCTGTGGTGAGAAGCAGCTAAGTTTGTAAGGGCACTGAAAGTGTTAAGATCAACTTAGAATGTGTTTTGCTTTTATTTCATTTGACCAAATCTGACTTGTTGTTAAATTGATGAACTCATATAAGCTTGCAGCATCCAACGGGCATAACTGGATACATAGCTGCAAGTCAGAGGTTCCTAGGGTGGCGTCTGGGCCCGGAGATATTGGCTAGTGTCATTCCGTTGCACAATCCAAGCAGCAGCTGGCCAAAAGTGCTCACTCACGTAGCTGGGAGCAGCTTACATCTGTGGAACAGCCCGGGAGTGGTGGTTCTCACAGCAGAGCAGGGTAAGCCTGGCTCCCAGAGACAAGGATTAGAGTGGCCTAGCAAATCACCGGTCCAGATAACACCAGGGGAACGTCACACCTGTTCTTTGGGATTTGGGCCACTTTTCCTGCTCCCTGCAACTCAGAGCTGTATCAGTCCCATCAATTGCTTCTTCCTTATTTCTCTGTTTTAGAAAGTTGCTTGCTCAAGGGGGTTGGCTTTGTGACAACCATGGACTTTGCTCCAGCAAGGAAGGCCTTGGTTTTTCTGTTGGTGTCACAAGCATTTTACTGACTCAAAGCTTCCACTCAGGAAAAAAATTCTGTGATCACACACACACACACAAAGAAAATGATCCCTGATTACTTAGTGTATTCAAATCAGAAGAGCGTTTGTAATGTGTTGTAACAGACCCCTGTGTCTGTTATCTGGCACACTTAAACATCTAGAACTGTTAAAATCATAATCTAAGATACAATAGGCTAGCTCCTGTACCCCGCCAAAGAAATTTCAGCTGCAGATGGCCCAGAATTGGAAAAGGACCCACTTAAGTTATTAAACCAAGGAGTAAAATGTACAATAAGGTCTTGCTATTTGCCATTGAGGGAAAAATACTAGCCATCTGTCTTTGAGGAAAGAAAAATGCCTTGATATTCTTTTGGTCCTCCGCTAATTTAGTAAGACTTACAGATGTGAACTTTCTTTAATATTAATTTTAAATTTATGTTTGTATCATACAGGTTGTGCATAGGAGTTCTGGGGTGGAATTAATGTGATCTTTAAAACTATCACACACAAATCAGTATGGAACTCAATTGCTGATAGTACTTTCACAGATAGCTAGCTTTTGTCCACTCATTCATGCTTAAAATTCTAGCAGTTAATAATATAAAGGGAGTGATAAAGGGAGGTTACTCAGATTTGTATATATTTATCAAAATAAAGATTTTAATTTTGGGATTGTGTTTAACCAGGAAAAGAAATTGTAATGTACATCAACTGAATTTTAATTCTAGGTCCATATTCACCTGTCTGTCTTGCAGAAAGGGAGTGGGGTTTTTTTATGGGAACTTAATGTTTTTCATTGGACAAAACCCTGTAAGAAAGGAGGAATTCAAAGGCTCCAGGACTGTACATTATAAATAAATAAAATCTCTCCACCCAACGCAGTGAAAAGGTCTAATCCTAGCGAAACAATCATAACATTTGGCTACTACCTCTACAATGAAAAAAGTTGTAGGGCAAAGGACTTACATAACAGGGGTGAAGATCACCCATACTCCGCACACCTGACATATGAAATTTCCAATATCAGTCATGCTAGGCTAATTCATTAATTTTATTGACACATCCTAAGTTTTAAGGATAAATATAAATGTTTTCCCCACTACTGGGGCCTCAGGACACAATTAACATCTATTTTTCTTGATCTATAATTATAGAGCTAGACAGGAAGCATAATTTCAGTTTCTCAAACATTTTGAGTTTCCTGAAAATTTTTCATCCCAAATTAGGAAATAAAGCCAAACTCGAATTTCTTCATGGAATTGAAATTCCATGCTATTTTGTATCAGAAATACTGGGTAGCCCAGGAATCCAGCTCGCTGAGAAATAGAGTAGCCCAGGGAGCTGGCCAACTGGCTAGCTAGTCAGCCTATGGATACTTGGCTCCCTGGAAGACCGCTGGGTGGGGAGCCAGGCAGGCAGGGAGCAAGGGATTTCAGGAAGCTGGGATTCCACCCAATTGCCAGCCAGATGGTTGGAAAGCAGGAAATCAGACAAGTAGGTAAGCTGGCTGGCCAGCCTGCCTCCCTGCCGGGTTTCTGTCAAAAGTTTGGATGGAATTGATATGTTCCATCCTGTTGAACATTTCTCTCTGCCCACTGTATCTGCATCTGAGTGCTCTAATTGTCATTAGGTTGGAATTGCCTCCTTTCAGTTCCACTGCTTTCTGGCAAAATCCTTTCAAATCACTGGAGAAGAGTGAAAATAACTCGGCCTTTAACAATAACAGAAAAGGTCAATCTTATTGTTTGAAAAGACGGCAGGGATCCTCTGATTGTCATTGAGAGAGCAGCACACCATTGAGCCCTAGTGAGAGTGGCATTTCACCTGCCTGAGATTGCCTCAGGTCAGGAAAATCCTCAACTGGCCTTTTAGAGCAGCTTTCCAGCTGCTTTCCACTGCCTCAGCAATGGGAGAATACAGAATGCAGCTGAAGATCTGGCCAATTGATGCAGTGAGTTACACCTGATCTATACCGGCATGAGGCCAGAATTAGGTTCATCCCAGTACCTTCCAATCTGGGTATCATTTCAATCAATGGGAGATGCAGATATTCATGCAAAGAATATAAATATAAAAAAGGGATATTTAGGAGCCTAAATATTGATCTAGGTGCTGCACTTTCGGTTGCTAAATGAGAAAAAAATCTGATAATTTTTTAGATAGATAATTGAATAAGGATCACAACTTCATCTTTCTGTGTTATGTAAGCAAACGTATATATCAGAGCAAACATGCAATCCATTTGTTAACATCTGACTACAGCTGTTGGATTTATGCACAAATCAAACTGAATATGTTGATCCGTAAACTCTATTTCCAAATCACTGGAGCACAATATGAAACCATAGTTACAGCAATGGCAAATCTCAGCCTGTTTGCCTTTTTCAGCTCTCAGAAATGTAATGGTGGCCCTTGAGCTTACTTAGTATTTCATAATAATAAAATCAGAAATGAGACAGACCTATTAGGTGATTCCTGTCTTAAGATTACTGGTCTAGCACATTGTCAAGACGATGCTTACCCACATTTGAAAAGCAGTTGGAGCTTCTGGGATGAAGTGTGCTATATAAGCACAAAGTATTATTATTATTATTTTATTATGATGATTACTATTGCCTAGTACCAACCAGTCTTGCTTCTCTTCTCTATAGCATCATGTGTTCTTAAGTGTGAGCTACACCAATACATCCCAAGGTGCTAAGTTCCAGACCTCAAGGGGTCTCTTATCCTGCACGGCTGCTTTGAGAGCTTCCCCCTGCCCTCAAGGCTTGCTTGGCTCCCTCAGTACACAGGTGTTGGCCATTTCACACAGCCTAACTAAACTGATCCAATAAAGAATGCATGCTGTGCTCAATAAACGCTGAAATTGTTGCAAGTACTGGGGAATGAGATATGGGACTTTTCAGCATGAGGCATGTGTGAGATAGTGAAGAAAACAGATACTGAAAAGTCAATTCATAAAGATTAAATGAGTATTGTGGTAACTCAAATGCATCTGATTTTTTGACACTTTGGAAAAAAAACCCCAAATTATTAAAATATCTTCTATAGCTAATGAAAGACTTTTGCAGAACCACATACTTTCAGCAATACTTCATAACCAAGCTGAATCAATAAAATTATTTTAATATGTAAGAAGAATGTGTCTGGCAACACTTTCTTTCAACTCCATTTAAATGCATAGATGTGTGCTACAGTGCAGACTTCTATTTCTAGCAAGCAACAATTCTTACAGCTTTAAAGTTAATAGCTCTGATGCAGTTTGAGACAGTTTGCATTAAATCCGTTCTTATACTTTAACAGAACGAATAAAACACATCAAGGTCGTTTGGGGCATGAGATTTGAGATGAGATTGCTTGGCATCTGGTTTACATGGTTTAAGATCAGACTTCCATTTAAAAGAAAAAGAAAAGGTAAGATCTTGCTAGGCTCAGGAAAATTAAATTGATTAGCATGATTCATTTTATACACCAATAAGAGGGTATAAATCATGTTGCATTGTTTAGCCACAGTTTCATTATAACTGCAACATGCAGACTAGCAGATTATCCTCATTCAAAAAGAAGTCATTCCAGGTTCAAATGTTTGTTAAAAATTTTCTATCTTCATTATACTTTTATTTTGGATAGATTTTTGATTTATGGGGTTGTGACTTACACTTAAATGCCTGTTCCTGAAATGTGCAAAGCATCTAAACCCTGTCCCCCTGCCAACTCTCCAATGTCAGTGGGAGTTGCAGGTGCTCAGTATTATCTTTTCATGCACAAAAAAAAAAACACTTTGTGACCAATCCTTGTTCATGCACTAACTGCTTTGTGCCACTTCAGCAGCTCAAAGTCCCCTAACCTAGGTCCCCTGATCATATCACTTGGTGTAGGGAGCATTGTCACATAGTGTAGAGATACCATAGTGGATTCTACAGCCCCATCTCTGCAACCAAAATAAGCCGTGTGTACACAGGAAAAGGGGCCACGGGGCATCCCTTGCACCATAATCCAGTAATCTACAGCTGCTGTAAAAGACTAGTGAACAGTTGGCTCATGAACACTGCTCTGGGTGTGGTCTATACTTTCATTCTAAAATTAGTTTTTAAAAATTTTAGATTAAGCATTAGCAAAAAGAACTAATGGGAGAGAGCACAATGTGTGTCTTCTACACACCCTGAGAAAAAAGTGAGTGCTGTTTCTGCAGACAGGCTGAGTTCTTAAAAATGTAAAGAAGCAAGAGAAAGAAATCAAATGCAGAACAGTTTCAAGCTACACACACTCCTTGGAGCCCCTCTCAGTAGCAGGCACTGCACTGAGAATCAGTTCAACAGATACAAAACCCTGCATGATAGCACCTATAGAGCCTTAAACCGATTCTAAACATTCTTTTCCCCTCCATCCACCTACCTGCATATACGTCTTTTCAAATGGCTTCTCCCAAAAGGTCATACATCACCGCATTAGTGGCATCAATAAATCTCACCGATTATGATTAGGAATTTCCCTGATGTCACTGCAAATGATTCACTCTCTAGGGAAGTTTGGTAGCCAAGTATTTGTCAGGCAGCTGCTGATTGCTGTTAACACACTAGAATAAGAAAAAAAAATGGTAAGAAAATTTTTTAAAATAAATCTTAAGTGTCACGAATGTATTTGGCCAATAGATAACAGTATTATATATGGTAAGTAATAATTTAAGAGAACTTGCATTTATTGATCCAGAGCTTCAGCCCTGATACCATTTTCCGTTGCTCTGGTGGTGCAGAGGGGAAAGCTGCCCTACGTGGGCAGCCAAAGGTGCCCTCCAGTGGAGATCACTAGAGCTGGTGTAAAGCCACCTTGACCCATTTGTTCAGCTTGGACAGACCCAAAGACTGGGCCGTCGGGCTTGATTCTGCTCTTAAATCAAGAGAAATTCAGTTAGGTCCTTATAGTCTAGCACTATTTGTCTGAGAATCTTGGAGAATTTTACACAGGTCAGTATAAATAGCCACGTGTTATAGGCAGGGAATCTGAGACACAGGGCATTAAGTAACATTCCCATAGTCAAACAGTACATTAGGAACAGAACCCAAGTCTGCTGAAACCCAATATTCTCTCCTATTCTCCATCAACTACCTTAACTCTGCTCCAATCCAATATCAGTATGTTTCCAAAGTAACATTAGATTCCAGACACCTATGGTTTGAAATAGTAGGCCCCAAAGAGAGTAATTGGGGTGGGGAGGATATGCCATTTAGCTATCACAGGTACGTTTACCATCCTCAGCATCTACATATAACAGATCAGCTTGGTCCCATGGCTGCAAGTTGTGTACCTGGCCAGCTTGGTCCTGTCACGGGTCCCAGATAGCTTTCCCCTTCCAAGACCCTGTTCCAGGCCCTTGAGTACACTCATCTCAAGTGGCTGGGCCAGGCTCAACATCTCTTTGGGGTAGTATCCTGCAACCCAATCACTCTCTGACAGAGTCCCCAGCCTACATCTCCCTGGGTGCCAACGGTGTTACCTAGCAGTCCCAACTGGGCTTGGACCCTGCCAGAGTTCCCCCCTTTGGGATCCTGTGCTCAGTAATAGCATGCAGTGACACAGAAGCAGTTTCTCCCAAACAAGATGCAATTTATGTAACCAAATGAGACACAGAGCTTAGAAAAGTAGATTCAACAAAGAACCGTATAGGCATATTGTCTTACATATGCTTGGCATTCTCCTCAAGCCTTAGGTAGATATAATTTAGCCTTGATGTCCTCTGTTCTCTCTGGTCACCAAGTTACAGCTTGCTTGCTGCAGGCCCCAGATCTTCATTAAATATGTTCAACCCTTAAAGTTTAGACTCAAATTGCCCAGCTGTACGAATGAATTGTGCTCAATTAAATGAAGGTCGACAGTTGACAGCAAGAGTTTCCTTCTGTTTCTTTCCTCTGAGCCTAATTTCATTGCTCCTCAAGAGCCACCAGAGGAAGGGACCATTAGTGTGAGCGTCTCCTGTGGCAAGAGAAAAAGGGGCTCCACTGCTGTTGCTGCACTGACCCCCGATCTTGGACCCAGGAGAGGATTTGTGCGTGGGGAGCAGGAAGGCCAGAAGGGATACACGTTGTACCCCCCATTGCAAACCAGTGGTTAATTCATGCTGAAGTGGTACTGGGGTGTGTGTATATATATATATATTTGGTAAGTACATGCAAAACCTGTTTTTGTTTGCATTTTGTGTTGTAATGGAAACCATGAGCTCTATAGGAAATCAAGGAACTCACCCCCCAATTTTTACCCAATATACTCCTCTCCTTCCAGATCTAGGTCATGGCTCCCTTTCTTTTGGGCAAGGAAAATTAAATGGGACTCCCTTCCTTTTTCTTTTATTTGCCAGAGAAGAACTTCCTCTTGCAATGGCTGAATGTACTAGCCCGTGTCATTCTGGGGAGAATGAGAAATTGGACTCTACTAGTGTCTACAGGTTTCTTGTGCAACAAGACAGAACACTAATGGCAGAAATAACAGGGACAGTGGGACCAACCTGGAAGACGTCAATTAATATCAAATGTTTGATGTTCTGAGGGTGGGGGGGGGGTTGATGTTCTGTTTTCCCCCCAGAAGCAGTAGTTCTCTGGTGAAAGCAAGGTCTTGTCTCCACTGCCCCAGAGCGCAGACTACAGGGGTGTGAGTTGCAGCATACACGATGATATTGGTCTGTAACTGCCCCCTGTAGACCCTGCTAGCACAGAGATACCTAATTCATATTAACATAGTCCCATTTAAAACAAGACTACGTTAATGCAAACTAGATACCTTTTAGTTCACACTAGCAGGGTTTACAGGGGGTCATTACAGCACAAAACTTTAGTGTGCACTGCAAGTCATACACCCCCCCGTCCATACTGTGGGGCCATATGGACAAGTCCTAAGTTATGTTTGCTATGCTACCTGCAGTCATGGGGGGTTGGTTATTTGTGTGAAAGAGGGAAAAGCACAGATGAAAGCTGGGGCATGCCCTACTCCCTTGGAAAAACCCAGAGGTGAAGGTTTTGAAGAGGAAAATGCTCTAGGTTTCCCCCTCATAGAGTTTCTCTTGAATCCTTCCATCAGGGATGTGGGGTTTGTTCCACCTATGAAGGATACAGGAACCCCTACCCACCTGGATTTGCAGAGATCTCTGTAGATTACTGGGACTTGCCAGGGGCCCAGGGTCACATATTCAATGGCTCTCTGTGCTAATATACTGGCTCCAGGGCACAGAATGTTATTATTTCTATCACTAATCAGAATTAAGGGCTCAGACCTGTAGGTTGCTGGTCACTTCTATCCCCCACTGACTGCCATTTTTAAAAAGTGTTAACAGGTGAGATGCCCATCACAGGTATGTTTATACATGTTCCCATATTAAAGTGGTTTGTGAGAACCAAACAGAGAGCTGATCAGGCTTACAAGACTGACTAGCTGGTATCCACTAACGCAGGGATCGGCAATCTTTGGCATGCGGTCCGCCAGGCTGAGCACCCTGGCGGGCCAGGTCGGTTTGTTTACCTGCTGCGTCCACAGGCTCAGCCGATCGCGGCTGCCACTGACCGCGGTTTGCTGCTCCAGGCCAATGGGGGCAGTGGGAAGAGGCGGCCAGCACATCCCTCGGCCCGCACTGCTTCCCGCAGCCCCCATTGGCCTGGAGAAGCGAACCGCGGCCAATGGGAGTCGCGATCGGCTGAACCTGCAGACGCAGCAGGTAAACAAACCGGCCCAGCCCGCCAGGGTGCTCACCCTGGTGGGCTGCATGCCAAAGGTTGCCGATCCCTGCACTAACATTTTCAAAAGTTCTGGATCCACATTACTTATAAAAAGAAATGTGACTAAATCTATGTTGTACATTTTATTAAAATGCAAAGAATATATATCACCAAAGCTAAGTTCTCATTAATAATGTTAAACTAAACTAAAAATAAAGCACTACAACTCAAATCGTTATCAAATTAAGGTCAAATCAAAGTATTGGACTGAAGATAAAACATCAAATTAGTACAAAAATAATTAGTTCTTATATAGTTTCAAAGAAGGCAGCTGTCTAATTAGTTCTAAATCCCATTTAAATAATTTTACCAAAGTTAATCAGATCTGTAACTTGAATGGTTAAATATCTTAATAGTAAAACAACATTATCTTATGTCTGAACCACAACCTCAGAGCCAATTACAGAACTTCAGCCTAATATTTCTGTTCTTATGGAGTGGCTAACCCTTCCCCCAACTCCTCAAACAAGATATTATAATACAGACTTTAAGAGAACTCTCTTGATAAGCGGAACTAAGACACACTTTTATTTACCAAAAATTAGATGACAGTCTCAAATTTCTCACAGACATAAAATATACTCTGAGTAATTTCATGAGACACTATTTAGGGCTGCTTAAACCTGGGGAACTTTTCTCTCCAGTGCCTTCCCTGTGTGGACTTTATGGGTACTCACACATGCATGTGCACGCTCACAGCCACACTTTCACTTCCACACCCTTAAACTAAAGAAGGATAGAAGTGCTGGGCGGTCTCCCAGTTAATAAAAACAAAAGACAAAAAGTATGAAGAGGAGGTTTCCAAACTCTTCAGCTCTTGGTGTGTCCTCGACTTTATTTATAGAGTAGGGGCTGGAACTGCAATCATGCAACCAGACAGTGATAATCTGCTAGCCCAATGCTTCTTGCTAACAGGTCTCCTTCATGTGCAAAGAGATTGTCAAAGGCTGGAATGGCCTCGCTGATGCTGTTGTGACTTCTTCTCCCCAAGATGATTGGTCTTGGAGGTTCTGGAATTTCAGTCTCCTCTCAGGTGGCTTGTTGACATGTGTAAGCTCAAAAGCTTGTCTCTCTCACCAACAGAAGTTGGTCCAATAAAAGTTATTACCTCACCCACCTTGTCTCTCTAATATCAAGATGAAACTCACTTAAAATGTATAATTTTACATGTTATATAATGCCTGTATTCCCATAAAACTATTCTCTCACAGACTACATACATATTACATTGTGGGATTCCCTGCTTATATCTCCAGTAACTCCATCTGATATTTGCTCAGTTTATAAGTAAAAAATAAATAAATAAAAATATTTCTCCTAACTGCTGTTGCTGCAAACTCAGCTTGAGATCTGGAAATGAAGTGTTTTCCTTTCTGTGCCTCACATCATCACTGGCACTATACATATTTTTTTGTTCACAATTCAAGGAGATCAAAGATAACCTTACTCTCTGTGGCCTACATCCTGCAAGCATGACTGGAGGCTGCGGATGGGAGCAGGTAAGTTTAAATACTAGGCGCCATACTCTGCACTAAGAATTAAGTTCAAGTGCCTCCTATACTCCTCCCTTCTACTCAAGAGTGCAAGGTACAACGGTGATAGGATGGATGCACCAAGCAAGTTTGAATTCCTTTTCAGTCCTCACCATCAAATAAGGAAGTCCTTCCTATCTGAACACCCTCCCATAGGTAGTGGAGCACAAGTATGTAGGGGATGATAGAGCTTTAAACATCATTCTATACAATACCAAACTTATGCACCAGTGATGTATCTACTGAATTGCTCTAAACTGTATTGAATTTAATTTGTTCTCTGTGGAGAACAGCTTTGAGATGTTAAATACACCATATAAAGAACTGTAGAGTGACTATAAAAGCTTAAATTCATCTATGATCTTTGTGAAGTTTGCCAGAGCATTAAACTAGAGGTGGTTTGAAAAGCCACTGACAACCCTGAAACTTAAATTATAACAATTAGTCTCTGCTGCCTATTGAAAGGCATAGGAAATTAACAACATACAGTTTGAAGACATTTACAGCAATTGAGTTGTAATGGTCAATCATTTTTAATGCATCAAGAATTAATTTAATGCATTAGACTTTAAAATGCTTTATACTGAGCGGCTTTATAAATGTTATTCAGTCACTTTATAAATATTTATTTTACAGAGTATTATTTATTTTGCACAACTTATAAACCTATTTTGGGTACTAATCAGTGATGTGCCAACCAGTTCAGAGAAAATAAGAACCAACCCTAACCTCCTCCCTGCTCTCAAACTGCATTTGGTGCAAGATTTGTGACTATTTTAAAACTTTTTGTTTTGCAGTTCTGATCAAGAGTGGAAGGGAGGCTGTTTATGCTGTATTTCCAGCCTGACTGTAGTAGGAAGTCACAGAGATATCACAAGATTGCCCATTAGTGCCAGTTAAAAATTTTCTGTCACAAGTACTTTTCAACAGAAAGAGACTTTTAAAAAAATTAATCAGGAAAAATTCTCTTTTCAGAAAAAACAAATATTTGATTCTTAGGGTTGGGAGGAGGTTAATGAAAACCTGAAATTTCAAAGAAAAAAAGGATTTCATTTTGGTCATCATTTTTCACGGGGAGGAAAATAATAATTTCCCAACCAGCCCCATGGCCTATGCAATTTGCAGACCACAGAGGGGTTTGAATAAATGTGGCTAAACATAACTTCTAAGTGCTTAATCCTTGGGTCAGGCTGAGCTCTGCTTAGTGCAGGACCCCAGGAAGGCAGGAACAAAGGGGGTATATTGTCTGTATTGTGATCCAGGGATTGTCTGCCAGCTGCTTTCGCCCCTTGATCGAATTGGAACAACATGAGGGCTGCACCAACCTGCACTGGTTGGCAATAGCCTCCACAAGGGATCTTTCAGCAGCCAGTGATCAGCAGAGGACAGCAGCATTCTAGCTCTATCCACTTCCCTGGCCGTGCCCCCAACATGCCAACTTCAATGCAAAGGGAGGAGGAAGTGGCATACACCTCTTGGAGAACTTGCCTGTACTGGGTACATACTCAGCTGGTTGGTTAAGACAAGTTATGGCCTCTTTATTCCACCAGAGTTGTGAAAAGGGGCAATATTAGGGGCCAGAATCTGGCCTCAAATCTCTCATGATCATGAGACGGCTATAAGTCCCAATGATTTCAATGGGCTCTACACAGAGCAAGGTACTACTCACAGTGAATAGGGGTGGCAGTACTGCGTCCCTCACAAAGTTCAATGGGAACAGGATTGGGCCTTTCATGAGCCCAGAGAAAAGATAATACAAAGAGAGATTTCTTTTGTTTCCCCTAGAATCCATGAATTGGGATAAAGAGTCAGAATTTCTAAGCTCAGTCTGGAGATGTAATAAAAGCATTAAGTCAGTCTAATCAGACGCTGGCGATACTGAAAGTTATACTCATGTGGAAACAGTTTTCACAGGCCTTTATCACTTTGAAGCTGATTACAAAGCCAATTGAGGTAAATGGGAATCTTTCCGCTGACTTCAATTGGCTTTGGATCAAGCCCAAATTTAACAGCATCCCATAGGTCTGGTTTTACTTCCTTTTTATTACTGTAAAATGTTTACACCAGTAGTGATGGCTCATGAAGCAGAGAAGTGAAATGCTCTTTAAGAAAAAAATGATTCCCATACCATTTTGAGCTTCGCTTTTTGACCATTTGATGTGTGTGTGGGTACTTAAAAAATTGCTTTTTGAATGTTTATTTAAAGTTACTGCAAGTTTGTCATTTCACAAACTTAGCTGCTGGAATGTCTTTAAAAGCTTGTATGGGATATTAGATTACTCCTAATTGATCAAGCTTGCAATATAGTTAAAATCTATTGGAGCAGTAACAGAACTATTTAACATCCTGTCTTTTCAGAGTCGGCATGGTATTTATTCATCTACAGTGCCTGAATCTATATTTCCGTTCCATAAACTCGCTGAATTTGTCTCATCGTGTCTCCAGAATAAATATCCTTTGTTGATTTAGGAAATAATGATTCCCCCCCTTTCTCTCTCTAAATACTGCAATATAATATGGTTACCATGCTTTCCATTACCATTGTTCTTTGAGATGTGCTGCACATGTCCTTTCCATTGTAGGTGACTTACAAGCAAACACACATGGAGGTGGGTTCGCAGTCTACCTGAGCAGAGATTGTAGGACAGCCCATCATCTCTGGACTGATGGGAAATAATATTACAAGAAGCAAAATTGTGGACTGAAGACCAAGTGTCTGTGAAGACCAATGAAAAGTTTCAGAGTAGCAGCCGTGTTAGTCTGTATCCGCAAAAAGAAGAACAGGAGGACTTGTCTCTAAGGTGCCACAAGTCCTCCTGTTCTTCTTTTTGTGAAGACCAAGTGTCACCAAGAAAGCTGTAGAAGATGCTCTGATAAAATGCTCTAACTGGCAGGGTTGTATTAGCTAGTTGGTAGCATAAACAAATACATGAAGAGATCCAGGATGAGATTCTCTGAGTGGAAACTAGTGGGCCCTTAGCACGATCTACTACCACTACAAACAACTGCATAGAGGATCTAAAAGATTTAGTCCAATCCAGGTAAAAAGCTAAAGTCCCTCTCACATTCAATGAGTGAAGATTTTCCTCCTCTCTGTGCTCATGGTATTTCTGAAAGAATGTGGGAAGTAGATTGCTTGATTAACATGAAAATTAGAGACTACTTTCATGAGAAATTTTGGATGAGGGTGGAGATAAACTTTATCCTTATAGAAAACTGTGTAGGGGACTCTGATAGCAGAGCTCTCAACCGACCTACGCTTCTGGCTGAGATAACTGCCACCAGAAATGTTACCTTCATGAAAGGTGAAGGAGAATGCAAGTTGCCAGAAGTTCAAAAGTAGGTCCCATCAATTTTGCTAGGACTAAATTCAGATCCCAAGGGGGAAGGGGTCTTATACATGAGGGTATAATCTGACTAAGACCTTTAGGAATCGGGTAACAATGGGATTTGGAAAAAGGGATCTATTATCCCCCAGACATGGAAGGCCGAAATAGCCATGAGATACATCCTTATAGGGCTAATGGCCAAACTCTGTTTTAGATCTAGAAGAAAGTCCAGCATGAGGTCCAAGGGTGCCCACTTTGGAGATACACCTTTCCTACAAGACCAGATGGAGAAGTGCTTCCACTTAGTCAGGTAAGTATTCCTAGTTGAGGGTTTTCTACTATTCAGAAGCACTTTCTGAATGTCCTTGTGACAGAGTGCTAGGTATAAAACCCTGAGTCAGCACTTTGTTCACAACCGCTCCAATCAGGCATAGCAGATTGGATCTGATGAGGCAGACCTGCGCCTAATTTGTGGATGGGGCAGAGCTCACAAATAGACACAGGAAGGAAATGAAAAGTGGGAAAGCACGCAGTGAGAGGGAAAGAGAGAGAGAATGCTCTCCCCCTGCTTGTAAAGGCGCAAGATATGCTGTGAAGGTGGTGGGACTCAATTATAAATAAACTGCACAGGGTGTTGAATCAGCACAAGGGTCTCTGCATGGTTTGTTGACTGAAACAGAAGCAGGACCAAGGATGCCCTGTTATAGTCCTTCATACAGGACTTTTCAAAGGCTGACAGCCATGAAGCATCCATGCTGTCAAATGGGGAGCTCGGAGGTTGGGATGGAGCAGGCACCCATGTTCCTGAGAAATTACATCTGGATCCAACGGGAGAGACAGGGGAGGTTCGACCAACCAGGATAGCAGGGTCATGTACGAGTGTTGATGAGGCCAGGCCGGTGCTATAAGAATGAGGTGAGCATTGTCTTCTTTCACTTTGAAGACAACTCTGGAAAATAAAGGAATCAGAGGGAAAGCGTACAGGAGGGATTTCTTCCAGGATAGGAAACAGGCATCTGTCAGTGAGCCTGGGCTGAGCCATCCCCAGAAACAGAACTGATGACATTTTTTGTTGGTTCTTTTTGCAAACAGGTCCACTTGGGGAGTCCTCCACAGTTGAAACATGGACCTGCCTATGTCTGGGCATAGTGACAAGTCATGGTGATCAGAGAAGGATCTGCTCAGCTTAACCACTAATGTGTTCTGTTTCCTGGAAAGTAAGCAGCTCTGAGATTCACTGAGACAGCTATACAGAAGTCCCAATGGTGAATTGCCTCCTGGCACAGTTGGTTCAACTGTGCCCCTCCTTGTTTATGTAAAACATGGTTGTCGAATTGTCAGAATTAACAATTTTTCCCCCACTATGTGTGGGAGAAGCCCAGAGAAGATGTGTCAGTGTCTAGAGTGAGGGTTGATAACAGGAGGAGAAAGGGAACCCTCTACTCAAACTTTCAGAGGGTCCATCCACCAGTCTAGAGATGACAAAACTAACATTGGCACTCTAGCCAGTTTGTCTAACTGGTGATGACTCAGGGCATACATTGATGATAGCCAGGCCCGCAGTTTTCTGAGGTGTAATCTGACCTGCTGAACTACATAAATACATTCTGCTACGTGACTGAGAAGACTGAGGCAGCTGCATACCGTTGTGACATCACTAAGTCTTGTAAAGTTTCAAACCTGACTTGTGGCAGAAAGGCCTTGGCCTTCTTGAAGTCTAAGACTGCCCCCAATGAATTATATTGTCTGTACCAGTTTTAGGATTGATTTGTCTCGATTTACTGGGAGCCCCAGTGTGTCAAACATTGACAGGACAGTTCATATGCTGGATAGGACTTGAGCCTCAGATTGACCTCTGATCAACCAGTCATCTATGTATGGGAACACCTGGACACATTATTTTTGTAGATAAGCTGGTACGACTGTCATGAACTTTGTGAACACTTGAGGAGAGCTGACAGACCGAACAGAAGCACCGTGACCTGATAATGGCAGCCATTCAGCATGAATCTGAGATACTTCCAATGGTTGTGGTGTATTCTGACATGGAAGTAAGAGTCCTTTAAGTCGAGGGCAGCCTACTAGTCCCTCCGGTCCAGAGAAGAAATAATTGAAACTAGGGTTAACATTGTGGAGTTTTATTTTCTTTAGGAATTCATTAAACTATCTTAGGTCCAAAATAGGCCTGAGACCCGCTTTTGCATAGGAGATCAGGCACTAGCAGGAACTGAAGTTCTTCCCACCAATGTACAATGAGACTTCATCTATGGCCCCTGGCTGCACAAGAGATTGCTCTTCAATAAGAGGTCCAATCTCATGAGGCCAAGTATCAGAGGAAGGCTCTGAGGACTTGGACCACTGACTACATTTAATGTCCAAAAGCTCCAGCTCTGCACAAATATGACAAGAAAATGAAGCAAGAGCTCTTTTCAAATCTGTCCTTCCAGCAATTTTATTCAGCAGATTCTTTAACCTGGGTCCCCGATGAATCATCCTCCCTCTTGGGATCGTACAGATTTCTTTTTTCTTGTAAAAATGAACTTGGCTGTCTCCTTGCCTGTAAGGCAATAGGGATAAAACTCTTGTTACTGCAGCTTCAGTGTATGATCCACTTTCTTTGAAGGAGCGAGATCAGGGGAGAAAGACCACTTGGGAATAAGAACGAGAGCTGCTGCCCTGCAGGTTGAGCCTGCTAGTCCCTGCTGCAGTGTGTGATGTACCACAGTTCATAAACTGCATTATGTGATGCAGTTCAATCTGCCCATAGCTGATGAGTTGGACAAAATGACTGGAAGGGAAATAGGCCATTTCAGAACTGTGACATTATAAAAATAAAGCTCATCTACCTTTCAAGCAGCTTTCCCCTGGCTTGTGGTAATTCCATTTTACACATCCATTTAGGTGTGATTCTGGTCTTGCCTACACTGGTTTGACAACTGCATAACTCCATTGGACTCGGGGGTATCAGTCCTGATTTACAGTAGTGTAAAGGAGAAGAGAATCAGGTTTAGAGACTCCCAACTTGTAGAACATAGATGCTTTGTTATTGTTTTCATGCACCTGATTTGAGTAGTCTCTGCATACATGAGTTTTCTTCCCTAATTTGGAATCTTGGGGTTCCTACTCTGGCGCAAAATAGAGGGTGAATCTGCATCATACATTATGTCTCATAAAACTAGGGCCTGATTCTGCAAAATGCAGAATGCCTCCTGAAGCCCCTCAACTCCCTCAGTACAATGGGAGTTAATAAGAGCTACTTTACATCCCCTACTACATCTGCGCAGCTGCACTGGGTTAGCTCCTTGCATCAAAAGGAGTAATTGAAGCTTAAGTCCTTAAAGGTAATAATTTCCTATTTGGGGATATGAATTGTCACAAACTGTTAGAACAAAAACTCCTTATTGTATTTGGAAATAAATCACTTTATGTTTAAAGGCTTTAAAAAAGAGCTTGCTTCAGAATCACTGCTAAAAGAAATTAAGTCTATGATCAACTGAATAAATTACTGTATCATGTATAAATCCTATTGTAATCTTGGACTTCTTTTCATGGTTTAAAGCAAAGATATTTTTGTGGGTCAATAAACTGAATCTGGTGTAAACTCAGACAAGAGCTACTAGAATATAACTCATGTTACTGTTCTCTGTAGATAACCAAAACACACACTGCTTCTCCAGTAACAATAATAAGCATGCAGACATAGTATGTATTTACTTCATTTGGAAGAGGTACTTAACATACTATAACTAATGGTTCTTGGCTATAAACAACAGTGTTTATGAAGTAAAGGATACTATAAAACCCAATCCAACCCACTAAAATGAATTGGTTCCTTTCCATAGACTTTAATAGGTTTTGGATCATGCTCATAATGTACAACAGAAGGTCATATCTAACCTGGTGTAGTTCCATTGACTTCTTGAATGAATACAGCCCTTTGTTATAAGTAGGCTTGGCGGAACTCGATTTCTTTTCTTATTGCAACAATTAATATTGATTTTTATTTTTAAGATTTTTTTTAACTATTTTTATTTTCCAGTTGCTGGAAATTATAGGGAAGTCAGGTTGAGGTTAGGACCGTTGACAGAAGATGGTCACTGCATGGCTGAGGAGCCCAAGAAAGCCAGGCACAATGTGCAAGGCAGGCTGTGGTCTTGGCCCGGCAGAGCAGAGACTCCCACCATGGCTGGAAGGAGGAGAACAAGCCCCTGGCCACGGGGTGGTGCTGAAGAGTTCTTGGCTGGTGAGTGAATGGAGCTGCATAGGGCTCCCTGCACGCCCGGAGGGCCAATGCCATCTGATCCCTGCAGGCACAAGGTGAGGGGAAGGCTGCTGTCCTGGCTGGGCAGAGCAGAGGCTTCTGGCACTCTTAGCTGATGAGCGAGAGAGTAGGTCCCTAATAGTGGGACTGCATAGGGCTCCCTGCACTGCCACAGGAGCCATTCAGCAGCAGGGTGACCTACCCAGCTGCTGGAGGCTCATCCTCACCATGCCCCCACCGCACCTTGCACCTGCAGGGATTGGGTATCACTGGCCCTGTGGCTGTGCAGGAAGCCCTCTGCAGTCCCTCTAGGGTGACCAGATGTCCCAATATTATCGGGACCATCCCGATATTAGCAGCATTGTCTTATATAGGCAACTATACCTCCTCCTCCCTCCCCCCCCCCCCAAATTGTCCTGATTTTTCACACTTGCTATATTGGGTCACCCTAAGTCCCGCTGTCACGCACCTGCTTGCTCACTTGCCAACTGGGGTAAGCACGCTGTCTCTGGGCAGCAACCGTTCAGCAGCAGGATGCCCTCCTCCGTGGCAAGGGGCTCCTCCTCTTCTTTGCAGTTCTAGCCAGGAGTCTCTGTTCCCCATAACTTGTACCTGCAGGGATCAGGTGCCACCAGGCCTGCAGCAGTGCAGGGAGCCCTCTGCAGCCTGCTGTCACAGACCCACTCCCTCCTTCCCTCTCTCCTGTGACAGTAGGGCTGCAGAGGGCTCCCTGCATTGCTGTGGGACTGGTGACACCTGCTCCCTGCAGGTGCACTGATGCTTACTGATTGATTTTTTTGGGGTTGATTTTAGCGTTTCAGCTGAAATTTATGTTTACTGACATTTATTGACTGAAATCAAATCCTACCAAGTCTAGTTATAAGGCTTTACTGCTTAAGCAAAAGAAACTATATGAACAATCAGACAGCTTTTTATTGGAAAAAGGGAGATGGTCTTACCCAATGGAGTCCCTCACACTTCTATTATCTTTGGGAGTGGAGAGGATATTTTTTCACGAGGATCCTTATTTCTTATTTTAAACACTCTATGAACAGCAATGGGTAGCCATTCTTCCAATACTTCTTATGCCCTCTGTGACGTTGTGCAGTCTATATGGTTTTATAAAAATATGATAATAAGTGAATATAACGTAACTGGGATATGCTTAATGCAAAAGGTCTCTTGTAAGGTATCATTACAAAGCTTATAATCTACTGAGTATGATCATCCTATCTGTAAAATGTACTACTCTTGTATCTGAAACTAGGAATATAAAATATAACTCTGAGGGCCTGTTGTAATTATGCAAAGGGTAGGCCATTAATGGTGGTTTGGAATCTTTATGACTCCCATTAACCAGGACCATTGTCTGCAGATGGCTGTTTTTTACCTGTGAGTCTTCCTGTATATGTGTGTGCTGGCAAGTGGGTAATGAAGTCTTGCAGTGACATGTGATCATGTCACCTGAACTGGAATCCATCTTTAACCTGGTGCTTTTCCAGTGGGAGGGGGGGTGGAAACCCAGAGGGACAAAGGGTTCCCGCCTTATGCAAAAGATATATAAAGGGGTGGAACAGAACAAAGAAGAGAGATGAGCCATCATGAAGAACCCCCCTAGCTACCACCTGAGCTGGAACAAGAGCTGTACCAGGGGAAAGAATTGTGCCCAGGCCTGGAAGGTGTCCAGTCTGAGGAAAAAACTTACTGAAGCATCTCTGAGGATGAGATTATCTGTATTCAGTTTGGTTAGACATAGATGTGCACATTTTATTTTATTTTACTTGGTGACTTACTTTGTTGTCTGTTACTACTTGGAACCACTTAAATCCTACTTTCTGTATTTAATAAAATCACTTTTTACTTATTAATTAACTCAGAGTATGTATTAATACCTGGGGAAGCAAAAAACTGTGCATATCTCTCTATCAGTGTTATAGAGGGCGAACAATTTATGAGTTTACCCTGCATAAGCTTTATACAGGGTAAAACGGATTTATCTGGGTTTAGACCCCATTGGGAGTTGGGCATCTGAGTGCTAAAGACAAGCACACTTCTGTGAGCTGTTTTCAGGTAAACCTGCAGCTTTGGGGCAAGTAATTCAGACCCTGGGTCTTTGTTGGAGCAGACGGGAGTGTCTGGCTCAGCAAGAGAGGGTGCTGGAGTCCTGAGCTGGCAGGGAAAACAGGAGCAGAGGTAGTCTTGGCACATCAGGTGGCAGCTTCCAGGGGGTTTCTGTGATCCAACCCGTCACACCCTCTATGATTAACCCCAGTGGAAAAAAAGACAATGATATATATATATATATAACATCATTAGTGTAAGCAGCTACTTGGAAAATAATTTGATCATAAGTAGTCTGTTATTTCACCAATCCTGCCAAATGATATGAAGCAAAAAAACATAGGAAGAGGAACACCCACAACCTAACACTTAGCCTCTGCAACCTACAAAACTGTTGGTGTCAGAATATGGATGGGAGGTGAGCAGTCAAGAGAGAAAAGTCATAAGAACAATGAACTTTTAGTAACAGAACCATAGTAAGTCATTTGTTTTCAAGTACTCAAATTATAGTAGGATAATGTTAATTAGTAAGATATTTGAGGTATTCTCACCCCAGGGTCAGAGAAGTCTGTATTTAACTCAAAGATTGAAAAAGACCAGTTAGGTCATCTTGTTTCCTCGTTTATCATTAGCACTTTTAAGGAAAATAAAATAAATGAAATGATTTAAGAAGGGGCTTGGCTCAGATAGCCACATTTTCTCATCATTATCTCTTCTTGCATGTGTTTTGTTTCATTGTGAGAGAATGTGTTAGATGTCCCTGTGGACACAAATATCGTCTGCAATCTATAAATGGCTAGAACCACAAGAAAACTCACTTCCACAGAAACCAAAATCTCATAATGGCAGAAAGGGGTGATAATTCACGAGCTTTCTCTCAACCCTACTGCAATATATCCATAAATCAATCCACCTTTAGTACAATGTTTAAATGAAATGAATTTATCATTTCAGATTGTAACAAGAATAGGTTACTTTTTCTGTTCTCTTAACACTCAGTGACACGAGAAAAGGGACTCATTTTGTGATGCTTTATAACCTCATCTCATAATCCCAGTACAACTACAAGCCACTCAGGATGCTCAACTACGAATGGCTTAAAAAATAGCTCCATCACATGGATGGTTTGCCCCATTATTTTTTTAACTTATTGAGAAAAAAAACAACCCCAAAAAATGTACTCTAGCCTTTGTCAGTCTTCTATGCCTTATGGACAACAAGCATGTTCTGCTGACGGAGGACACAACAGATGTCAGTGATCCCTCTCAGATAGTGGATAGTACCAGATGCTTCAGAAGAAGATGCAAGAAAACCTTGTCTTGAACAAATATAGAATGACCTGTCCATAGAGCAGTTTCTTCCTAGCCTTCATAAACTAGCATTTGGTTTATGCCTTGAAGAATGAGGGATGCTCTTCTATACTTACAGGTTTTATTTTGTCATTGTTTTTAATGCAATATAATTTAACTGTGGATGTTCCTTAATTAAGTAAGAGGCCTAATCCTTTTCTTTGAAGCCTAGTACACACTTGGCCTCAATATCTAATGTCAAGCAGTACCATGGCTTAATTACACACATTGTATAAAAGTCTTTGCTTTCAATGTGTTACCTTTCATGGGATGTGCTCTATTTTTTTATTTTTAAGAGGAAGCTTTCCGGTGTGAATAGCTGTTTGCAAGTATTTGTCAACAGAAACTTACTTGGCTTGAGTTTTAGCTTTTCTCTCTCCTTTGTCTCTTAATAAACATTCTCTGTCCTTTTGCCCTATTTTTTGTCTTCAAGAGCACTATGGAAACATAGTACAAGTCATTACTCTGTCACACTCCTACACTTTTTTCTTATCTTCAGCAAAGAAAGTGAGTTACTTTTTTATTTGACAAAAACACAAATGCAAATTAAGCCATTTACCCTAATTAATTCACATTGTTTCTATTTCTCAGAGGTCTGACCTGAAGCTTCCCCCTGACCTTTCTCTGTGAGCTCTCCCTGATGAGAGTCTTAAGTGCCACTAATCACATAGTTAAGAGTCAGCAAGGAAAACATGTCACAGTAAGCAAATGGCCCTTTAACATTCAACTCTGCTCTGATGCACAGGTTTCTTCTTTGCTAAGCAAAGAACCCTTTTCAAAAACACAAGCACACCAGTGAAAAGCGGTCTTTTTAGTTGCCTTTTAAAATTTGTTTTCCTGAAGTTTCATAGTGCAAAATTAAACATACAGCACCGTACATTAAGGACTATATGTGTACATGCAGATACAAACTTAGATATATGCCTGAACTATACACACAATTAAGATTATCTATTGGGATTGATCCTGCTCTCATTTATACCAGTGTAAATCTGGGGTCCACTAGAGTCAATGAGAGCAAGGTCAGACACAGGTTTCTCTGATACACAGTGATTGATGATACAATTATGTGCAGGTAGATGCAATAGAAGTGTTTGAAGCTTGAAAGTGCGAATTAGGGGTGGAAAGGAAATGCTGCCCGGTGTATACTGGGGCATCTGCTACACCCATCCCCAGAATTATAGGGCCAGTGTCAGTAGTGGGAACAACAGTATTTCATTCCTGTTTGCTGCTTTTGGTAAGAAGGAAATTCCAAAGTGGATCTAAGATAGGGGATAAAATGAGAGTGTTGGGGAAAATGGGTCAGCTGGCCACCACCCACAGAAGTCAGGAGAAAAGAAATGGCATATCTGCAACTCCTCAAAGATATTGGATGAACTTGTAAAAGATCATGAAGCCGCACTTGCGCCAAGAGAAACTGCAGGAAAATAAAAAGGGTTGTAGGACCTTTCACACTGGCTTAGCTCCTCACTGGGAATGGCCTATTCCCCAGTTTCCCCATCTCGCTGTGCTTCAGTTTCTCTTGTTCTTGGGTAGTTTGGCTTTCAGGCCAAACTCAAAAGTCCTTCTTTTGGGGGTAAATAAAGATCTAAACCAAAAAAAATGCAAACCTCCTCCACTTGGGCAAGGGCTCCATTTATTTATGTTAACTCAGTACTATCATACCCATATTGCCACTTCCGTTCCAGGTTGGTTTTCATGCAGTCAACATTCATGTTCAAAAATTAAGCTTTACGGCTTTACAAGAAAGAATAAATAAATGGCAAATGCAGCATTTAGTTTAAATAGACAATGCAAAGAAAAGAGAAAGCGAGAAAGGGAGCTGAGAAACAAATTAAAGAGTTCTGACCCCATGAAATTAAAGACATGATCCTTTCCTGTTTTATATGCGATGCTTCACCCACCATGATAAGGAGCTATAATTCTAATCAGATGCAAAAAATTAATCATATTTCAAGGGGAAAAAAGAGCAAAAAAGTTGAATACACTAGGGCTGTCTTGGTTTAAAATCCTTCCGTGATAAATGTATATTTTATAAGGCATGTACTATACCATAGTTAACTTTGTAATTAAGTGCTAATCTTTATGGCTTTGTAGTAAACAAAGCAATAAACAGCTGCTGTGATTGATTAAATGCTGAAGCACTGCTGAGGCCTTAATCAACTTAAAAAAACAATAGCTTTTTCATATACAGTTGAATGAACATTTAAAATTAAGAACAAAATGGGTCAAATTAGAACCAAAAACAGTGGAAAATACTTGCCAATTTTTGGAAGCCAATTTACTGGAATAGGAGGAAATAGAAATCTAGAACATAATAAAAGAAAGATATATTTCATAATGAGAACAGGTAACTTTTTTTCATTTGTCAAGAATATTTGACACTACAGTAAAAAGAACAGGAGTACTTGTGGCACCTTAGAGACTAACAAATTTATTAGAGCATAAGCTTTCGTGGACTACAGCCCACTTCTTCGGATGCATATAGAATGGAACATATATTGAGGAGATATATATACACACATACAAAGAGCATGAACAGGTGGGAGTTGTCTTACCAACTCTGAGAGGCCAATTAAGTAAGAGAAAAAAAACTTTTGAAGTGATAATCAAGCTAGCCCAGTACAGACAGGTTGATAAGAAGTGTGAGAATACTTACAAGGCCAATTAAGTAAGAGAAAAAAAACCTGTCTGGTCATTCAGTGACAGACCTGCGGGTGGCTATATTACAACAGAAAAACTTCAAAAACAGACTCCAACGAGAGACTGCTGAGCTGGAATTGATATGCAAACTAGACACAATCAACAAAGGATTGAATAAGGACAGGGAATGGCTGAGCCATTACAAACATTGAATCTATCTCCCCTTGTAAGTATTCTCACACTTCTTATCAACCTGTCTGTACTGGGCTAGCTTGATTATCACTTCAAAAGTTTTTTTTCTCTTACTTAATTGGCCTCTCAGAGTTGGTAAGACCACTCCCACCTGTTCATGCTCTTTGTATGTGTGTATATATATCTCCTCAATATATGTTCCATTCTATATGCATCCGAAGAAGTGGGCTGTAGTCCACAAAAGCTTATGCTCTAATAAATTTGTTAGTCTCTAAGGTGCCACAAGTACTCCTGTTCTTTTTGCGGATACAGACTAACACGGCTGCTACTCTGAAACCTGACACTACAGTATTTTTCTACATATGAGTTATTGTTTGGCACCTTTAACGGTAGGTCTATGCAATGTGGTAGTGTAGGTCTATGCAGGCTAAACCTAGGGTAGGGTGGGTCTATGCAGTGTGTAGAGTAAAGACACTACTCACCCAGCTAACACAGGTATAAATAGCAGTGCAGATGGCAAGCCACTGCCTATGTGAGGGTATGTACCCTAGGGCCTAGATGGCTCTCTGCACACCCAAGCAGTGCCTCCCATATCTACACTATAGTGTCTCACTGCCTCGGGTCTGTGAGAGCCTTTTCCTGCCACAATGAAAGACTTTGGCAATGGGGAAAGGCATTGTAGTAGTATGGAAAGACTCCAGCAGTGGGGAGCTGCTGGGCCTTCTTCCCATGCCTTCCCCCAGTCAGAGCCTTTCACTGCCATATGTAGCTACAGACGGCAATGAGCATGGACTCAACCTGCCTTTTATTACTGCATATAGCTACATGTATTATAAACAATGCCGAACGCGTAGACAAGACCTTTGAAGCATCAGGTGAGCATCCCTCACATCAACATTTGAAATTCACCACATCCTAGGAAAGGGGTCTTCTCTCCAGAGTAACAGATAACTCTCCAGAGTAACAAGAAGACATGAATGACACAAGTTGCTCTAATACACACAGGGCCAAAATCATACCTCTATAACAAGATCCAATGGCTGGATATTGAAGCTAGACAAATTCAGATTGGAAATAAGGCATAAATACTTAACAGTGAGGTATAATTAACCACTGGAACAATTTATTAAGAAATGTGGCAGAGTCTCCATCACTGGCAATTTTAAAATCAAGATTAGATGGTTTTTGTTTTTTTAAATATGCTCTAGTTCAAACAGGAATTAATTCAGGGAAGTTCTTTACAGGAAGTCAGACTAGATGTTCAAAGGGGCCCCTTCTGGCTTTGGATTCTATGAAATTCTATTTGCCTCAACAATTTTAATACCCCCAAATGAGAAGAAAGACCACCATCGTACTACAAATTTGCATATATTTGGTCTTGGTTATATATGAATATAA
The DNA here is from genome assembly GCF_011386835.1 of Chrysemys picta bellii. Lineage (NCBI taxonomy): Eukaryota > Metazoa > Chordata > Testudines > Emydidae > Chrysemys > Chrysemys picta. The sequence goes on along the minus strand of NC_088793.1, from coordinate 135,834,652 downwards.
TTTAATGTTGCCAATTCATTTTACAAAATTAAAAAAAACAGTATATGTTCAATAGGTCTGAACTTTTGTATGGCTTCAAATGTTGGGCACTCAGGAAGAGACAGGAGGAGATCTTGAATACAGGGAAAATGAAACATTTAAGATGGAAGCTTGGAGTTACAGGGATAGATCATGTTTGGAGTGAACTAATTAGGGAAAGTGTGAAGGTGGTACCAACTATAGAAAAGCTGAGGGAACCCAGGCTTAGATGGTTTGGGCACGTGAAGAGAAGATCAGAAGAATATATGAGATACAGGATGTTAAACTTGGAGAAGAGTGTAAGAGAAGAGTTTGAAGACCCAAAATTAGATAGATGGATGGATGGATGTCATACAAAAGGATATGACAAGCTGCAGAGTTTCCGAGAAACAGCTTCAAGACAGATTGTGATGGAGAAAACTCAAAGAGCTGACCCTATATAAATGGGACCACGTCTAGAAGAAGAAGATGCACAATAGGAATTTAGAGTGGTAGCTGTGTTAGTCTGTATTAGCAAAAACAACGAGGAGTCCTCGTGGCACCTTAGAGACTAACAAGTCTTACCTCACACTTGGTAAAGCAACCCCTATTCTTTCATGTATTTATACCTGCTCCTGTATTTTTCACTTCATGCATCTGATGAAGTGGGTTCTAGCCCACAAAAGCTTATGCCCAAATAAATTTGTTAGTCTCTAAGGTGCCATAAGACTCCTCGTTGTTCTGCTAAAGCTTCCAACACTACCACAGTCTTCATCTACAAGAGAAAAAAAAATAACATCATACAGAGTGCACCATTTTAATAGAGCTGTTCCTTTTGCATCAAGTATTTTACATCATAATGCTCTGGAGATGAGCTATTTCCAATAGGGCTCAATTAGGTTGACAGATATAACTTAATAGCTTCATGGGAATGGTAACCATGTATAACAACATCACAGACACACATCTGGAGTATTGAAGGTTTTCTAAGCACTTTAAATGCTTTGTTCCTTGCTGAGTCCTTTTCTCATTTCCATTCAGACTTGATAGGTTTGGAAATGTGCTAATCACTGGGAAGGTGCTCCTATTCAGTAGGACTAGATCACAAATGAATTCAAATCATCATAGCTTATGTAGAGTATAGAAATAAGAAATAAGGCTAACTGTACTGTTGCAGATATATTTGGAAGATAATAAAATAACTGGATTTTTTTCACCCTTGGTAACTTCTTTATATAACACATAGATGGTAGTGTCCTCTCTCTCCGTGTATTTGGTGATGCACATGAGTTTAGGAGTACTGCAATATTTGGGGTTAAAGAAGAATAGCTTGATTTCAGCTGCAGATTCAAGGGCCAGAATGGATGAGGATCCCAGCCTTGCACTCTTGCACTAGGGAGAAGGTGCAGGTCTCTGGAGAAGAAGAGAGATGACAGACCACACACAACACCCTTTTGTTATGTAAAATTAATCAGAATTGCCATTCTGTGTTCTGTCCTTGCTCATCCTGTGTCATCAGCAGAAGATGGAGGTATTTACCTGAAGCCAGGCAAGTAAGAAAAGACCAAAATTCATCTGATGCTTCCCCAGGCCTTCCTAAATAACAAAGGATCACTTTACCAACAAACCAAAACCTCTATACAGCCACGTTTAGTGCGCTATGGGAAAGGTTTCACCTTCCTCTGAACCATTAGGTTTAGCCCACTGCTGCAGGCACAATAGAAGATCCAAAACCTAGTGTTCTTATGTGGTATGGTCAATCCTATGAAAAAAAATTTAAATACCTGGTACAAGTTTTCATAGTTTCTTATATGTATATTCATTCTTGATCTACAAAAAACAAGCTTTTTAATACCATTAATTGCTACATAAAAAGACAGCCAGCACAAGAAGACACTAACATAGATTGTGATTGTTAATTAGGAGTTTGAGAAGTTGTCATCCAATTTACTACTAGTGGTCTTAGATGACTGGAACTCTCTCTATCCCATATGAAGTGTGTAGCATAGAATAAAGTATGTAATTATTTGTTGTGTTTAGTGTTTCTGGAATTTTAAGTTAACAACATAGCAACTGGCAAATGGATTTCTTGCATGTAATTAAAATTCAGTGAGTTTTCTCTCATTCAGTGATTATGTAATTAACATATAATGAGGTCTTATATCTAAATGAAGCATTATTGGGTTACAGCTTTACTGTTAATCAAACTAAATTAACTTGCCCACATGATCTGCAAATAGTTTAGTATACCATATTTTCCTCAAATCATTTTTTTTCATTATTATTAGGTATAAGGAGTACAAAGGATACTCCCTCTTTTTCCTTTAGTTTTAACTTCTCCTCTTAGAATTTGCTGTCATCTAACTTCTTGCTCTGTTGTCCCCATGGATTTATGTCTCCATAACATTACGTTCACAAGCATTCCCTCTTCAGTAGGAGCTACTACATCCTACCTCTGATTCTTCTACACTATTAAGCCTTAGACAACAGAATCCAGGATGCAAAAACATTGGACAGGCTTCTGGCAAAAAAGGACTTGAAAAATCTGAATTTCCAAAGGAGAAGTTTTTGGAAATCTACTGTTATGGAGAGCAGCATTAATCTCGATCACTAACAGCAAGGGTTAGGTATTGTAGGTAGACTGCTCATTGCCAATCAGAACCCCCTGCTGGCTAAGCAATTTGAAACCTGTGGGCTCAGCTGGCCTGTGTCAGCTGACTTGGTCTCACAGGGCTTGGACTACAGGGCTCTTTAATTGCAGTGTAGATTTCCGAGCTCAGACTATCCCACCTACTATGGTCCTACAGCCCAGGCTCCAGCCTGAGCCCAGAAGTCTACATTGCAATTAAACAGTCCCGCAGCCCAAGACCCACGAGCCCATCAACTGGAAATGCAATGTAGACATACCCTCAGCATGGGGAGGAGGAAGCACTCAGTGTTACTTCAACCTCCACTTCTGGCTCGGAAGCTGATTTTTCTTATCCTAATCCCCCGTCCTCCACTCCCACCCCATCTCCTCCAAACCAGCCTGAAAGCAGGAAGAGAGAAGGAAGGCATTATTGTCACCACAACTAGAAACTGGAAGAAATTCCTTCTACTTAAAATTATGATTATTCATACACTCTGATTTCAGCTATGATGTATACAGTAGAGCCATTGAACAAAAATGGACAGAACAATTTTCCATAAAAAATGCAGTTTGGTCGAAATCAAAATGTTTTCTAGAAATATATCGATTTAAACAAAATTTCAACAGGAAAAGTTTGTGTTTCATTTCTTTATTGTTTTAATTAATTTCATTTTGATCTTTATATTATATTTAATACTGTGTATACTATATTATTTTAATACAATGCAAACATTGAAAAAATAAATTGAAACAGAGTCAAAATGAAACATTTTCAACACTATATAAACAAGCCAAGTTGATGGTTCCAAATGGAAATTTTGGGGAATTTTCATTTTGAAATTTTGACTTTTTATTCCAATTCAGGATGACTTTTTTTTAAATGTCAGACTATCCCACAGAACAGAAATTCTGGTTCTCAACCAGCTGTAGTGTACAGATTTGAGTTTGCTTAGCTCATGGATTTCTGAAGATTCATTTCCACTTTTGAGCATTGAGGGGGCCCCTGAATTTTTCAAGAGTAGCAGGTTATTCTTGTCAGACTTGAAAAACAAGGCAGGAATGGATACTTTTCTTGATTAGATGGATGGTAGAGTAACCATCTAACGAGGTCTCTGGAGGGTAATCTGTATCCCTGAAGGATTTTTTATGTCAATCTGTTATTCAACCAAGATCAGTTGCATTCTATTGTAGTCTGTGCACTGTTACCTAATTTGCACTATTACCCATGAACTACTGTCTTTCGCTCTCCATTCCCACTCACCTGCTCTGTTTTTGCCCTCTTCCTCCCCCCCCACCTTTGCCTTCATGTTGTGTTGGGTTTTTTTGCTTCTTTTGCTACCCTGCCTTCCTTTTTTGAACTCATAATATTGTCTGCACCATTCAGTTCTGGCTCCCAGCACTTGCAGCCTATTAAAATGGACAGGCATCATTATTTGTTAAGTGCTGTCCATTTAACCAGTGCATTCAGACACATACAGAAGATTTTACTTTGCCAAGCTTTAACTTTCTGTGTGGGGTAGACAAGCAGTTACTTCCTTCCTGTCTATTCTGTATGAAGAATTTGGAAATGATGCTTTAGGGAATGATTCTACCACCCTTACACTGAGTAGTACTTAAAACTTCAAGCAGTCTCAATGATTTCAATGGCCCTACATGTGGAATGAGGTACTACACAGCATGAAAGAGGAGAGCTGAAACCACCCTGATACTCCATTGCCTTGCAACTTGCATAGGCATTCTACACCAGATGAAAAGTGAAGGGGTGTTAAATGCTTTAATTCTGATTGAGTAGGCCTTTAGATCCACTTTGCACATGTATAAATGACTACACAAGGTGCAGGGCAATGGCAAATCAAATGCCAGGATTCTAGTGGGCCAGATTCTGCTCTCATTTACATTGGAATAAATCAGGAGTAATTCCCAGTTTATACCGTACAACTGAAAGCAGAATGTAGCCCAGCAAGTTCAAAATCAGATAACTTCAAGCTGTGCAGTCACCATGCACTGGGTTCATTTTTGTCATACTATTATTATTTATAAAGTTTTTGTTTGGTTGGTTATTTGGAGACTGCAAAAGATATTGACACTCTGTCCCATAGAAAGGAGATTAAAAATTCTGGAGGGTAGAATTCTGCTCTCAGTTACGACAATGTAAATGGGAATAACACCAATAGAACATCTCCAACTGAAGGCAGAATTTGGCCCTAAATATATGTTTATACAGCTGGGTCAAATTCCCAAGCTACACAGAGGATGCAGGTGGTTATCAGAGAACTTGGATTTCAACTTGTGAAAGAAAGAAATTCTTTCTGTAGCAGTATTTAACTTCTTGGCAGGCTCCTCAAGCCTTTGTGTTGAAAGCCAGGAGATTCCCTTCCTCTGGGCTATCATGTGACTGAATCAGAAACAGCTCAGCTGTCTTGTCCGTTCTACAAGCCACACCCCCTACCTTTTCAGTCACGTTATGTCCTGAGACTTGGTTTACTTTAGCCTTTGGAAATGGAGTCCCTGTGTCAGATCTATTTATGAATGATGTATCAACTTTACTTTTACAGATCTAGGTGGAAAAAGGCCTCATTCACACATTGTGGTTTTCCCCAATCTTACTGAGTCCTACAGCTTCATTAACACAATAGGTTGGGGGTCTCAAATTTTACAGAAAATCCGATGCAAAGGAATTAAAATAGCAAAAGGAAAGAACAATCTCCAAATATTCCTACCTTCTTCCTCAGTAAGAACCACAGAATCATTATTGGCTGAGCTATTCCAAATATTTGCAGTCAACCCAGCCTGCCTTCAACCCACCTCAGATCCAAGTGCATCCTGCTGTGAAGAGCTTCATTGTACTTTACTACTGGAAAGATTAACATCTGAAATGACTTCACCAGTCCTGGTTCATTCTGTTCTGTGTCCCCAATCACTTGATGACCTCTGAAAAATAATTATAATTCATCAGCACTTGGCCCAGACGCACAGACACAAGCCGTAATTGGGGATATCGCTGTTATCCCATTCAAGCTAGATCCTTACCCTGAATGGCTGGTAAAAGTGAGTGAAGAACTTCAATGCAACCTGAGAGTATAAATACCTCCCTCAAAGGGAATTTCCTAGTGACCCCACAGCATGAAATAGACTGTTTCTCAAAAAACACATAATTAACAATTGCTATTTCCTGTCCCTTCTCTAATCTCACCTTCTTAGGATGGCATATAGAAAGTGCTGGTGAATGAAATCGAGCAGTTCCTGATCTTGGCAACTGTGCTGGCCCACCCAAGCTAGGCTTCACATTTAGATGGGGCAGAGTCCAAGAGGTTGTTCTACTGAAGGTTCTTCCTGAGTTATGGGACTAAGGAGAAACATCTATGCTACGAGGAATATCAGGAGCCTTTGGCATGCTTATCAGGTTAATTGCTTTAAAAGTTGAAAAAAAAACTGAAAATAAATAATCCTACAGTGTGTGGCTATCATTAACATTATCTACATTAATTTCACTCTGCTTCTTCAGCTTTCAACAAGAGTAAATATAACAAAATCCTGCTTATTTTATTTACATCACACAGTGAACAGGGTTGTATGACAGGGTTGCCTGCAATCACAGGGGACTGGACTTGATGCCCCAAAAGGTCCCTTCCAGTCCAATGTCCCTATGACTTCAGTGGGATTATTCATGGGTAAAGTCACCTATGGGTTAAATTCACACTTGTGCAAAGTGTCAACATGAGGTCTATAAACTAATGTCCTACACTGAGATCCTAAGTGGCTCTGATGTGATGGATAGTCCTAGTGCTGCCTTCTCCTTGCCCTTGGAACTATAGCCCATATGAATCTTCATTGAAGTAGAATTTGGTCACAGTTTGTAACAAAAATACCGTATTTCCACTTGCTCAAACTTGATTAAATATGTTCCCGGTCCAAATTCTGATCTCACTTTCACAGGTGAAAATTTAAAGTGATTCCATTGACCATGTATCATATTCTCTGGTTATACGTGTCTGTTTTGTGTTGTCTCAGTGACACAAATGTGGTTGTACAGCTGCTAGCACAGTAGAGCTAGGATCTTGGAATGAGTCCTTTAGGTGCTACAATAATATTCAATAAATAACTGAACTGGTTAGATGAGATGGGTTTACAGTTTTTCTGTTCATAAGAGTGGTGAACAGTAGCCAGAGTATAATGGTGAATCTGCCTCCAAATGTATTCAATGGGGGGGTCACTCCACAATTACACCAGTACAAGAGCCGAAGTGGTCCATTGTTTGATTAATAATCATAGGCTAGATGATCAAGTGCACCAGAGCAGCTCTTGGCACACTCTATGGTAATAGGACTTTAGGCTAAGGTCTCTTGGGTCCCAGAAAAAGGCTCCCAAGGAACGACTCGGCTGGCCCAGATCACCAGAATGCATCACAACCTGACCCCACCTCCTCACAACCCTGATACATCTGGGAGGGCTTGTCAGCTATCTGAAGTTTCTGCTATGCTAAAAGAAATTCTCAATTGTTGATTTAAGGCAGCTTTAAATCCCCTGAAGTACAAAGGGGACTTCAGAGGAGCTGAAAATCTTCCCCCATACATTTATAAAGAAAACTGGCATTTTTTACCTGTTACAAATACCACCTTGGACTATCAATCAGTAGGAAATTTTTAAATGGTTTACATTTCACAATTAATTCTGTCTGTTTGCTATTTACATTTCATGTCACTAGAACAATTAAACCAAATTAGTACATGAGGTTTTTCTACAATCCCTTTTTAGTCTATTTTGCCTCTTGGTACTCATCAGTAGGGAGATGTTACAAACACTCCTGGGATTGCTCATAGCCAAAAAATAAATGTATCACTTAAAATTTCCTTAAACATTTGTAATAGATGTGATATAGCTTTAAACACAGCAACAAATAATCCCCAACATCTAAATTCTGGGCATAGTCTACTTGAAAATATCTGTTTCATTACAATTAATAATCTGTCCAATGCTATGTAGATGCCAGAATACAAAATTATCCTAAACAACATGAGAACAAGTCTACCAACAGCTCAGCTGTTTTTATGAGTAGCATTACCATTTTGCCAGGTGTTTTTTCTTTACCGCAATCAGGGCTTCAAAGTTTATTTATTATAGTCAGAGCTGGTAACATTACTTATAGTTAAGATTTCCTGACGTTTCATTATAAGACTCTGTTTTCAGTGCTTATAACTTTGCCACATTTTAGCTATTTAGACTGAAACTTTGCATGCTGGGCGGTCTGCCTAAGGCTGATTTTTTTGTGGAACGTTTCAACTAACATAGTTCAGCCATTTCTGAGAATGAGGTTAGAGAAAATATGCTGTTTATCCCTCATCTAAAAACCTTCCAAATGTTTCACTGAACAACTCCAGTGCCTCCCAGCTTTGGAACAGGGTTCTGAAGTTTGGCACAGGGTTGCCATTGTGTTCCCTGTGGAAATTCACCCATATTTCACAAAGTTATAAGTCTCTGATAAATTTCAGTTTGCATATGCTTGGTAAAGACTTGATAGGGCTTGGCAGGTAAATTCTCTGAAGATTCAGTCTGCAATGAAAATGCTCCACTCCTTCACAGCTCCTACTTGCAAACCAGACTGTGCACCTGCCATCCACACATAGCAACTGAACCGTACATGCTTCATGCTAAGGCTGCAGGAATTGAGCAGGACTTTCCCTGCAATAATTTGTCCCAGCTGCCAGGCTCGACTGTGTCTCTGGGCACCAGAACTGAGACTACTGAGTGCTCTCAGTGCTAACCCTGGCTGACATCCAAGCAGCAAGGAGAAGGAGGAAGCATCTAATTTTAATACAGAAAGGTGATAAATGGAGTGGATATGCGCTGGGGTGATGTGCGTGTGTGTGGGGTTGAGAATAGGGTGGGTAGAGCCAGAAAATAGCAGGGTGGGTAAGAACAAAAGGTGTTAGGAGCTGGAATTGGGGCACTGAGGTAGAATGGTCTATAGCACAAGAGCACACTCCACTCCCAAACCTGAAATTGAACCCAGGAGCCCTGAGTATCAACATCCCTCTGTTGTGACCATATAGCTATGAAACACACAAAGTGAGAATCTCATCCCCCTCTACCGGCTGGTCTAGATAAAGGATAACACTGAATTATTGCTACCACTTGCCAGTACTCAGTTAGCTAAAATGGTAGAGATCTGTGCCATGGATCTAAAGTTCTGAACCCATCCGATGACCCAAGATGGCAGTCAATATGGTTCCACGTGATAAAATGTATGTTTTTCAGCTTACTTTTTTTTTTAAATATGAAATTACATCCAAAAACTATGCTAAAAGAATGTTAAGGTTGCATAGTCAAGCACCCAAAATTAGGAAACGCCAGAATTAAAAAGAAGAACAGGAGTACTTGTGGCACCTTAGAGACTAACAAATTTATTAGAGCATAAGCTTTCGTGGACTGTGGGCTGTAGTCCACGAAAGCTTATGCTCTAATAAATTTGTTAGTCTCTAAGGTGCCACAAGTACTCCTGTTCTTCTTTTTGCGGATACAGACTAACACGGCTGCTACTCTGAAACCTGCCAGAATTAAAGTTGCCTGGGCATTAGCATACAATTTTTTATTACATACTCACACATTTTTTCCACAGGATCCTTGCCTTATTTAATGCACAGGATGAACCAGCCCTGGGATGAATCAGGTTGTGTAATGAAGGAGACTGCTGTCTATAGGGCCCCTATCTCATTTGTTCCAGAAGTTGGGAAGCACATAGCAAATGTGGCAGCAACTGAAGGAAGAGAAAGGATAGTCTTGTGGTGAAGGAAGTTGAATGCGACCCTGGAATTTTTCCCTGCCTTGGCCACAGAGCTGTTGAGTGATAGCAGGCAAGTCACATAAATCAAAATGTTCAGTTGGCCACCACTAATTGCATGTTCCTTATTATCTGATTATTGAGAGACATCTGGAGCTATATTTGCAGAAGTGCTGAGGGTTCACAAATGCAATTGAAGTCAGCAGGAGCTGTACTTCGAACAAATAAAACGCTATAGAAATGCAGAACCCTCTGAAAAATTAGGTCTGGAGTGTCTGAAATTGGGCACTCAAAATTAGTGGATGCCTTTGACAACTTTAGCTTTAATCTCTCCATGTCTCTGTTCCCCAGCTGAAAAATGGGGATAAATAGCACAACATAATCTCACTGAGGTGCTGTGAAGATCAATTAATTAATGCCTGTGAAGATCTGAGACACTATAGTGAGGATCACCATAGAAATGCCCAGGAGGAAATAAATAATTCTGTATTCAGTGTAAGGTGTTAAATAAAGGCTGGAGCCACACACCAAATGAGGAGGCTAAAAAGAAATATTGAATGGCGCTAGAGACAGCTAGAAACTGGAATTTCCATTCCAGGGGAAATTCTGAAACCTTAAAACATTTTTCATCCCAAACCAGAACAAAAATTGACATTTCAAAATTTCCTATGGACTGCAAAATTCTGAAATTTTGTTTAGAAAAAGTCAAAAGAACATTATGTTTCAACCATTTCAAAATGCTCCCGGAGTTGCTCAAAACCTCGGCAGCCCACCAGGCAGGGAGCTGGGCAGCTTGTGAAACCTGGGAGCCAAGGCTGAGGAGCCACAGACCCTGGAATTCCTAGGAGCCCTGGCTCCTACGCAGTTTGCTTGGCAAGCGTCCCTAGAGTCAGGAATCCTTGGTGCCCAGGCTGACAAGGAACCAAGAGCCTGGAAGTCTGGGCTGCAGGCAAACTGGCAAGGAACCAGTCACAGTTCCATTGTAATTTTATCAAAATCAACACACTCCTGTGCAACATTTCAATCTCAACAAATCAGCATTTTCCAACAGAAAAGCGTTCTGATGGGAAATTTCCAATGAGTTTTAATAACTAGCCTTTCACTTACTGAGACAGGGGTCCCGAGGAAATAAAACTGCATGAGAACATGCAATTCAAGACTGTCATAATGCACATGCAGAAGGCAGCTGAATTAAGGTTATACAGGCCAGTCAGGGGCAGGCTGTGACTGGGGAGAAGAACCACAGGGGAGTGGAGTTAATTCTGGAGGTGGGTCCCTGGAACAAGGGACTATGTGCTCAGAGAGGTAGTCCTGGGGCTGGTGTTCCAGAAGGGGAACAGCACTAGCTATGAGAAAGAAGCTGGCTGAGAATGGAAACTGCAAGAAGCAGGATTACCAGAGATCCCTGGGAGAAGAGGCTGTGAAACTCTAGGGCCTAGCCTACACTACAGAGTTAGGTCGATATAAGGCAGTTTATGTTAACCTAATTATGTCAATATCTTCACTTCGATGCTGCTTCTGCTAAAGTAAGTGGCCTGCTACGTGGGCATAACTCCATCACCATGAGAGGTGAAGCGCTGATGTCGATGTAGTTAGGGCGACACAGTGTCCATGTAGACACTGCATTATCTACATTGGCGTTGGCCGAATGAGGCTGACAGCTGGAATCCTCCTCTCCCCTCCCCAACACTGATAGCCCGAGCTGTCAGCAGGGCGCGGTGCTCACCCGATGCCTGGTGTCAGCGCCAGGGTGGGCTGTAGGGACTCCGCTGTGAAATCGTGCCTGTCAGACAGCTCCATCTGTCAGCACTGAAGCAACTGTCAGCCTCAGGAAGCCAGCTGTGAGCCCTAGGTGGGGCTGAGGCTATCAGCTCCAGCTGTTAGTGTCCCACAATGCTCCACTTCAGTCAGTGGAAGTGCTCCTGGTGAGGACGCAGACCACTGACAGAAGGAGCAAGTGTGGATGTGAACCACCAACTTCATGACTGCGGTGGCTTTATGTTGACATAACTTAAGTCAATTTAATTTTGTACTGTAGACAAGCCCTCGAACAAAGGGTGAGCTAAGGAAGTGTATTTTGTCTGTTATGTGCTTATAGTTGGACAATAAACCCAGTTAAAATGAGACTAGGAATGGGGAGAAGCCCTGCCATTTTACAGCCCCATTGTCACTCAGCACTGTTCAAAAAACACTGAGAAATAGTCCCTGCACCAAAGAGTCTCATTACAATAGACATGGCAGACAATGGGTGGGAGGGGAAGTGACCTGCCCAAGTCACAGAGCATCTTCCAGCTTACTGCCCTATCCAATGGGGGTGCTCTGCCTCTCATACACACTTCTTAAATCTTTATAGATTAATTTATTGAATTTTAATCAGAAAAAAATCCTTATCCTTAATTAACCCTATTTCCCAAAACATCAATGGGCCATATTCTAGCCCAGGGGTAGGCAACCTATGGCACACGTGCCGAAGGCGGCACGTGAGCTGATTTTCAGTGGCACTCACACTGCCCGGGTCCTGGCCACCAGTCCAGGGGGCTGTGCGTTTTAATTTAATTTTAAATGAAGCTTCTTAAACATTTTAAAAACCTTATTTACTTTACATACAACAATAGTTTTGTTATATATTATAGATTTATAGAAAGAGATCTTCTAAAAACATTAAAATGTATTACTGGCACACGAAACCTTAAATTAGAGTGAATAAATGAAGACTCGGCACACCATTTCTGAAAGGTTGCCGACCCCTGTTCTAGCCTTACACACCTGGTCCCATTAAGAGTTTGCTCACTTATTAGAAGAGCTAATTTGACTCCTTTACTGTAATATCTGGTTCTGGATTACAAATTTTGGGTAAATTTTTCCCTTCAGATTCATGCATATCCCTAGTGCTTGTTCTGCACTTCCCTCCCAGCATTCTGTGTATCGATGTCAATAGGAATTGCACAGCGAGCTGGAGAACAGAAAGCGTACTAGAAAAGATCCATAGCACAGATTAAAGCACAGAATGGTCCCAATTAAGTCAATTTTAGTGGTTGTTGTTTTTTCCAACGACTTGAACTGCTTTCAAGGATTTCAAAAGCAAATTCCTATTTATTGTAAACTAAAATATGGGGCCAGATTCACAATTACATTCTGTCTGCTTTGTGCCACAAAGCAATCATTAACCCAGTGCAAGCATTTAAATAAGCTTATGGTTGCTAGCATCTCTGGAGTGGCAAAAGAAACTGGAATGTGCCAGTAAATGCGGCCGTTAATTTTTGTGTGTCAATATTTCTAGTAAAAAGATTTAGCACTCTCAGACATAAAACTAGACATGATAAAAATAAGCCCTTTTCTTACTAGATTTTAATTTAGGCATTATGATTGGTGTGATTCTTTTAAGCTCTCGGTATGTATGCATGTCTTCTGACATGCATAAAGTTTATTAGCAGACCCACCATGTCGGCCTAATAGAAGAATGCCCTCTATATTTTATTTATGCTTTAGTACATAAAGACTTTGGGTCAGAGACTCAGCTGATGTAAAAGCTATAGTTTATACCATTGCTTTACCCCAGCTGAGGATCTGGCCTCTTCTTTTTTTTTCAAATGGAGATTTTTATTTTTTTAAAGAAAGTTCTTTGTATCAGGGAAGCGTAATAGCTACATTGTTTTATGTTTTTTAGTCTATTGATCAGCCTGGATTCGTTGATATTTGGAATAATAATTTCTCAAAATGCCATAACCTCAGGTCAGGTACTGGATTGAGCCAAAAGTGCTTTAGTGATGAAATGGAAGGGCGTGTGGCTTATGTCTCCCAGTAGGCCTGGTTTTTGTCACACGATCCTTCTGTGACATGACTCTGGTACTCATGTCTCCCCTCCCCATCTGCAGAGATAAGTAAAACATGTGACAGCTATGACTGACCCTGAACCCCTTGAAGAATCAGCTCACCCTTTGACAGTGGGCTTCTTGGTAACAATTTGTTACTAGTAATTAAAGGGACACACCTTCAAAAAAATACACCTCTGTCTGATGACTTTTTACATACTATTGTTACAAGTGACAGCTAAATATACTATTAGAAGAAAATATTTTCTTTATTTATCCATTTGCTTACTTTGTGAAATTGATAGTGCTATGTGCCAGCTTTGCTTTTTCCCCTGTACAGCTGGTTAGTCAGTTTCCTTTGTTTTTTGGGTCTCCCCTGTTTTTTTCCCCCTGTCGCACAACAAAGTGCTTACATTTAGATCTCATATATCCCAATTTTGTCATAAACTTCCATATGGTGCCAGAATTACACACAGAATAAAGTGAAGTAATAAGATATTATAGGGGAATATAGAATATTTGGCTGCTAAAATATGCTGCCTACGGTGCTTTGATTTCAGTTAGCCTGGAGATTAGAGGGATTGGAAACAGGAGATCATCCATGACAGGCTTGATGTGAAGCTGAGTGAAGAGAATGGGGAATATACTCTTGGACAGAAAACCAGACTGGGAGTCAGGAGGCCTCACTAGAGCTGAGCAAACTCCCAGGAGAAATTCTGATATTTCAACATTCGTTTTCATTCCAAACAATTATGAAAAGTCAAAATATCAGTTATTTTCACAGAACAAAAAGTTTCAAGTAATTTTGATTCAGAAATGTCAGAACATTGTTTAATCAAAACAAAATTTTTCAACACTCTTGAATGGAAACCTTTCATTTTGCTTTGTTGAACTGAATTGAAATATTTGTGTTTCAGGTCAGTTCATGATTAAACTGCATCTGCTTAGAGAGCTGTAGTGCCTTATAGGAGTTACAGTTCAGGTGCTTCATGCTTGCATTCTTCCTTTCAGTTACAACTTCTTGGCTGGACTATATTTTCCATGATGCACCAGGCACCTGACCCTCAACTTGGACAGTGAGGAGTCCATCGTGCATCATGGGAGATGTAGTACAGGCAGAAGCCCAGCAGAGAGGAGAGAATGAACTTTTACAGAAACTGGAGTTGGAATGTGACCTCATTTTAGAAAAGGTTTGACAGACAGCACAAAATGCTCAATGTGTGTAAAGCTAGCTAAATGATAAAGCCATGAAATGGCTGAATGTATGAAAAACCTCAATAAAAGGGTAAAAGTGGCAGTTCCTCCTCAAATTCAAAAGCAAGCCACGTAATGCATTCTTTATGGCATGAAATACGCATTTAATGCCCACTTCCTGCTCTGCCTAACAGAATGCTGTAAGTACATTAAAATGGCTTTGCTTTCATGAGTCATAGGGCAACTTTCTTCAAGGCTCAGTTGCCAGCTCAGATTATTGTAGTGCATCTTTGAAAGTTCAGAGTGAAACTTAAAATATAAGGTACACAGTGTTGCCCTATCTATACATGTCTGTGTTTTCATAGAGCAGTTCACATTCTGAGGCTATATCCTTAGCTGGTATAAATGGGGTTAGCTCTTTTGAAGCCAATGGAGCTCTGCTGATTTATGCGAGGCTCTAGCTCTGATGTATATGTCTGGCCACAGCTACAGTTATTGCTGTTTTAGAAACCCTAATGGCCAATGCTGAACACAAGACTTTCAGGATAAGGTAGTCAAAGATGGAGGATAGATGTAATGTGGTTCATCCAGACTGACAACAATGGGCATCTGGAACCAACTGTTATATCCACACATACCTAGATAGTAAGCTGTTTGGGACAGAGTCCATCGTTTTGTCTGGTGTTTGTACAGCTCATAGACCATTGCGTCTGACTGATGCTCCTAGGCACTCCCATGATAAAATAAATAATAATGTATGTTATGCAACAATAATCAAACTTGTTTGGGTGTTCCATGCCATGCATCATAGGCTTGCGTATCAGTATGGTGCAAATACTTTGCACACACAATCCGGTTTATTTTGGATCTAAATCAGGTTGTTCTTGCCCTGCACCTTCCTTCATGAGTCTTCGTTGCTTCTATTTACTCCTTCAACTTCTTTTCCCTATGGCACACCACCCACTGGTTTTCAACTACACCCTGTCTGATTCCTGTGGTTGCCACCTGGATCCATGTGTGGTGGTGGTTTAACAGATAAAGCCAGAGCCATCACAGACAGGCCAAAAACGTTAGCATGGCACTTGATGAATCCATGTACGGGATGGCCAACTGCTGAGTTGACACACTCAATTTACTTGTTTATGCACATTTCCCCCTCACTTTTCAGAGTATTTGTAGTGGATCAGTCATTTTCCTATTCCTCCACTCAAAGTCTGGAGATGACAGGCTGAAGATGTCTGGTAAATGGAAAATCAGGAGAATGAGAAAGAAAGAAAATGTAGGCTCAATGCCTTAGTTCCGTGAAGGGGAAAATTAGCTTCTTCTGTTATCTGGCAGCTGCTAAATGTCCACTATAAATCTCCATTTTAAGGCATATGTAACTTGGTCATAAAGAGTACTGCTTGCAGATATAAGAAAATGAACTCCTGAAAGGTTAGGGATGTGATAACTCTCTTTTTAACTCATCTGCTCTAATTGCCAGAACATCCATCACATTTCCTGGTATCTTAGGGGGGGTGGGGGGGGGAAAAAGGGAAATCAGTAAGACTTGGCAGCAAGGTGGGGAAGAGAATGGATGCACCAGGAAACTAGAGGGACAAAGGAAAGGGCTGAAGAGACAAAATTGCAATCGTCAAAAATTTGACAAAATGTTTTTGAAAACTTTTTGAAAGTTTCTAATTGAAAGTGTTCTCAAAGAGCCCATTTTGAACATGTTCACAAAATGTTTTCTGTTTTTCCTTTTCATCTTCCCCTTTTTCCTCATCTCTCCCCCATGTTTTCTATTTTGTCACTATAAAAATGAAAAGGGGAGAGAGAAAGGTGTCATTGGGAGAGGAATAGAAATTTTCTAAAGACAAACATTTTTAAAGTGTTTGTTTCTGAAAAAGGAAATTTTTCATTCAATAGTATTAGAGCTTGTCAAAACCTAAGGGTCAAGAGGACAGCCAGAGAAGGCATGGGAGAGAATCTGATGCAAGGGAAAGGACACAGTAATAGTCAAATGTTCTAGAGATCCAGAAAGGCAGGGGAAAGACTCCCACACACCAGGGAAGTCAGTGAATAGTGAGAGAAAGGAGGGAAGAGGATCTGATCCCCTGGGGGCTTGGAAAAGCAGCTAGCAGGGATAATAGAAAGACGGTATTAGGACACACCAAGGATCAGGAAGGGCTGACAAATTCTATTAAGGTAAGGAAGACACAGGAATGGATGGATCATGGACGTGAAATGGCAGCCGAGAGAGGAGAGAGGGAAGTCACATATTTGCCTGGTGCTGTCCCTAAGAGAAGAGAAAAAAGAGAGAGGAAGAGACAGACAGGAAGAAAAAGAAAGGAGGTGGACCCAGAAAACAAATACACTCTTTAAGTAGCATAGTGACCCAGCAACTCAGCTCAAGGGAGTGCTGCTAGGACATTAGAGTTGGAAAGGTTGAACTCCCTGGCTTAATACCATTGTGAATGGTGGAGTTGTGCATAAACGCAGGCATAATCAACAATTTTATCTTAATATGCCAAGTAACTGCTCCCCTGAATCAGTCAATTAAAGAATCCCCAGGTTCACATTACCATAATATACGCTAACTGCACCCAAGGAACCATTATCATGTAGCATACTGCAGTCTAAGGACTCCCCAAGTAGGCATTGTCAGGATACACCCTAAGGGCTCCATTCGAGCTATTATACCATAGTGTCTAAAATCTATGGATTAAAACACTCCCATAATAGGCACTGATGTGATAGAACGTAGCAGCTACTGCCTATAATGTCAGTCACCCATGGATAATAGGAAAAACCAATACACTTCCAGTGAAATTGAAGAACCACAATCAAATCAAAGGAAGATACACAATCACTATCAGTGTCATTCGAAATTGTAATGGGAGCAAATTTTCCTACTAGGATTTAAAATGACTGAAATTGTTTTACATTACCATAAAAAACCTCTCAAAATAATGCAGACTGTGACAAAAGCTCACAAAATGGTACATTCATGTCTCTCTCAATCCTCCCATTGTACAAACGTGTGAGAGCCAACATTTTTATTTCTTAGGCAATTTTGCACCATCGTTCTACATTAATCCTTAATTTCCTCACCCTGATTGTTAAACACAGGAAAAATGTAACCACCTCCACCCCAACTATGAAGCAATCCTCACTTGAAAACAGGTTCATTTTAAATGGTTTTACTTCCAAAATGTTCTTCCACATTTTGTTCAAAAAATTTGCCCCTAAAAAGGGACTACTTATGCTAGTCCATAAATTGGGGGGAGGGAAGATTGAATACTTTTGCATTTCATATTTTGCACTAATCTATATTGCTTTTAAAAAAACTGTACATATGCAAGATTATCTAGTGGTCCCCAGTCCCTACAACAGGGCACTGTACTACATCAAGATGCTTTAAGAATGGAATTATGACGAGCACCATTCCAGAAATCAACAATTATATTTTAATATAAAACAGAACAAGACAATTTAGGTGCAAGCACATAGTGATATCCATCTCCGCCCAGTACAGACTGCATCTACACATGTCTAGGGTAGTAAATATGACTGTGCTCTGTCCACATTAGCCCTCCCACCATTGCTACCATGGGTGAAACAAACTGCATTGGTGGTATTGCAAAAGTGGAAGATTCCACAAAAATGCTTAGCTAAGGCACCAGAGTGCAAATATATTTCTAGCTCTCTTCCCCCCACCCCTCACCCCCCTCCCATCCCCTGACAGTCCTAGCAGCTACAGCACTAGCTTTTGCTTCTGTCACAAAAGACCATGACTTTGGCCAGGTCTACACTAAAAAGGTTTGCCAGTGTAGCTATACCAACACTCTCCTTGTCTAGATGCAGCTTCAAAGGGCAAAAAAGTGTTTGCCAGTGTAGCTTATACCAATCCAGTGATCAAAAGAAGCTATACTGGCAAAAACACTTATGTCCTTATAACCAGGGCCGGCTCCAGGCACCAGTGAAGGAAGCAGGTGCCGGGGTGGCCAATAGAAAGGGGTGGCACGCCGTCTGTTATTGGGGCGCACGTTCCGGTCTCCGGCAGCAATTCGGCTGCGGGTACTTTAGTCACTCACTTCCTCTTTGGCGACACTTCGGCGGCAGCTCAATCGGGTTTTTCTTTTTTTCTCCTTCGCCGCTTGGAGCGGCAAAAAAGCTAGAGACGGCCCTGCTCATAATTGTGCCGACGCTAGTGTATTTGCTGGTATAGAAATGTCACAAAAGAGTCTGACCCTGAACAAAGTCACACTCCAATATTATTATACCAGCAAAAGTTTGGGTGGGTGCAGACCCGGCCTTAGCAAAAGAAGAAAAGTGCTTCAGCACAGTGGTGAATTCTCTTGAATGCCTCCAGCCACCTCTGCTGGGGTGGGGTGAGTCTCACACTCACCAGAGCCAACAGTAAGCCCTGAGTCTCCAAATATCAACTAGAATTATATAAAGAAAAGTATCCACTGCTGAAAAAAGTACTAGTAACCCCAAGCATTCATAGATCTGAGTCAAGCCTAAAAAAAAAAAGAAGCATGATTATTTTTTTTTAAACTCTGATGATTTTTAAACCAGTGATTTGGTGGGTTCTTTTTATTGCCTTCTGATTTTTGAGCTTTTAGTGGTCATATTTTCAGGCTATTTCCTGGTAAAGGAGGATACCCATCACAAGTTCCCCCTTGTGGTCAGACACAGCAGGGCCACTTTTCTGGCACCTCCCCTGGTGGCAGCTGCCATGACCCTGCAGTGCTTTGCCTTCTTGAGCCCCAGTCCTCTGGCTAAGTCATGCCTTTCTGTCCACCACTTTCAGTAATACAGCGAGTTCTGTAATAGGGTAGCCCCGTTGGTTAGGTGATGAGCCATCTGTGTCTTCCCTGGCCCAGATTCTCCCGTTAAGGGTGGGGTTTATACTTTCTGCATTCCTTTGGAGTTAGTAGAAAAACCCAGGCCTGCCCTCTCCACCAAGTTCCAATTCAGGGCCCAATGGTACACAGCTAAGGCCTGTGCACAAAAAGTGTTATACAGCTAAGGTTGCCAACCCTCCAGGACTGGCCTGGAGTCTCCAGGAATTAAAGATTAATCTTCAAAGATTATGCCATATGATGAAATCTCCAGGAATACCTCCAACCCTATATACAACCCCTGGATCACTGCCTCCAGTCTCCTCTTTCCCAACAGGTAGACTAATGACCTAATAACTGACCTGACTGTTAGGAGTTTCTCCCCTAAAGGTTTGGTAAGGTGTCTGCAACCAGAGCCTTGAGCAGCAGGACCTCTTGCAGTGCTCCTTCCCAGGAGTTCAGCATGTAGGTCAGTTCATCCCCATTGTCTGCTCCTCTATTGTGCTGGCCTGTTCTCCTTTCGAGCTCCTCCTCCAAGCTTTGCAGGTGTGGTCAGGGTAGGGCCACTTGGTCTTAGAGAGACTGCTTAACCCCTTCTTTACCACAGTGGGGTTTTATACCCTGTCACATCTCTGCAGCTAAGAGGGCTAGAAACTGACTTTAAAAAAAAAAAAAAAAAAAAAAGTATGCGAGACGGTCAGCATTTAATACATGCCTCCAGGAGTATTACCAAAGCACCAAATATCATGAGACTTGTGATAATTCATGAAATATGGCAGCACTGAAAAGGACAAAGTCCATTTTCAAGTTCCTTGGTGATCTAGAGGGAATTTTTATTTCACTACATTATATTGCCCAGCAGGAAGCTCCCCCTGCAGGACTCAAGGGACCTGCATGAATAGACTCTGCACTTTTCAGTGATTGCCTCAATAATTGGGTTCTCTTTTTTGTGTTAGTTTAATTATTTTTAAATTAAAGAGTTAACAGTGGAAGAAATGCCTCTCTCTTGTGTTCTCTGCACTCAGCCAGAGTTTCATAGATTCCATGCTTCAGGACTTTGCCATCAAGTGCCACTGGAAATGTTGCTAAAAATGCAACACAGATTTTTATTTTGTTTCAATTTTAACCAACCTTGACCAGGAGTGCTCTGAATATTCTCAAGCCTCTTTAATCAGGCAGAGTCTGTGAAACATGTCACAGCCAGGATGGCCTCTGACACTTGTGGAGTTAAAGTGAGCCATGCTACTTGGTAAATTAAAGGAAATATGTGGGTAGGAAGATACAGGCTGAACTTCTAACTTGAGCTGAATCACTGACTCGTGTCACTTGGGTGAATCACTTATTCACCTTATGCCTCAATTAGTGGTAAATCTGACTAAAAGAAAGGAAGAATCTCCCTGGAATCACCATGTGCCATTCTTAGCTGATTATCCTAGATAAATACATTTCATAATAAGAAAGCTCATCCAGAAACATTTGCTAATTGGCAAAAGGTGACATTTTCCAAAGTGCCTAAATGACGTAGGAGTCCAAGTCTTATATTTAAAAGTGACTTGGACAATTAAGCATCTTAGTCCTATTGACTTCATGTAGGGACTTTACAAAATTTTATCCTAAGCCCACATAAATAAATGTGTCAAAAAACCCACAAACCCTCTGACTGGTATTAGACAAAAATGTCTATGGACATGGCTACAAACCACAAAAATACCAAACAAGAGATCTTCATATCATAGGAGGAGATAAACAATGGGTGAGGGGAAATTTTTAAACCAGACTATGTGCTATAACGTCTGTTTATACTGAGACTTTAACTTGAGACTCCATATGCAAAAGAAGTAGCTCAATTACTTGAACTAAAGGAGAAACTTAAATTAGCTCTGGCAGTCACACTCCTTTTCTCCCACGCATGCATGACTGCAGTAGGCAGCCTTTAGTGTATGCTTGGTCATGTCCCAGATATCATGCCTTGGCTGAGGTATGAGCAGTCTGTGAGATCACCTGTCTGAGCAGGAGGATTGGTATTTACTCAAAAGTATTTTGTGAACCTGTATTTTTTGCAAAACCTCTTATGATTAGCACTTCAGGGTCTATCAGTGCACACAAAGCTGCCCCTCACCAGTAGAAAGCCTGGCTTCCTACTGGCTGGAGGCCTAAAAAGGGAATGTGACTATTGTTTCTAATTAAGATACTCCTTTTCAGAATGAGATAGGGCTCAGTTTCAAAAGAAGCAGAGGTCTCAGTTCAAGGGAAGTCAACTTCTTTGGTCTTTCCCTCATTTGCCCAGCAGAACCATCACAATGGTGGTTCTGCTTTTTGAACCATCAACTCCGTAGCAATATTTGGTCCCTAGAAGGCAAGAACAAATGCTTAGAACGCAGAATGCTAACGTGGCTATCTGAACACCACAGAACAGAAATAGTGGGGGCAGAACCAAAGAGAAAACTTTGCCCTCCCACTGAAAAGTGTGGCACTTTGGGGCCACAGGTGAACATTTTTCCTAAGAATCCCAGCGTCACTGATCCCCTCACATCCAGGGCACAGAAGAGCTTGATTTCTGTCAGCAGTAACATGGTAATTGCCAGCAGCCAGTTGCATTGGGGGGGGGGGGAATTAGAGAAGAGAACCATGATCTTTCACACATATGACAGCATGCAACTAGAGCTGGTCATACCCTTTTTGCAGAGGGGGGGGGCGCGCAAAGTAAGATTTTCAGCCCAAAATGAAGTTTTGGCAACACACTTTTTAGTGGTTTTATTTTGTCATGAAATTTCAATGAAAAAATTCTCAGGACTTTTTGGGGGGGGTCTGGGGGGAGGAGAACAACCCCACTCTTACTCCCCTCCCCCCTTTTCACTGGAAAAGGTTGCAAAAGTTGAGAGAATTTGGAGAAAACTTCTCCCCCTCCCACCGTCCACCCCACCTTCGCTTTCCAGTAGGGAAATGTTAAAAAGTGACATGGTGGATTTTTCCCCTTTAAAGAAGAGATGGGGGGAAACGGGTGGTGACTGGAATGGGAGCCATGGAATGGGAATCAGGAGAACTGAATTGGTCTCCACTTTTGTCACTGACTTGCTATGTAACTGTGGGTTGATAACTTATGGCCTGATTTTAATTGTATCAAATTGATTTTAAAAGGAGCAGTGGGAAATCATGCCATTATACTTCCTGTGGCTAGTAAAATGGGGATAGGGTTGCTTATGCATCATGGTAATTTTGAGGCCAATAGATAAAAGTGCTGAAGAGGAATGGAGAATTTGTGGTTTAACACACAGTGCTTGGATTCAATTCTCAGCTCTGCCACAAACTGGGAGCTTGGGCAAGTCACTTAGGACCTGATTCACAGCTCCCAGTGAATTTAACTGGGGTCTTGGGTGTGTATATATATATATATATATATATATATATATATATATATATACACACACACACACACCTTTGAACATCAGGGCATTAGTTTTTCTGTGCTTTCATTACCCATCTGTAAAATGGGGATGATAATCTTCTCTTTCTCCAACACTTTCTGTCTAGTCTATTTACATTTAAAGCTCTTCATGGCAGGGACTGCTTATTATGGGTTCCTACAGGTGTACATTTTGCATACCATGGGGTTCTGATCATGTTTGGAACCTCTAGGTAGTAGTAGTAATAATAATAATGGTTACATGTTATTTGACTATTATCCCAAATATGTGCATGACATTCAGTTTTCAGTATTCAATCTTCGTAAAGGCATGACTACAAAAAAATTCCTAATCACAAAATGCTGGGTTTTTTTCAGTTAAATTATACTAAGTGTATAAGTGAATTATGCCTTTGAGGCAGCTGCAAGACTTCCCTGTTGAAGGAGCTCAGGTATCCCTGTTGCATTCAATTTACTCTTTGGCAAAGACAGAGTGGACATTTGTTTTGCAATCTACTAAATTTGCAATCATTAAATGGTTGTGCCCTGTTCCAATTTGAGAAGTGTAATGGTGCACTGCCATTATGAAAAATCATATATTTTGGACGGAAGGACGGAGACTGAAGATAAGATTTCATTTCCTGTGTTACTAATAGTTATAAAAATCTAGGGTAAGATTTTCAACAGGACTCAGCATCAGTCCAGTTCTTCTCTACTTGAAGTCAAATATCACCTTTGTAATTTTCATTAATGTAGGCTACTTACAATGAGTGTAGCTATCTGAATTAAACAGGACTTCAGGACTTCACATGAATATCTTCTTGTGTGACTGTACAAGGTTTGATTTCATGAGCCAATTTTAAAAAGACTAAAGAGCCTGATTCCCATTTGCATTAATGTTCCTTTACACTGTTCTGGAAATGTAAAGAGACCTTAGTATAGAGACTTTAACAATAACCATCCTCAGACCACATCACAGCGTGTGTGCCAAGTACCACTGATCTCGTGTACCCTGTACTCCCAAGGCTCTCTACACCATGAGCTAGCATGTAGTAAAAAGACAAAAGTAACCTCCTTCCCCCAGACTCTGTTGCTGCATAAAGGCAGGTACAACTGCATTCCTTGTATTCCAGCAGTGCCCAAATCTAGCGCCCACAACAACAATAGCTGGTGGGGAGACGTGGGTGAGGAAAGTACAGCTGCCCCCACACATGGAGGATCGTCTGCTGCACCCTTTCAAAAAGTGTATGGGTGTAGCCACTCTCACCCTGCACTGCAGGAGGCATTATATTGAGGGGATACATCCACCTGCTATCAAAACTGAGCGCACTCTACAGGCCCTTCTAGATCCTTCACTGATACTGTAACCAAGAGGTCTACCACTGCTATAAAGGTCTTCTTCCATATGGCAGGACAGGAGGCTATAAACTCACCTGACACATAAGGATCTGGCCATGGTGGTCCATGCATTTGTCACCTTCAGGCTTCACTATTGTAATGCACACTACCTAGCAATGAAAAGCTCCAATTAATTTAAAATGTATTAACCCAACTAGTAAGCATCACAAGCTTCCACAAATATATCAGCCTGGTGCTTCAGATCCTGCAATAGTTCTCCACTGAATAGCTCCTGGAGCTCTAGGGTATCCTGCTAATGCATACACCTAACAGGAGCCATCTGAGCCTATATATTTGGGTTGTCTAATTTTAATGACTCCAGCAATGGTGCTGCCTCTTACTCACCTGAAGATTATGCCACACCCGAACAGATCCCACCATCAGGGCTGGCTCTAGGCACCAGCAAACCAAGCACGTGCTTGGGGCAGCACATTTTCAAGGGCAGCATTCTGATTTTTTTTTTTTTGTGCTTCCGGCGGCAAAAGCCTGGAGCCGGCCCTGGCAGCAGCAGCGCGTCGTGGGGCGCCCTGGGACCGCTGCAGTTCACACCGCGGGGGAGCAGCACCCACACCTTTTGGCGTGGCTGGGCAGGCTTCGAGTGGGGAACACTCAGCTGGGGGACACCCCCCGGGGCACACGGAGCCGCCCCCAGCGCGGCCGCCTCCAGCGCTGCAGCCGGGGCTGGGCGAAGCGACCCAAGGCGCCCAGGGACTGTGGCAGGGCAGCCAGAAGCAGCAGCTGCAGCGGGGCCATAGAGGGCGGGGCGCTGTCGTGCGGGGCCTGCGTCCCGCTGTCCGGGGCTCTGCTGCCTCTGGGGCTACCCTACCCCAACTCCTCAGCCCTCTGCCAGGGTGGTCCCCTGGCTCTACCCTCCCAGGTCCCGGCTGGTCCTGGAGGCGGGAGCCCTGGATGGAGGGACCCTGGGCTGAGGCTCGGCCCGGGAGCCCCTCTGCTTACCCCAACTCTGCCAGTGCCGGACCGGCTGGAGGTGAAGGGGGAGCAGGCAGAGTCATCACTGGTGAGGGGGAGCCCAGGACTGGGGTGGGGGGCAGCCAAAAATGTTTTTGTTTGGGGCGGCAAAAAACCTAGAGCCGGCCCTGCCCACCATCCTGAATAGTTAGCCTAAACTTTGCTTTTGTGCATTTCATCTCAGTATTCCAAGTTATTCCCCTTTAAAGCTTGCTAATGAACTCCCCCCCCCCCCCCCATTTGATTCCTCCCTTTCCAGTTCTCAAGCACTCACACAAGCACCCTGGAGCCGCAGATGAATATGTTAATCTCCACATAAAGAACACTTATTTTCACTGACTTTTTAAAATCATCATGCAAACATTTCAATGGCTTTTAAAAAACCCTATTTCTAACAAACCATAAAAAATGGTGTCTTGTGTCAGACTGGAGTTGTGAATGTTGTTTGTGAGTCATGGATGCCAAAAATATGGGCATGACAGAATATTGATAGCCAGATCAAGTCTCCTTGATAGCGGTCCAATAATAGATGTGCTGAGAAGTGTCTAAGGTCAATGAATGTTGTACTGTTCATATTAACAATGTGAAATCACACAGAGAATTGTATGCTACTAAATCAGGTTTGTCAAATGGGTAAAGCAGAATCCATTTGTGGTGTGCCAATGCAGTTGTGTCACATACATGAGTTAAAGACCTGATTACCAATTGCCTTACACCTTGTGAGTTCCCTTATCCCCGCGCAAAGCATGTATACCACACTACCATTGTGATTTAGTAGCATTTTATAGCCAGTTTGCACAGATGTAAACAATGACTGTTGCAAGGCCATGGGGAATCTGGACCTATAAATTTGCCATCGGTTGTGCTTATATAGTCATTCAGGATCTGCTGGTTAATTTCAAAAAGAAAAAAAATAAGCTGGCTCCTGGGCACTATATACAGTATTTAGGACACAGGTTGGCATCAGAAGCATGTAGGGACGCAGCAACTTTCAGTGAAATTCAAAAATACTTGGTGGGGAGGGGGAAGGAAAGCAGACTGCTACTATTGTTACTCAGCTTAATTAACAACAAGAAAAGAAGACTGAATGACATTCTCAAGGAAGGTGGCATCAAGGTAGTAACTTTGCAAAACCCAGCAAGCTCCAGATGGTTCTCACTTCACAGGGCTGCCTCAGCTGTTTGTGACATGAAGCGCACACTTGTGCCAAGCTTTCAGAAATAAAGTTTGCAGCGGTCAACGGGAATCACAAATGCTCTTTCTGAATGTACAGTAGAGAGTGTCAAATGTGTTCTTAGCATTTTCTTTCTTGAGGCTACACTGCAAGATGTCAAAACACACATATCAAAATGCTTTCTGGGGAATTTAAGTGATACAAGCATTATTCACCCTACAGTATGATTCACACAGGAAAATTGACCTAACCTGCTTTCAGCATAGTCTGCCAGGGGTGATCTCTCTCCAGCACACAGTATTAAGAAGTCTCATCTAAGGATCTTATTATTTTACATAGATTTCATGTACCATCCGAATGTGTTAATGAGTGATTTTTACAAGAAAATTCTTAGTATTGGTTTAAAAATTTCCCAATTGAGAGACATGGAAATTATCTACAGAATCTATACAGCATGGGAAGTAGCAAAACAAGTCTCCTTCAAATGATCTACCAGTATCTTTCATCCTGGACCCAAAAGGCCCGATCTGCAGGGTTAGAATAATTCCTCGTAGCTATGTGTGACGACAGCACTGAGTTGTGCCAGTCATAGCTGCAATTCTGTGATGGGGATAAGTACTCAAACGAACAGCACTGAGTCCCCAACTTATCCCATGTAAGTCACCAAAATGGTAATAAATTTTGGTCACTACCATTGCAGGGTGGATTTAAAAAAGCAACCTAGAACTTCTTATAGTCTCTTTCCAAGCTCCTGTCATATATATATGTTCTAAGCATGGCCAACCAGGTCAGACCAATAGTCCATCTTGCCCAGTATCCTGCCTCTGACAGTGGCCACGCCAGATGCTTCAGAGGGAATGAACAGAAAAAAGCAATTTTGAGTGATCCATTCCCTGCCATTTAGTCCCAGCTTCTGGCAGTCAGAGGTTTAGGGACAATGCATGGAGTTGGATCCCTGACCATCGTCTATAGACTTATCCGATTCTTTTCTGAACCCACTTACACTTTTGGCCTTCACAACATCTATGATGGGGTGTTCACTAGAAACCAGCCCTGAAGGGCTTAAGGTGGCTCAGAAGGGGTCAATTAACCTTACAGGCATCACTGCTAAACCCTAATTGAAGATGAAGTCCAGCTGGGCAAGAAGCTGAGGTATAAAGCCAAGAAATTTGTCCCAGAAAGGGCTGGGTGGGGTTGCTAGAGTGAAAATGGAGGATTTTCTGACCTTCAAATGATGATATCAGCAAAAAAAGCAAAACCAAAGAAGGAAATAAATCAAAACATTATAATTGTAAGATCACTAGTCAAAGTAACATGATTAAGTGACGTTAACCCTATGAAAATAACAGTCTGGATTAAAAAAAAAAAAAGCATAGGGGATATAGTAAGAGCCATGAAGCTGCGAGATGAAAATCTTATAGTTGAATATAAAAACAAGCAGCAAGCTGATAAACTGCTAAAAAACTAAAACGCTAGGACAAATTAAAATAAGTTGCCAGCTACCATAGGGAAATGAAAGGAGAAGTCTTTGGAGTGCTGTTAGAATGGAACAATGATGAGAGAACCAAAAGCATAGGAGGAAAATAAAGTGTTAGCAGGTAAGCAATTAAGTAAACAGGGAGGAGAAAGCTAGCCATCAGTAGCAGTGCTGATTACATTTAAGGGAGGGACTCTACCTGGGAAAGGAACACTAGGGTGTCAGATGTTCAGAACCGAGCCATATATCCCTCCCATAAGGTGTTATATGTAGCTACTGCTTGCAAAGGGAAAACAAGATGCAGTAAATGTGAGAGAGTGCGTTCCTATGAAAATTGTACAGAAGGGACAGAGGTCAAATGTAGTAACTGTGATGGTAATCAAAGTCCAGCATATATAGTGTATTGCAGAAAGACACGCTAAAGAGATATAAAAGACAAACACTTAACAGATATTATGCGGAAGCTGTAAGGTGACTCTCAAAGTATCAGGAGAGAAGGATGAGAAAGTCAGCACAGGAAAAAATGGAACCACAGACAGATTCTCATTCTATAAAGAATATGATAAATACTGTGGAAGGAATAGGCAATAATATATTAGTGGTGGAAAAAACGTTTATTGCATTTATGAGAGCAGTGATACATTGTACATCACAAACGGGGAAGGAAATCAGAAAATGAAAATTATATCGAGGGCAGTGGAAAAATACTTGTATGTTAGCCATTTGTCAATGAACTGTATTCATGCAATTTTTAATAAGGTTAATGGTGAAATATGACTAGTATGGGAATCACAATCTTTTGCTGGAATGTGTACAGTTTGATAGCACATGGTCAAGTACTAAAAGAAAATATCTTGGAAATGAAAACAAATCAGATGTTATATTTATCCAAGAAACTTGGTTGGTTGAAAAGCTTGCTTTTAAAATTCCAGGGGATATTGCCTTTAGGAAGAAGAGGCGGCATTTGTACTTTCATAAGGATAATTTTAACTACATAGTAGTAGAGCATGAAGACATAAGCCTAGGATATAATGCTGTTGAGTTCCCAATGAAGAGAAATATTTCCTTAAGAATTTATAATGCCTATAATCTATGTGGGAACTGAGAAAGCTTGGAGCTACAAGAAATAGGAAAGATTGCTAAAAAGACTGTATATTATATGTGGTGACCAAAATGGAATAAATTGTGGTGAAATAAGACAACTGTTTAAAATAGTGTATACTTACAAAATAAATGTAGTGGTTTTAAATGATGGCACTCCAACTAGATCTAATGCAACAGATTTTTTTCCTGCTTAGACCTGGGAATTATAACAGCAGATGTTGCAAGTAAATGCAGCTCGAACATATATAAGGAAAAAGGAATGAGGAGTGATCATTTCTCTATACTTATTACTTTTCAAGGGCAATAAGGTAATGGGAAATTACCCACCTGGAATTTTAAGAAAGCCACCTGGGAGCTACTTACAAGTTAATGTACTGAATTTTTGAATAATCATGTGATGACAGAGAAAATTTCAGTGATAATGTAATAATAGGATTAATAGCAATAGCTACTGTAGCCATACTTAAGATGTTGAAGTACCCCAGAACTAAAAAACTCACTTCCATGGTGGATGAGGTGTGCAAAATGGCAATTAGAAAAAGGAACAAAGCCTAAAAAAATACAATGAATACCAAAGATATAATGAAGTATAAAAGTGGTAAGGAATAACAAAGAATTATTTAAAAAAAAAAATCAGAGAGAGAGTTGGAGAAAGTACTATGAGTGGATAAATAATGATACCATGACATCAGAAATATACAAGCAAATTTAAAACTGACTGAAATTCAGACTAACAGTAGTCAAGTCCTAGGTCTTCTTGGGAATGACAACATAGTTAGAAGTTCTGATAAGAAAGCAGGAGTTCTAGCAAAAACTTTCTGAAGGGTGAGTAATGATGAAATCAACGGTTTCAGAGTAGCAGCTGTGTTAGTCTGTATCCGCAAAAAGGTGCCACAAGTACTCCTGTTCTTTTTGATGAAATCAAAGTGACTTTTCCACCAGATTAAAAGGCAATTCATTGAAGAGAGTCATAATTTACTAGGTAGTTGGGATAAATGTGAAGTTACTATAGTGAATGAATGGTTTTGTATGTGAGAACTTGAGAAAGCTATTGATATCAGCAAGAATATATCTGCAGGTAAAAATAATATATGCAACACCATATTAAAATTTCCTTGAAAGCAGTTTGAGGGGTCTCTTGGAATTATAGAGCACTATATAGGAAAACAGAGTCATAGCATTAGGGTGGAAACATGGAGTAGTAACTCCATTAAGAAAATTAGGCAAACTATCCACCATAGTGGATGCCTATAGACTAATTGCCCTTACACCCTGTCTGGGTAAAATTACAGGGAGAATGGTGAATGAAAGACTGGTTGCTTATTTGGAAAACAATGACACTATAGATAAGGTGCAGAATGGCCTTAGGAGAGACCAGGGCTCCCACTGTCCATCATTTTCCCTCTTTTCTCCCCAGCTAGCAGCCTTTGGGGAAATTTTCTGTGGGCTACTGCCCACAAACCAGGGGTCAGCTTCTCTTCTTCCCCTGCTCCCCTTTGCAAAAGGAGAGGGTCTGGCTGGAACAAGGACCAGTCTCTCAGAGAGCCCCCGGCAAGACAGCTCTCAGGGCTTAGTCTCTGAGTCTATTGCCTCCCTTTGTGGGGTTTACCTTCAGCCCGACTTCCTGGGGCATATTGCTTTACTGTCAGTCAGGGCGGTTTTGGGAGTGGTGCATCTCACAGCAGTCTCCTTCTTGGCTGGACTCCCTCTGTTGACAGCAGTCCCTGAGCAGAGTAAGCTTCTTCCTGTTCACCACTCCTGCCTGTGGTAAATTCCTCCCCCTTTAATCTCCTCCCACTCCAGGCTGAACAAGCCTTGCAGGTGCATCTCATTAGCTTAGAACAGGCCCAGAGGAGCTCATTGGCCTTCTCCATACCAGTGTGAGTGTTTGTCCTTTCACAATACACCATTGATCACATTATTAAATTAGAAACAGAAATTCAAAAAAGTAGGAGGCACAAAGGTTTCGTGATAATTAACATTCTAGATATTGAAAAGGCATATGACATGCTCTGGAGGGAAGGTTTGTTGGACAAAGAGTGGAAGAATGGATGGATGGATTAGAGAATTTTCCTCTAAAAGAACATGAAAGCAAGAGTTGGGAAAGCTATGCTGAATATATATAATATTAAAAATGATGCACCACAGGGGAGTGCTACCATCCTGACCTTATCTAATATTGTGGTAAATGATCTCCCAAAACAGATCAGTTAGGAGTCACTCTAATTCCCAGAAAAAAGAAGAACAGGAGGACTTGTGGCACCTTAGAGACTAACAAATTTATTAGAGCATAAGCTTTCGTGGACTACAGCCCACTTCTTCGGATGCATATAGAATGGAACATATATTGAGGAGATATATATACACACATACAGATATATATACACTCTGTATGTGTGTATATATATATCTCCTCAATATATGTTCCATTCTATATGCATCCGAAGAAGTGGGCTGTAGTCCACGAAAGCTTATGCTCTAATAAATTTGTTAGTCTCTAAGGTGCCACAAGTCCTCCTGTTCTTCTTTTTGCGGATACAGACTAACACGGCTGCTACTCTGAAACCTCTAATTCCCAGGTGATTGTAATCTGTGGGTTCAGAGTAGGAATACTGCGTGGCAGAAAGGAAAAATCAACAAAGTGTTAGGAGAGACCTCTGACTGGGGAAATGCATGGGGTTTCAAGCTCTCCATTGCTAAATCCAAACGACAGGCCTTTACAAAAAGGGGAGTTACAAAGAAATGCAAATTGTATCTATATGGAGAACAAATAGACAAGGGTTTAAATTCTTAGGGGTAATATCTGATACTAAATTACTTTGGAAAGATCATATAAATTACATGAAAGATAAATGTTCAGGAAGGATTAACCTGCATAAAAGCCTTGCTGAGACTAAAGAGGGTGAGCGGCAGATAAGAAAAAACTGCTGATAGTATACAGAGCCTTAATCAGACCAGTTATTGACTATGGATGCCAAGCCTTTGGGTCAGCATCAAAATCAAAACATAAAAAATTAGATTTAATACAAGCCCAGGCACTACAAATTGCATATTGTACATTTATTACAACACCTATATGTGCTACAAATAGCTGCTAGTGAAATGCCAGTGATACTACAAATGAAACTACTGAACCTTACATTCTGAGGAAAGTTAATGAGAACTGCAATGATGAAAGGACCAAACAAATATATACCTATGGATCCAAAAAAGAAAAAAAAAAGAGTTAGTGATGACATATTGTATTCCAAAACTGGGAATTAATACATCTAAAAGAATATCTGATTATGTAGCTGTCACGACAGACAAACTTGTAGCAATAATGCTACCATTAAATTGGATCTGGGATGTACACACAGCAGCATGGGTCATTTTTTTAGATTCAGTCTCAGGCCTGATAGCAATAAAAAAGGGTGTCTCAATATGCAGAAGTTATTTTATCAATGAAATGATATTTCTAATAACAGAGTTAGTACTGATAGGGACACGTAGCATTAGCTTGGATCCCAGAGCATAGTGGAATAACAAGGAATGAAATGGTGAACAAAGCGGCTAAAAACATTATAAGAAATAGAAGGGTTTTCACAGAAATACCCTTGAGTAAACAGGAATTCAAAAGCCAAGCACAGAAAAATGTAAAAGAGGACTGACAAAAAATTAGGATTAATGAAAGAAGAGAAAGATTTTTTTAATTGTGCCCTACCGTTGAGGATAATGACATACTTCAGGGTCTGGGTAGGAAGAATGAAGTGCTTTGGTTTAGAGTAGTAATTGCCCATTGCGGCTTAAAAAAACATTTTCTAATAAACAGACACAAAGCTAGACTATGTACACCCTGTAACATGGAAGAAACAATTGTTCACTTTGTATAGGTGTGTGAGGGCTTTGGTAAAGAAAGGGAAAAGCTTTCTAAGGAATTCAAATGTCTTAAGGTAAAAAAAAATACATTGTGTTATTCAGTAAAAACACTGGGGAAATAAGGTATTATTAAAAAGGGGTTGTTACATTACCTGAAAGATACAGGGCAGAGTGACAGGATATAAACTGCTAATTATTGAAGTTGGTGGTGGCTATAGACTATTCAGTCAAATCTGCTTTGCCATATAAACAAAAAAAGAAAGGTGCTCCAGGGAAAGTGTCTGCAGTTGCTCTGTGGGCACAGAGAGGTGGGTAGAGGAAACCCAGGGGGAGTAAATACCCTGGGAGCCTGTCCCTGATGGAAGGAGTTTACCCAGGGGCATTGCGGGGAAGAAAGCCTGTGGAAGGCAGAGTAGGAAGGAGCCCAGGGAAAGAGCAGTGAATGGTTAAGACTGCATAGACCTTGGTTGCTGATGATTGGGTCCCTGGACTGGAAACCAGAGTAGTGGATGGGCCCAGATTCCCCGGCCAGCTACTGGGAAGTAGCACAGATTGGGAATTGGCACAGAGGACAGCCTTGGCTGGTGTATGGACATTTGGTCGGGAGGGACTTTGATACACTCAAAGGTGTGGACTATAGTGACCAGGCCAGAGGGCCAAACCAGGAAAAAGGAGGGAGGGAGACCACAGGGCAAGCAACTGATGTGTGGGGGGGGCAAACTGGGAGAAAGCTAATCCCCAGATGTAGCCACTTGGAGGTGCCACCTGCCGCGACGTGTCAACCAGTTTACAACATCCCATGGCAATAAGTTTCACAGGTTGACTGTGTGTTGTGTAAAGAAATACTTCCTTTTGTTTGTTGTAAACCTGCTGCCTTTTCATTTCATTGGGTGACCCCTGGTTCTTGTATTATGGGAAGGAGTAAATAACACTTCCTTATTCACTTTCTCCACATCATTCATGATGTTATAGTCCTCTATCATATCTCCTCCCCCACCCTCGTCATCTCTTTTGTAAGCTGAACAATCCCAATATTTTAAATCTTCCCTCATATGAAGGTTATTCTATACCCCTAATAATTTTTGTTGCTCTTCTCTGGAAATTTTCCAATTATATTCATCTTTTTTTAGATGAGGCAACCAAACTGCATGCAGTATTGAAAGTGTGGGCACACCATTTGTCTCTCGGTCAGCAGCACTTGTTAATTTTTACAGTCAATCATGGATGCAAATGGAAACAATGGATGCTTTTTTAACCCCTGCTGAGAGCATTTGAAAATCGGAAGTAGTTTTCTAATGGTCACTTATGACTCAAGAAGGATGCCATATGGATATCCCTAGAGACTGAAATCTTCATTTTAACTACTAAAAAATACATCAAATTTAGTAAGAGTACACACTTCCCCGAACTGTGTATTCCTCTTCTCCATACTCCAATTCTGGCCCTCCAAGAAGGGATATTCTTTTTCATACGTACTCAGTGTTGATCAGTGGAATACACCCTACAGAAAATCCCCTGCAGGGCAGATGGAATTTTAAGACATTTTGGAATTGTGTGGAAATCTCTATGCCTTAATGTCTCCCCAATTCTAGATAAAAGACAGGTCTCTCCTCATGGCCCATTGGCTTCTCTGCTGAGGAGGATACCAATGCAATGGAAGTTTCATGATGAACACTTATCCATGAGGACCAGGAGCAAGATCACCAACTTATTTCACATAGGTTTCCAAAAGGATGTGTGTTTTCTTTTATTCAGGGAGAAGAATATGGAGGAAATCAATGCATATTTTGAAGAGGAAGTAAAAGCTGATGGGAGAGTATATCCTTCATTTATACAGGCTGCCACAGTTAAAGATGAGTACATGCAGTTTAAATCATTTTTAAAATTAATGTTACACCCTGGTATACATGACATATGCTACTGTCTCTTCTGTAATCAGTCAGTCCAAGAGATAGTTCCTGACTTGGCCACTTCAGTTTAAAATAATGACATAGATCCCTGCTGTATTCTCTGGAGAACGTTTCTTGACAAAAATCATCTGAAATTCAGCCTGAGGTCTCCTGTAAGTAGAGCAGCACTGAATAAACTTGTGAGAATCCCCAGGCTCCTGATGACATGATATGAATTGAGTTTCAGGAAAGGATTCTAACATGGATAAAGAAGACTGGAATAACCGCCTGAAGTTTGCTGCCTTGAAGGATATCTAACTAGACATTTATACCAAGCTCATCACCATCCTACCTGTGCCTCTTACAATTTCTAAAAATAAACAAAGCCAGGCCTCACAGAATCCCACCAATCTCAGTATTCAAGATCTTTATTAAGCCATTGGGAAACTTGGGGGACAATAACAGACTAAAGTGCCAGTAGTTCCTGGATGACACCCAGTTTTATGTCTCCTTTATGTTGAATGTAAAGAGCACCATCTCCTAGGTTTCTGGTGCCTTGTATAGATCAGCACATGGATGAAGAGCAGCTGGCTAAAGTTGGATCCAGGAAAGACTGAGGTGATGTTGTTAGGAAGAGGACTGTATTTTGAAGACCCCACTTCCTCTCTGAAATGCCCATCTGCCCTCAGCTTGTCAGTCTGCAGTCTTGAGATCCTATTGGACTCCTCAGTGTTACTGATTGCCCAGATAGTCATATCAACAAAAAATGCCTGCTGCCATCTATGATCAGCCAAATGATGACACTGTCTCTGGTTGGACACAGATCTGGCCATAGAGAGCCATGCAATTTATGACATCAAGATTTGATTACTGCAGCTTAGTATACCTAGGACTTATGGGCCACACTAGCACCACTGCAGCAGCTCATCTACAGTAGTTACACCTTAAAAGTTCCATCCACTTTGAAAACTGTTGCCTTCTTGAAAGATATTCCCCACACCAAAAGTACTAGTAGAACTGGTAATATGTCAAACAAGTGGAAAATTTTAAAGCAGACCCACAATAGTCACCAGAAAAATTGCTGTGAAAACATCATTCTGATGCTCCTCCCTCTGCATTGGCTCCATATTAAATTACAGAATCCCTTTCAAGGTTTCTGTCTTGATAGCCAAATTTTTTCATGGGATTAGCTTCAGCTTCCTGAGAGACTGACTCTCCCTCCAGGACAACGGTCTCCAGTGATGGCTACATTCCACACTATGATGGAACTTGCTACCAAACGAGGTAAGAATTGCCATGAGCCTTACCACATTCACAACTAATGCAAAATTCATTTCTTCAAACTAGCATTCTCACAATAAGTACCGGTTCTACTTTCAGGGCTTAAATTCAGCGGAAGCTGTTCGGTAAATATTTTCAAACTTGCAGGGCTTCAGCCCAGCCCTGGTGCCTCCTGTGGGGCTGAAGCCCCAAGTCCTGGGGTTCCAGGAAATAGTCTATAAAAATTTGAGCCCTAACTACTTTCTCTCTCTCTCTCTCTCTCTCTCTCTCTCTCTCTCTCTCACACACACACACACACACACAAAACCAACAGAACTTTAATTCTATTCAAGTATTTACTTCTAGCTGTGGGAAGGAAGGATGGGGTGTTATTGCTGTCTTTTTTAAATATTTGGAAAGTGCCTAGAGAACACAGTGATGGGCACCAATATAAGAACCCAGATAGATATTTGTTCTGTATTCTTTAGTAATCTTGTCTTACACCCGCTTTCACAGCATGAACCTGCCTCATTACGCTGACCTTCAGAGATCAGCCCTTGAATAGAAAAGAAAGCTGCATAATTTTTAGTGCGTATAGGTAAGATTATCTAAGGCACGTGAGTGACTTAGGAGCCTAACTTGATTTTCAATGTAATTTGGGCTCTTATGTCACCTAGATGCTTTAAAAAAGTTAAACTTATTAAACTCTAGATTTTCATTTATTTACATATGGTCTGAAAATCTCTAGTTTGTTAATCAGTCTTCACGATGGGGCAGTTTCCGCCTCCCTTACTCACACAGGGCCTAATACAATGTCATTGATCAGACACACCAATTAAATTGGACAGTGATGGAGAGGAGATCAGTAAGGAATAACTAAACAAAAGCACTGAGTTCTAAGAAGAGATGTGAAAGAACACATGGAGATTGCTTGGAACATAAAATGAGATTATTTTTCCAAACTGCAAGAGTAGCATGAAAAATGGTTCAGATGTGAGCGGAAGGAAACACGGGTTATTTACAAAAGCTTACTTGCTGAGAAAACAGTTACATTATACATTTGCTGTGAAAATAACTTGTGCTCTTAAACCGTAGATTTGAGCATAAATTGGAGAACTATGTAATACTGCAAACTAGTGATAAAAGTAGTGATCAAGCATTTATTTTGCACGTTTCAGGCAAACAGCTCCTAATAGTTTGACACACTGTACTTATTGTACATACTAAATATAAGCCATATATTTTATACACATGTGTGCGTACATATACCTACACACTACATAATATATGAAATATATGAGTATGTGGTGTGGTATAAAGGTTTTATCAGCATAAATTCAAATTTGTGCCATTCCTGCCCAGTGAGGAATCCACTGAGTGATGCAATAAGTGATGCAAGTCTTCACAGACAAGTGCTGATAGAAGCATCATATCCCCATCATGTATTCTGTCCGCAGAATGTATTAAAAAGATCAACTCCTTTAGACATGTTCTAGGGAGTTTTACAAAACTATTGGGACTATTTTTATTTTCTCATATTTTTGGGGTACACAAAGGTTTTGATCCTGCAAGGTGCTGAGCACTGTGATCCAATCCAGCAAAACATTTAAAAACCTGTGAGTGTTTAATCATGTGAGTCATCCCACAATGGAACAGTTTGCGTTCTGAAAATTAAGCAGGTGCCTAAATGCTCCGCTGGATGGGGGCCAGAATGCTCCACATTTAAAGAGCACACCGATTCTTTTAGTCTGAATGATTTTTTTAAATTATGAGACATGCGAAGTATGAAAGAATAATAATAAAAGGGCATGTACAATGCCTGCCTCCTCTGAGACAATCTGCACTAAGCTAAATAAAAACAGGGTCCCTGTCTGTAGAGTCCTTGGAGGTTTAAAGAAATAATACACGGAAAACAGACGTAATAGTTAGGTAGCTCAGCAGTGTTTGTCCAGCACCTAGCATGTTGAGCCCCAACCCTGAATGAAGCCTTTTGTTATTACTGCAGTACAAATAATAACAAATACATGATACTTCCGACTTGTAAAGCCACGCTTCCTTCATTATCAAATGATCAAATGTGCAGTACTCATGGCATGATAAATATATGTAACTCCCCTACCACTGCTACAAGTGTTATAGGAGCTTTAAGGATCAGAAAGTCAGGAACTAGGATTACATATCATCCCAAAGTGGTTTACACACTTTCTTTTACTAGGCAAAACACTAGAAAATATACTGTAAGAAACAAACCTGCTTTGGCAATGGGATGGACCTGATGTAGGACTTTTCCATCAGCGAGACCTATGATTTATTATTCATTCAGTGTGTGAATTGCCTGATATGACAGTTCTGAATCCTATGCTGTCTGACTCCAGCAGATGTAATTTACAATTAGACCTAGAACTCGTAAAAAGCAAATGATTTCAAATAACTGTGCTTATTACAGTACACAAACAACCTTTCCAATGACTCCAGCTCCTAGATTTTTAGGATGAGAGTCCTAAAATGTTATTTAAGGTGGTGTGGGGAATGGGAAATTTGGGAGTGCTCGTTATTTTTCATAATGAAAGCTCTGATATTTTCTTTTCTTTAGGAGAAAAAAAGCATCAGCAGTTTGGAGAATTTTAATTATAAAACCTTCCACCTTGGAATGTTTCCTGAATACAGAGTCCTATGATTAAAGAAGCCAGTTCAAAGAAAAGGTTTTTGCTGCAGGAAATGAAATAATTTTAAAATATAGAAAAGGGAAAAGAAACAAAGGTGAAATTTGAGATAGCTTAATCTATGGAGCCAGCACAGGCGTACTCTCCTAAGAAATATAAAAGAGGAAACAACCAAAAAATGAACCTCTAATTGGGAGCACTGCATTTGCTCTTTCTCAGCCAACAGAATTCTTGTGCATGATAAAAATATTTCTGTATAGCAACTGAAACACAAGGAATGAGGAATTAAGGTTGAAGAGGATAGGAAATTCAGTATGGATAAGTCCCCCAAAGTACAGACGCTTATCAAGATCTCTAAATATCCATCTCTTCCCACTTCTAACCCATTTTATGTATCTCCCCCTTTCTTCCACTCCCTGCCACTCTCACTCTTCACTCCCTCCGTTAAAGGTTAGTAATCTTTATGGCTGACCCCACTCCATCAGTGGCCTAAACTCGGTGTCCCTTTCGGAGACTCCCAGTGTTACTTTTCTCTCTCACTACTTCCCCCATCCAATAATTCTGTACCAAACTCCCTTTATTGAAGCCAGTTTATGTCAGGTGCCAGTGTTACTATTTATGGTGATATGAAGTACCCCCTGCTATCCATAGACTGAGCTAGTACAGTCCATTCTGCTTCCAGTCCATCTACCCAGTGAGGATGAGAATGAACTAATAAATGAAATCTAGTTGCCCAAATGGCACCTCAGACACTTCATATGGTCTTTTTTAATTTCCTTAGCTCTCTTATGGTCCTTAAAGTCACTTTATTTTTGGACAATATTTTCAAAAATGTTCTAACTCTGTACTCACTGAAATCAGTAGGCGTTTTGCCATTAACTTATGTTGGAGCAATTACACCAACATTGGGTGCTTTTGAAAATCTTACCCTTTAATAGTATGCGTGTATATGTGTGTGTGTGTGTGTGTGTGTGTGTGTGTGTGTGTGTGTGTGTGTGTGTGTGACATAAGTTTAAACTGCATCACATTGTGGGTGAAGTCTTTGGCCCCATTGATATCAGGATTTCACCGTGTGTTTATTTGTCTTAAGTATAATATAATTTAGGTGTCAATGCACCTCAGGAAGTTTGGGATCTAATTTGAGATGGGTGGACCATAAAGTTCTGCAGAATCAGAATTTGGAAACCTAAATCTTGCTGTGCGTTTCACGGTGTCAGTGTCTCTGTGAAATGCCTTGGCCTCCTAAACTACTTTCTACAGCAAAACATTTTCCATAGACAATCACCCCTGCTAACATGTCCCTTTCCTCTACCCCCAACAGTTTCAGAACATCTCCTAATTGTTTCCTTCCAAGTTCTTAACCTCCTCCTCCCACCCAATTCTTTTTGCCTGCAACTATCCTCAAGCTCCAAGATTCAGCAGTCAGAATAAGGCTCTCAAATTACACTCACATCTGCACCATTGTTTTTTTTCTACTTGCTTCTGAATTGAGTGTGTAGGTTGGGGAGGAGGGCAACAGTCCCAGATTTCTTCAAGTCTGATCCATCCCTTAAAATTATTTTGGGGTCTCCTTGTGATTCAATGAATTTCTGCCCTGGTGAGTGAGGATGGATAAATTTGTTTGGGAAAACATAAGACTTATCTGATATTTCAACCTTCCCTTGGATTTAGAGCTGAACTAGAGCAAAACCATGTGTAGGATTCTGAAATTCTCTGATATGTTTACTTCACTTACAGTTTCTGAATCCAAGATCAGAACTGCCCAGCTTCTATTGTGGCATTTCCAGATATGACTGGTAGCAACATCACAGGAAACATCATGAAAAAGATTGTTCTTACAAGAATTGCATTCCACCTTTTGGATATCCAAATAGTCTGAATAGCGTGCATGAGCATGCAAAGTTTTGGATGCACACCCAGTTGAAGTTGGCTTCCAAATCTTTTTGGCTCTCCTCTCTCTAAATGAGAGTCTGACTGATTTGTACCCGTGATTACATTATGTGATCAACACTGCTAGTTGATTCTGCATCGAGGCAATATAATTTCTAAACTCTTTTCTGCTTCCTGTAGTTCTTCTCCTTAGCGTGAACATATGAACTTTGAGTTTGGCTTAATAAACACAAATTTAATTTGTTTGGGTAGATGGTGAGTTTTCATCATACACTCCATTCACCCAGTCCTAGTCAATGATATGTTATTAATTTACTTCCCTGCGCTTCCACACAACTACCATCCCACCCCACATATGAGTTTCAAGATACCTGGAAAACTTTAAGTGAATTAGACTCCCCCACTGGATAATTCATGTTTGCCAGCACTCCTCGCTAAATGAGAATTTCAGAAGTCCAACAATAATTCTATCAGTGTGTCCCAGAATCTCTGAGATTTCTAACTATGGTGAGAGGTAAGGAGAAAATGAATCAGAGGCTTGGAGGTTCAGTTTAGATAAACTGTTATACCAATAGAATAAAAACCAGCAGGATCTTATTAAGAGGGATAAGGCAAAGATGCCACATTTATTGTAAATATACTGATAAAGCAAAAGATAAAAGTAAACAACGTTGTTTGACTACTTATTTCTTATACACACACACATACATATATATATATAGAGAGAGAGAGATTCATTCACACAATCATTCATTCAAGTTCTGTATAGGTGTTATAGTTACCAGCCTAGAAGTTGCTCATGCCAAGTTACTGGCCAGGTATCTTGGTCATGAGGATGGAGCCGAGTCCGTGTCAAGTGCACCTGATGCTCCTGGAGGCTGGCAGCAGAACCAGAGACTCAAAGTCAAGAGTCCATTCTTATAGGAATTAATTCCTATGTTAGTCTATGGGAGTTGTTTCATCCTGCTGTTGCTGACTCAATCAGCAGATGGCACATTCCTGTCCAAAGTGGCACATTCCTGTCCAAAGTGGCACATTCCTGGTGGCTCCACACTGTCCAAAGTTTGTGTTTCTCATCCTTCCAGGTGATGGGGTGGATCCCAGTTTACCCTCAGGGGGTTGTCTGGTGGTCCTACTCGACACATTCTTCGGCCGATGGATACTCCTTTTCTAGGCTGGCACCTCCCTAATCATTCATGTATATCAAGCATTCATCAGCATACATTCCATATCTTAACCATATTTTAATTTACTGTCTCCACCACTTTCAGGGTGTGTGCTAATTCATGTGAGACTCCCAGCCCTTTAATCACATTAAACAGACACAGAGGGGGTCTGTCCTAGGAGCCATTGAATGAAGTGAAAGTCACTTAACAGCTTATAGTGTTTGTTTGCATTGTATCAATTACTTCAAGAACAAAGTCAGTTAACTTGTTTGTAAGTTTTACATAGGAGTAAAGTATCTTTCACAGGATAGATATAATCAATGGTTTCTACACACAGTAGCTTACAATTTTAACAGAAGACCCAAAAGATTTTTGTACTTGGTGAAACTGTTGTATTTTAAAGTGTGGGGGACAAATTATGAGGGGGTCACTGTCACTTGGGGGAATCACTGTTAGTAGCTTCTTTAATATCCCTACATAATATCCAAAAGTGCACATGTTTTTCCAAAGTTGGCCCAAATTATTAGCAAAAAGAACAGGAGTACTTGTGGCACCTTAGAGACTAACAAATTTATTAGAGCATAAGCTTTCGTGGACTACAGCCCACTTCTTCGGATGCATATATGCTGTAGTCCACGAAAGCTTATGCTCTAATAAATTTGTTAGTCTCTAAGGTGCCACAAGTACTCCTGTTCTTTTTGCGGATACAGACTAACACGGCTGCTACTCTGAAACCAAATTATTAGGAACATTTTAAGTCTCCCAACTGGGCCCAAATTGCTGGCTTCCACACACCCTCCCGTTTACAATCTCACTACTCCTGCCTACCTCATCTGGAAAATTGTTGGTTTGTGGGGGTGTCATCCACCCCAGTCCTCCCCTTGAATAGCAGGTCTTCTGGGAGATGATTGACTGGCTCTCTCCCCGTCCTTTTGTGGCAGCGTGTAGGTGATGGGACATAGCATCTGCTCCTCTAGGTCCTATGCTTCTTCACCATTTATTCGTCTGCACTCTGAGGATTTCTGAGCATTTAGGGCCATCCAACAGTCATAATTTTTAACCCTAAAGAGGCAGTTCACTGTGCCATAGTTGACTTTCATTTCAGTGTAGGATAAATAGATGTTAAGCTGACTTCTGATGTATCATAATTAAGGCTCTACTTGGATTGCAGGATGATCTTCAAAATAATTGTGGGTGAGTTGTAGACAAGACATGGAAAATTGCAGAAATGTAATAACGGAGCTTTATTAATAGTGGTAATTTGGAAAAGCTAGAGTAGATCTATTTTGTTTATGAAAAAATTGCTGGAACAATATAAACACTCAAGTATAATGTTATGCCTGCTAATTTTTTTTCATAACCAGACATTTTGCTGCAACTATATTACATTCGTTTGGGAGGGGAAAATGACTGTTACAATATAAAATTCAGAAGACTAAAAGTCTTAACACAATGGCTGTAGAAATTGAGTCCAATCACTTTAGCCTTGTTCATTTTACAGGCATTGAATGTTAATGCAGTACTAATTGCATACTCAAAATGTATGCAAAATTGTAGTCTGTGCAATGTAAGCTAATTATCATCAAAATTGTGGTGGAAGCCTAATATTGCAGGAGACACAATTTCCGCAATATCGCAAATGAAGTAGGGCCTTAAATATAATATATAAACTTTAAAAATACTGTACCTACAGTATAGAAAAACAACATTCAAAATGTTTCAGTTACATTATTATATATATATATATATATATATATATATATATATATATATATATATATATATATATAGTACTCTGATGGTCAAATTCTACCTTCAGTTACACCCATG
This sequence comes from Chrysemys picta bellii, assembly GCF_011386835.1. Lineage (NCBI taxonomy): Eukaryota > Metazoa > Chordata > Testudines > Emydidae > Chrysemys > Chrysemys picta. The sequence continues at coordinate 135,791,332 of NC_088793.1, read as the reverse complement.
TCAATCCAAAGAAGTCAATGGGACAAATTCAGAGCTGGTGAAAGCAATTGCAACTCCACTGAAATCACTGGACCAGATTTCCAGCTGGTGGCAGTAGGCATAGTTGTACCGAAGTCAATGAAGGTACACCAATCTACAGCCTCTGAGAATCTGTCCCACAGTATCCAAGTCACACATCCTCTGCACTTTGGTTTCCACCCTTTCACAACTGCAATCTAAATGTTCAGTCCATGTAGGAATTAGCATTATAACACTTGAAAGGCAAGTTAGACAAATTTATTTAATTTAGCCTTCTGTGAACATGTATGCATATGCACACACACACATACACACACACACACACACACACACACACATTGTGGTTTGGGTCCTTTAATCTGGTAGTGGTGAACGTAGTTTAATTTCAGAACAAAAGATGATTGGAAGCAGTATTGTCCAAAGCTCAGCAAGTTAATGTAGCCAAATAGATTTATTTATTGTTATGGAGATTTTGTGACTCTGACATCAAAAAAAGCTGAATAACCAACTTTATTCATTTGCTTATTTTGTGGGAATTCACACAAGAGACTAGAAACAAGTGCTCAGCACTGTGTTTTGACACTATTTTATGTACCATAGTTAAAATCTCATCTCAAAGAGAAGTTATTGTGAAAGGCTCTAATTAAAAAAGAGGAATATATAATTCAATTTAGGAAAGTATTTAATTATTCTCAAACCTTCCCTAAGGCTTTTTTTTTTACAATTGTGTTTGTGTAATGATGATTTCCAATGCAAAATAATAAAGATTTCTTATTGATGTACTGTGCATAATTTATTTAGATGGAATATTTAGAGTTTTCTCTTGATCACTTTGAATTGTATACAACACAGAATCCTCTGCATATGTCTAAGCAAGGTACCTGACAATTTTTCACATTTTTATTGAAAAGCCTTTTTTCTTGATTCATATACTACTCTAATATCATGAATTTCTTAATGCTTCTAGGCTATAATTCAGACAGACAGGTCTATTTTTGCCAGCAGCACTGTTCATTTGATATAACATTTATTAAGCTTGACAACTGTTTGTTTAGACATAAACACATAGCTGACCTTAAAGTCATTGTGACTTTTGTGTGCATTCCCCATTCCCCAGTAGTTAGAAATGATTATCCCAGGTTAGAATATGGGCCTATAGAACTATTTTTTATTGTTGTTCTGTCGTCTGAGCTACCCCTGTTGTAAATTAAATAGTTTGAGCCTGATTCTGTTCTCATCAGTAACATACTAGCCCCTGCTAATCAAGGGAATGGAAATAGAGCCTAAGGGCAGATCTACACTTGAAATGCTTCATTGATACAGCTGTGCTGTGCCACTGTAGTGCTTTAATGAAGACGGGTTCTTCCATCAGCATAGTTAATCCACCTCCTTGAGAGGCAGGAGCTATGTTGGTGGGTGGAGTTCTCCCTCTGACATAGCACTGTCTACGCCGGTGCTTAGGTTGGTACAACTACATCACACAAGGGTGTGGATTTTTCACACCCCTGAGCAATGCAGTTATACCAGAGTAATTCTGTAATGCAGTTCTGCTCCAATATTCAAACCCTTGTAATAAAGATTAGCTATATTAGGAGGATTTACTAGGCAAGTTTTATGACTAGAAGAGTTTTAAATTATTTACCCCTATGTAAATCACAAATTGGTATCTACTTTCCATGTGAGATATTAAGTTTTCTATTAGTCATGTCTAGGCTATTGGGGTGACCTGAAAAGCTCAATCTAAAACAGCATCACATCTTGAGGTCTCTGAATCACCATTCTGACACTGCATTGCATACATTCAGGGATGCACAAGCTTCATTAACCAGATTGTTTATATATGAAACCTAGATGTCCTTATGGTTGTTTCCCATAGTTTTCCTATTTTAACAAGAAGAGAGAAGAGAAGAGAAGCTAAATGAAACCACTCTTTGGTCTTGTTAGATTTTGGCTTATTTCTCCACATCCTGATGTGTTCTTTCCTCTTGCTGATCCACAATCTTCCTCTGGTGATGGGATGAATTGGCTGCTTTAAATAGTTCAGGAGAAATCGTGCAGTGCACGGCCAGTCCAGACTGGGGTAGTACAAATATGGTATAAAGCTGCTGGTAAGGATCAGAGCCTAAAGTTTTCTTCTCACTTGGAAAACTGCCCTTTCAATCCTTTATCCTCTCTGTATTGTGTCAGAACTAGGAGTGTTCAGTCTGAACACTTGCATAATCTTTTCCTTCTATGTGAATATTTTCATCATCTTTTACAAATTCCTCTGATGATCTGAACTGATTGGAGAGCTATTTCTTAGCACTTATAAATTGTTCAGGGATTTTGTATTTCAGTACATTTCTGGATGTGGGTAGCTCATTAGCTTCCATATTCAGACATTTACAACTTGAAACAGACTCTCTTACTCTGGAGGGAGTATCAGTATTAAATTCTTAATTATCTGTCATCCCTGTCAATGTATTCCCACAAATTCTCAGCCTGTCCCTCTAGCTTTTACTTCCTGATTTGTATAACCAGCTCATTTTAAACTTCCATGATTGGGGGAACCAACATCCTCGTCCTCCTTAAGTCACGAAGTCTTTCCTAGGACTCTCCCCTGCTTCTCTCTAACATATTACTACTATGGCCTGGTTTAAATCTAATGCTTCCTTTAAGAGTTCAGAGGTCTCGTATGAGCTTAGTCTTTGGGATTCTCAAACCAAATAATGTTGCCATATTTGGGTCTTCATGTCATGACATAGTATCTGAGCATGATATTACAACATTTTGATGTAAATATGGAGCAATGAATTGTGACACCCCCATGTCACCATAATGCTTAAGATAAAATTTCAGAATGGGTAGAAATCTTGTCTGATTTACTGCTCAATTAAGTTAAAACCAACACATATTAAACAATAATGAATTAACCAACACAAATTGAGTGCAGTTCTCCTCTGCACCAGTATAACCTCACTAAAACCAATGCAAAATGTCAGTGTATATCTCCAAATTGAATATAACTCAAAGACTTGTCTAAGACCTACCATGCACCGAGTACAACCGCACCATCCATCTAAAGTGACATATTACAGTCATTCTTCAGAGTATAGCCATAATGTGGGATTACATCAATAATTTCTCTCAGCAGCTTCCATATCTGATTTCTTCAGTTATGAATAAAATTATGATTTTAAAAACTCTCAGCCCTGAAAAGTCACACTCGGGCATATGAAAGTCAAGCATTGTCATTTCTGGCTGGTACACAGGCACCAATAATAACAGTTCTGCACTATGGGGATTAGTTCAGAATTCCTTTGACTATGCAAGAGATTGGAGGCAATCCAGCTCACTCCTCTATAGCTGTACTGACTCTTCAGGGCTGCAGAAGTAATACAAATTTGTTTTTGTCCTTAGACTGAACAGATGGTACCCGGACTACAAACAGGGAGAAGATCTGTAGAATAAGGATGTGTCCTTCTTCATAGATTAATTTATGATAATAACGGCATGTGAATACCCACAAGAGACTGATTTTCATAACAGGCCAGATTACATCTATCCTTAATGACAGTGTGCAGGGGAGAAAGAGGGCAAAAGGAGTCACAATCCCTCCCAGAGTTTCCCTGGGGTGTTTTAATTCCATGCCATTGGCAGATTCGCCTACACCGAAGGAAGCTTCAAGTGGCCATTTCTGCTGGCATTAGGACTGATTTGAGTCATCTCTTGGCAAAAAGTGTTTGGAGAGCTAGAGCCATTGTGGACAATGATGAGAGAGTTTTTTCTAGTAAATCAGGGAGACTCATCATTACAGGACGATTGAGGTTTTTATATAAACCTATAAACATGGCCACTTACAGTGCAGTTTGGGACATCTGAGGGCATCTGACAGGCAGACCCAAGTTTGATAATGGTGCCAAGGCAGGCAGAGAAGCCACTGTTGAGTGATGAAAGGTTCCCCTTCCGCTCAGACTGAGCGCCTCTGCATTGCTCTCACATAATCAGGGAAAGTCATGAAAATATCAGTTGCTTCAGGGGGTTTTCCTTAAAGGGAGTAAAATTCAGCATATTATTCTATTCAGCTTTCTTCACCAGATAAAGCTGCTCCTTCTCCCTTTTCTAGACAGCTCATGCACTGGGTAATACTCAAGTAGAGAGCCTCTTTGAAGTAGTTTCTGATTTCAGACCTAACTCTTAAAATCAAGAAAAACTGTACATGCCTTGAAATATTTGGAGCTAGAATGCAGCCCTTTTACTCACTTTGTGACATTTACTCATGCAAGCAGCCTCACAGAAGTCAGTGGGAGTAAGTGCCAGTATTACCCACACTGGATGTTCAAAAATCTTGAGTCAGGCTCCCACAAAACCCAGGAGAATGGACTAAAAATCATGTGATTTTCAAAAAGTAATAAATGTTGAGTTCTTTTGATTTGCCTGCTGAGCCTTTAGGGTGCATTTGGGTCATATTTTCAGTCTCCTCAAACCTGAGCAACTTACACAAAAATATGAGATTCTCATCTAATCACACGATTCCAGGAGCTGGGGCTTTAAGTGAAGTATCAAATATCACAAGACTTTCAATAAATCATCCAGAACTGGCAACACTGAGATGTTCAATAAAATAAATGGAGTTGCACAATACAGTCTTTAGTTCATGTATGTTTTTTTCCCCCTAAATATGTTGAACTTCCTTCTAGGAGATGCTGCCTTTCTTGTCAATAAAGTTTATTCCATTTCACACTTGAGAAAACAAAAACGATTCTCTGAGCAGAAACAAATCCTGTTCCATGCCCAATGTGTGGTGAAAGAATAGCCTTTGCCACAGTCTATGCTCCTAATACTAATAGTGCTATTTCTTTATATAACTTTTTTTTTCCTATTTTGACTTTTAGACTTACAATGATGGTTCTGATTGCAATCACACTGTAGTTTGACACACTACTATTACAACATAATTATACAGTTGTTATGCTTTGGGATATTTGTAATTGCCACTAACTCATATTAGCAGGAGATTAACTGTATGACTGAATAACTTAGTGTGGAATCCTAATTAATATATTACATTGTAATTACTCTGAAGTTGTACTGTTTGACATGTGTACTTAGTACCATATCCTGAAACAAAAATGTCAATATACGGGTTTCTTTTTAATGGACCAAACTCTCTACAGATGTAAATTGTAAAGTTCCATTTAAGACAATAAACCAATTTACATTGACAGAATATTTGGTCCAATAAGCTCAGTGTGAATATAGCATAACTACAGTCATTATATTATGTTACCCTTACAACTGTACAGTTGTTATCCCATCCATTATTCTCATTTATTCAAGATGGCAAAGTTAATATGAATAAAACCATTTTACAGATTCTATTAGAAAAGCAGATAAGGACAACAGCAGCCCACACAGAAACAAATATAAAGCCAAGCTCATGTCTCCATAGTGAAACTCTGCATATCGACCTGGCTTTTGCCATAGTAAATAATTCAAAACACAAAGCTAGCTCTTAATCCCTTCGGGTACGTCTATACCCAGCCGCTAGTTCGGCGGCTGGCAATCGAACTTCTGGGTTCGACTTATCGCGTCTTGTCTGGACGCGATAAGTTGAACCCGGAAGTGCTCGCCGTCGACTGCGGTACTCCAGCTCGACGAGAGGAGTACCGCGGAGTCGACGGGGGAGCCTGCCTGCCACGTGTGGACCGAGGTAAGATCGAACTAAGGTACTTCGAACTTCAGCTACGTTATTCACGTAGCTGAAGTTGCGTACCTTAGTTCGATTTGGGGGGTTAGTGTAGACCAAGCCTTGGTCAAGGAGGTAGAGGAAGTTAGATACTAGGTAACATCTGTTATATGTCATCTGTCTAAGAAAGGTAATCCAACCCAAATTCCACAAATCTTGCCTTCAAACTAAATTGGCAAATGAATGTCAGTATGTGTCCAGTTTCTGGGTTCACTTCATCTTTGGGAAACATTGACTGTTTTATATTCTTTTTTATCACCTGCAATGAACAATTTAGTATAAAATGAAATACTTTGATTAAATGTACACCTAGCAGGCTAGTTAACTTCTTACAATAACTGACCAAGAAAATTCTTAATTTCAATTCCTATTTTTAATACATTTCATCTGCCTGTCTTCTTTCTGTTGAGCTATATTTACTCATATTATCACATAACTTCAAAATAAAATAAAATAAAAGGAAAGGAAAAGGTTGATCTTTCCCACAGGTTTGCTGACAACTTACATTTTGAGCACAGCTTGAATCAAAAAACATTTGGGATCTTATCCATCTTGGCATTAAAAATTTTCTTTGAATGAAGGAATGCAGCTCTAGGGGTGTTGAAATAATACAGTGGCAGAAATCCTAAATACAGAATCATTATTAGGATTTTTCTGCTCACTCACATCACTGTATTACCATTCTTTAAAAAGGAAACCCTATGCACAAAAAATACATCAAACTTGCACATAGGGGGAAAAAAGGTATTCCCTCTCCAAATCAATAACCAGAGGAAACTGTGGTAATTTCAGAGCTCACTGAGTACCCTTTGGTTATAAAAATGCGTTGGTCTACTCTTTTTGTGTGTTCTCTTCTTTTACAATTCAGCAAATGATGCAGTAGGAAATTCAGGTCACCAAATCAGATACAAATGTATATTCAACAGTCCATATTTTTTTCAAATAAAATCCCAATCAATTAGAAAAACCCTCCATCTGTTATGTTACCCTCTCAGATGTTTCAACAATGAGCAATCTATTATATGGCATAAAAGTGCACTAAGCAAAGAAGAAAGTTAACCCTGTGTGTGCATTCTGTTTCACATCATTTAATTCTTTTAAGTCCTGATTCAGTGCTCATTGAATTCAATGGAAAGATTCCCATTGACTTCAGTGGGAATTTGATCAACCATGTAATGACTTCCTGAAGATTTCTTTAAAGAATCATTGTATTAAATTGTACAGTAGATACAGAGGTCAGTAGATTAAACTGCAAAGTCTACAGAGGGGCTCAAATATGCAAAATATAGGTGTGAATTTCAAAAATGTATGCTTTTGAAGTATTCAAATCGGGAATTTTGATTCAGGCAAATCTCTGAGAAAGAAGTCTCAAAATATTTCCATAACCTGTGTTTCATCAATAATGGGCCTGCTAGCACAGGGCTTCAAAACAGTACACTTAGCCATTAGTGCTCTGGCACAATGGCTTGTTTTCATTTTCTTTCCTGTGGCAAACATTTGGGGTAAAATCATAGCCCCATTTTGTACTCTTGGTGGTAGTTTTGTGAGTTTATATGTAGTGTGTTACAGGCATACCATGGAATTACAATGGCGGGTTTTAATACCCAAATTCTCTAGTGCAGACAGAAAATGTGTTCTAGGAAGGTTTAATCCCATTCAGTCTGGCCAGCCAAATTGTGTTAGAAACTGATTTAGCCATAACAAAATTTAAACTGTGCATAAGCATAGCAGATAAACTCACTTGAAAGCCTTGTGAAGATGGGGCATCACATTGCCTGAAGAGCAACTGCAAGAGACCATTGCAAAGTAATCAAGCTGGTCTCTACAGTGAAGTCTTTTCATCAGAATACATACTCTCCAACAGTAAATGTGTCATGACAACAAAGAAGAAAACTATTGTTCTGCTTTAGAATTTATTATACACTATGGCATCTTATACATGTATACATCTCATACATATCCTTTTTACTACATTACCAACAGTTACTTATTTTTATTGTAACAACCAACCATATGTTGGTTGTGATGAACTGTTCCTTTACACACAGCTAGAGCAGGGTACAAACCAAAATCTAAATATTCCGAAACTTTGGGGGTATTTGGAATCCAAACCTAGATCCAGATCTGAATTTTGCAGCTAGGCTCTCTCTCTAAAATATGCTAAACTAAACCCAAGATTCACACACCCCTACATTTTGTAGGATTCAAAGTCTGGATCCTACTCTTGTAGCCTGGACCTCATTTTAGTCTCAACACCTGCAATTGCTTTCTTTATAAAATAATAATCAGCAGTTAGTTTTATATGCTTTGTTGCTAAACCTGTTTAAAAAAAAAAGGCTAATGCACTGATATTACCTTCGTAATTCCAGTGACTTTGAACCCGCTGGCTCTGATAGCTCTCAGAGAAACAGATTTTTCAAACTACAGCTGGTCTCCCTTAATCTGATGCATTCTAGAACTATTGGAATACCAGTTCCTTTGGTTTCTTTCATGCTTAGAATGGAATACTACCAGAGGATTGAAACTCTTCGTTGCCTTTTATCAGTCCTTGACTTTTATCTTAATCAGGTTATCAAGAATTCTTTTTCAGGGATGATGATATGGCCACTCAATGTATCGCTAGAACAGGAACATGAGCACTCCTGATTTTTTAGCTCAAGTGAGTTCATTGCTACTTTAAGAAGACTGATGTGGAGTAGTGAAGTAAACAGAGAAGCTACTTCATGGATAAAATTGATTCTTATGACAGAGACATATATGAAAATAGGGCAAAAGCTTCTTCACCAAGGGCAGTAGACGTAGCCCAGTGGGGCCTAACAAGGTAACAGAACAGAGACAGGAAACACCGAACTTAATGTAGACATCTCAAGGAGTTGGACAAAGACCGCAAAGATCTACACAGCTTAGCTATTAACATGTCTCTTTCCACATGATTTTGATGGGATCAAGCTATTTTCAATCTCAGAAACGTGCTATGGCTTGAATTCTATATATTTTAAGGCATGGATATGATTTTTCAACCAACCATGTTACAATGAAACACTCTTATTGGTCCAAATCCTTACTCATTCTCTCTGTGGGCATGGAGCCTGGCCACAGCTCTATGTCCTGCCTCAGCTTGCCATGGAGCAGGATACATAACCAGAGGGCACAGGATTCCTCATCAGCCATGGCTCTGTGCTTACCCAAACACCATCGCTCCTCCAGAGGAGGAATCCCAGACTGCTCCCTGCAGTGTCATATATTTATGGAGTGGCACGAGGGAGGCAATGCCTAGCCAATGACCCTGTAGGAGGGGGAAAGCAAAAGTGACTATGCACAAAGTTCTGTCAGATACACTAGGTAAACAAACTGAGAAAATAATGTCTCCTTATCACAAGTTGGATTGGGCTCTCCCTGCTGGTCACCTACCTGACGGCTGTGAGGGGAAATGCAAGCGTCTGGATCCACAAGTGTTTTAAGCTTCCCTTGGTCTCAGGAGACTGCAGCACTCTTTCATCCCTTGGCCTCTCTGGCATATTTCCTGGGCACCAATACTCAATCAGCTACCCCATCATTGAAATGGACACCCTTATCCAACTGGCCTTGGGACCCCAGGATTAGAACTCACCCCAAAAGTACCCTACTAGCTTAAAAAAAAAAAACCTTCCCCAGAATCCAACTAAAAGAGTGAGACTTTTGGATTCAGTTCAACTCTTTCAAGGGGCACATGGGAGTTTTAGCATATAACACACAGAGGGACACTTTCCACAGAGTCTAACACATTTTTTGCTTGTTACTTAATCACATGAAAATTACACAGATCCATACAAAAAATAATAAACCCTAGGTGCATTTCCCTTCACTGTACTCACCCTTCCGTTGGGAGTCCTTGGGGGACCATCTGTGTTTGGGTAGGTTCCCCCCATCCATGGTTCATCCAGCTCCTGTAGCATCTTATCTCATCTTAACACAGTAGAAAATATCCAAAAGAGAAAATACAGAAGCTTCTGCCCTTTTATAACCTTCCAATCACTCAGTCAGGTGTATCTGGGTGTCATAAGGAGGAGGGAGAGAACTTGTTCACCTTAGCCTCTAAGGATAGAACCAGAAACAATGGGTTTAAACTGCAGCAAGGGAGGTCTAGGTTGGACATTAGGAAAAAGTTCCTAACTGTCAGGGTGGTTAAACACTGGAACAAATTGCCTAGGGAGGTTGTGGAATCTCCGTCTCTGGAGATATTTAAGAGTAGGTTAGATAAATGTCTATCAGGGATGGTCTAGACAGTATTTGGTCCTGCCATGCGGGCAGGGGACTGGACTCGATGACCTCTCGAGGTCCCTTCCAGTCCTATAATCTATGAATCTATGAATCTCTTGTCAGCCTCAACAGGTGACCACAGAGTTCTACGAGGTGTCTTCATTGCTAAGTGACCTCTCCACTGACAAACTAGTTCCTCTGGGCAGAAGCTAGCCTTTTGTCTAGGGTGCTTCCTTCTTAAATAGAGGACCATCATCATTTAATAACCTCTGTTGTTAGGCCTTTGCCACTAACACTGTTGCAATTTTAGTCCAACATGCAGGTGAAAAGAAAACAGAAAACAAAAGACTGCACTTTCAAAATAGAGTATGCAGCTTGGTAAAGATATATACAGAGTTCATAATCTCATACAGAATTCACAAATTGTACAGACAGATTCCCCAGTTCATCACCCTCCTAACCTCTTTCAGGTATAATAAACTGAGGTGCTACTAGCAACAACAGAATTTAGAGCATTCTAAATACCACCACGTGATTACAGAGTTGGCATTATCCCTTTAACAGAACATAATATGGCACTGGCAATGCAGATTAAATATTACAAATAAGTAGCAAGTAAAATTCCTGGTTTTATTTTTGATTTTTCCATAATATTTTGGTCTAAGATTCCTAAAAACATGCACTTGGAATTTCAAAAGTTGCCAGTTGAGGATCCTCAGAATCTCCTATTACTATTTTTCTTGCCTCAAACAGAACTCCACAGCTTCCCTGATTTTGTTTGCTACAGGAATCACTAATAGTAATGCTTCTGCATGAGGAGAGATATTATTAAGGAGAGAGAGAGACACACACACACACAGAGGTAATTTGTTGTTAAGCATTCTTTGTCCATAAATTTCTTTTGTAATTAGACTTAACTGAAGAATGCAAAAGTGATAAGATAACAAAAGGAAGGGCTGTATTAGAGCTGAGTTGAAAGGTATATTATGTAATCAAATATTCTTATCCATAGGGATGTGTACAGAAAGTTATATGCGCCCCTCAAAAGTTGTTTGTCCGTTGCCTGTGTAATTATTGCACTATTTTTTTTAACTATTACATAACAATTATAGATCATCAGAGGATTCCCTGTTCTGAGCACTGTGGAATAAATTGCATAAACCTATGAAATCAGTAGCTTTAATTGTGATACACATTATATCTTTCTGGATTATTCTAAAAATCAGTAGCTGAACCTTAATGTTGTTTACTCATGGACATTTTCTGTTTATTTTACAGTAGCATCCAGAGGCTCCATCTGAGATCAGTCCCCATTGTTCTAGTCACTCTACATACTCACAATAACAGACAGTGCATCACCCAAAAAAACTAAAAACCTAAATAGAAAGAGGAAACCAAGGGTAGAAGAAAAGGGATCATTATTTTCCCACATTTACAGAATAGGGTTTATCAGTGAGACACAGGCTCAGATTATCATGGACACCAAGGCCCTTCTTTTCCACTATTCTGGAAATGGAAAGTTGCTTTAATGGGGGGGTAAATTACATTTACACCCACTTTAAAACTGCATTCCACTGCCTGAGTAGTGCAAAGTGACATTTGGAGTACATGAGAATTCAAGCCTAAGGTTGTATCCTCTGAGGTATTTGGGCACCTAATGCCCACTGATTTCTTTTGAGAACGTGGGCCAAAGTGACTTGCACAATACCACATTGGAAATCTGTGCAAGAGGCTAGTGGTAAACCCAGATCTCCTGTGTCCTGGGCCAGGCCAGGCAGGCCAGCACCTGAACCACATGCCCATTCATCCCCCTTCCCCACTGGTGCCCCCAAGATGGCTATCTTTTACCTAAGCAAATTATCAATACAGCAGTCTAGCACAGCCATGACAGATTGGTATGCTACAGATAAGAAATTTCACAAGTTTCTTGCGAGGTTTATAGTAAACCTTCTTCCAACACATAATATTTTTCTAAAATAGGTTTTGTTGTATTAGCACCCCATAGTGTGTCAGAAGAAATGCTGTCAAGTATCAGGGGGTAGCCGTGTTAGTCTGTATCTACAAAAAGAACAAGGAGTCTGGTGGCACCTTAAAGACTAACAGATTTATTTGGGCATAAGCTTTCGTGAGTAAAAACCTCACTTCTTCAGATGCATAGAGTGAAAGTTACAGATGCAGGCATTATATACTGACACATGGAGAGCAGGGAGTTACTTCACAAGTGGAGAACCAGTGTTGACAGGGCCAATTCAATCAGGGTGGATGTAGTCCACTCCCAGTAATAGATGAGGAGGTGTCAATTCCAGGAGAGGAAAAGCTGCTTCTGTAGTGAGCCAGCCACTCCCAGTCCCTATTCAAGCCCAGATTAATGGTGTTGAATTTGCAAATGAATTTTAGTTCTGCTGTTTCTCTTTGAAGTCTGTTTCTGAAGTTTCTTTGTTCAATGATAGTGACTTTTAAATCTGTAATAGAATGACCAGGGAGATTGAAGTGTTCACTTACTGGCTTGTGTATGTTACCATTCCTGATATCCGATTTGTGTCCATTTATTCTTTTGCGGAGGGACTGTCCGGTTTGGCCAATGTACATGGCAGAGGGGCATTGCTGGCACATGATGGCATATATGACATTAATGGATGTGCAGGTGAATGAGCCCCTGATGGTGTGGCTGATGTGGTTGGGTCTTCTGATGCTGTTGCCAGAGTAGATATGGGGACAGAGTAGGCAACGAGGTTTGCTACAGGGATAGGTTCCTGGGTTGGTGTTTCTGTGGTGTGGTGTGTAGTTGAGTATTTGCTTCAGGTTGGGGGGTTGTCTGTAAGCGAGGACTGGCCTGCCTCCCAAGGTCTGTGAGAGTGAGGGATCATTTTCCAGGATAGGTTGTAGATCGTGGATAATGCGCTGGAGAGGTTTTAGCTGGGGGCTGTATGTGATGGCCAGTGGTGTTCTGTTATTGTCCTTGTTGGGCCTGTCCTGTAGTAGGTGATTTCTGGGTACCCGTCTTGCTCTGTCAATCTGTTTCCTCACTTCCCCAGGTGGGTATTGTAGTTTTACGAATGCTTGATAAAGATCTTGTAGGTGTTTGTCTCTGTCTGAGGGGTTGGAGCAAATTCGGTTGTATCTTAGGGCTTGGCTGTAGACAATGGATCGTGTGATGTGTCTTGGATGGAAGCTGGAGGCATGTAGGTATGTATAGCGGTCAGTAGGTTTCCGGTATAGGGTGGTGTTTATGTGACCATCACTTATTTGTACTGTAGTGTCCAGGAAGTGGATCTCCTGTGTGGACTGGTCCAGGCTGAGGTTGATGGTGGGGTGGAAATTGTTGAAGTCCAGGTGGCATTCTTCAAGGGCCTCCTTTCCATGGGTCCATATGATGAAGATGTCATCAATGTAGCGCAAGTAGAGGAGGGGCACTAGGGGACGAGAGCTGAGGAAGCGTTGTTCTAAGTCAGCCATAAAAATGTTGGCATACTGTGGGGCCATGCGGGTACCCATAGCAGTGCCACTGACTTGAAGGTATAAGTTGTCCCCAAATCTGAAGTGGTTGTGGGTGAGGACAAAGTCACAAAGCTCAGCCACCAGGCTTGCTGTGGCCTCATCAGGGATACTGTTCCTGACAGCTTGTAGTCCATCCTCATGTGGAATATTGGTATAAAGTGCTTCTACATCCATGGTGGCCAGGATGGTGTTTTCAGGAAGAACATCAATGCACTGTAGTTTCCTCAGGAAGTCGGTGGTGTCTTGAAGATAGCTGGGAGTGCTGGTAGCATAGGGTCTGAGGAGAGAGTCCAAATAGCCAGAAAAAAGAACAGGAGTACTTGTGGCACCTTAGAGACTAACAAATTTATTAGAGCATAAGCTTTCGTGGACTACAGCCCACTTCTTCGGATGCATATAGAATGGAACATATATTGAGGAGATATATATACACACATACAGAGAGCATAAACAGGTGGGAGTTGTCTTACCAACTCTGAGAGGCCAATTAATTAAGAGAAAAAAAAAAAAAAAACTTTTGAAGTGATAATCAAGCTAGCCCAATACAGACAGTTTGATAATAAGTGTGAGAGTACTTACAAGGGGAGATAGAGTCAATGTTTGTAATGGCTCAGCCATTCCCAGTCCTTATTTAAACCGGAGTTGATTGTGTCTAGTTTGCATATCAATTCTAGCTCAGCAGTCTCTCTTTGGAGTCTCTTTTTGAAGTTTTTCTGTTGTAATATAGCCACCCGCAGGTCTGTCACTGAATGACCAGACAGGTTAAAGTGTTCTCCCACTGGTTTTTGAGTATTTTGATTCCTGATGTCAGATTTGTGTCCATTAATTCTTTTGCGTAGAGACTGTCCGGTTTGGCCAATGTACATGGCAGAGGGGCATTGCTGGCACATGATGGCATATATCACATTGGTAGATGTGCAGGTGAACGAGCCCCTGATGGTATGGCTGATGTGATTAGGTCCTATGATGATGTCACTTGAATAGATATGTGGACAGAGTTGGCATCGGGGTTTGTTACAAGGATAGGTTCCTGGGTTAGTGGTTTTGTTCAGTGATGTGTGGTTGCTGGTGAGTATTTGCTTTAGGTTGGGGGGTTGTCTGTAAGCGAGGACAGGTCTGTCTCAACTTCAAAAACAGACTCCAAAGAGAGACTGCTGAGCTAGAATTGATATGCAAACTAGACACAATCAACTCCGGTTTAAATAAGGACTGGGAATGGCTGAGCCATTACAAACATTGACTCTATCTCCCCTTGTAAGTACTCTCACACTTATTATCAAACTGTCTGTATTGGGCTAGCTTGATTATCACTTCAAAAGTTTTTTTTTTTTTTCTCTTAATTAATTGGCCTCTCAGAGTTGGTAAGACAACTCCCACCTGTTTATGCTCTCTGTATGTGTGTATATATATCTCCTCAATATATGTTCCATTCTATATGCATCCGAAGAAGTGGGCTGTAGTCCACGAAAGCTTATGCTCTAATAAATTTGTTAGTCTCTAAGGTGCCACAAGTACTCCTGTTCTTCTTTTTTCTGGCTATTTGGACTCTCTCCTCAGACCCTATGCTACCAGCACTCCCAGCTATCTTCAAGACACCACCGACTTCCTGAGGAAACTACAGTGCATTGATGTTCTTCCTGAAAACACCATCCTGGCCACCATGGATGTAGAAGCACTTTATACCAATATTCCACATGAGGATGGACTACAAGCTGTCAGGAACAGTATCCCTGATGAGGCCACAGCAAGCCTGGTGGCTGAGCTTTGTGACTTTGTCCTCACCCACAACCACTTCAGATTTGGGGACAACTTATACCTTCAAGTCAGTGGCACTGCTATGGGTACCCGCATGGCCCCACAGTATGCCAACATTTTTATGGCTGACTTAGAACAACGCTTCCTCAGCTCTCGTCCCCTAGTGCCCCTCCTCTACTTGCGCTACATTGATGACATCTTCATCATATGGACCCATGGAAAGGAGGCCCTTGAAGAATGCCACCTGGACTTCAACAATTTCCACCCCACCATCAACCTCAGCCTGGACCAGTCCACACAGGAGATCCACTTCCTGGACACTACAGTAAAAATAAGTGATGGTCATATAAACACCACCCTATACCGGAAACCTACTGACCGCTATACATACCTACATGCCTCCAGCTTCCATCCAAGACACATCACACGATCCATTGTCTACAGCCAAGCCCTAAGATACAACCGAATTTGCTCCAACCCCTCAGACAGAGACAAACACCTACAAGATCTTTATCAAGCATTCGTAAAACTACAATACCCACCTGGGGAAGTGAGGAAACAGATTGACAGAGCAAGACGGGTACCCAGAAATCACCTACTACAGGACAGGCCCAACAAGGACAATAACAGAACACCACTGGCCATCACATACAGCCCCCAGCTAAAACCTCTCCAGCGCATTATCCACGATCTACAACCTATCCTGGAAAATGATCCCTCACTCTCACAGACCTTGGGAGGCAGGCCAGTCCTCGCTTACAGACAACCCCCCAACCTGAAGCAAATACTCAACTACACACCACACCACAGAAACACCAACCCAGGAACCTATCCCTGTAGCAAACCTCGTTGCCTACTCTGTCCCCATATCTACTCTGGCAACAGCATCAGAGGACCCAACCACATCAGCCACACCATCAGGGGCTCATTCACCTGCACATCCACTAATGTCATATATGCCATCATGTGCCAGCAATGCCCCTCTGCCATGTACATTGGCCAAACCGGACAGTCCCTCCGCAAAAGAATAAATGGACACAAATCGGATATCAGGAATGGTAACATACACAAGCCAGTAAGTGAACACTTCAATCTCCCTGGTCATTCTATTACAGATTTAAAAGTCACTATCATTGAACAAAGAAACTTCAGAAACAGACTTCAAAGAGAAACAGCAGAACTAAAATTCATTTGCAAATTCAACACCATTAATCTGGGCTTGAATAGGGACTGGGAGTGGCTGGCTCACTACAGAAGCAGCTTTTCCTCTCCTGGAATTGACACCTCCTCATCTATTACTGGGAGTGGACTACATCCACCCTGATTGAATTGGCCCTGTCAACACTGGTTCTCCACTTGTGAAGTAACTCCCTGCTCTCCATGTGTCAGTATATAATGCCTGCATCTGTAACTTTCACTCTATGCATCCGAAGAAGTGAGGTTTTTACTCACGAAAGCTTATGCCCAAATAAATCTGTTAGTCTTTAAGGTGCCACCAGACTCCTTGTTCTTTTTGTAGATACAGACTAACACGGCTACCCCCTGATACTTGACAGCATTTCTTCTGACACACTATGGGGTGCTAATACAACAAAACCTATTTTAGAAAAATATTATGTGTTGGAAGAAGGTTTACTATAAACCTCGCAAGAAACTTGTGAAATTTCTTATCTGTAGCATACCAATCTGTCATGGCTGTGCTAGACTGCTGTATTGATAATTTGCTTAGGTAAAAGATAGCCATCTTGGGGGCACCAGTGGGGAAGGGGGATGAATGGGCATGTGGTTCAGGTGCTGGCCTGCCTGGCCTGGCCCGGGACACAGGAGATCTGGGTTTACCACTAGCCTCTTGCACAGATTTCCAATGTGGTATTGTGCAAGTCACTTTGGCCCACGTTCTCAAAAGAAATCAGTGGGCATTAGGTGCCCAAATACCTCAGAGGATACAACCTTAGGCTTGAATTCTCATGTACTCCAAATGTCACTTTGCACTACTCAGGCAGTGGAATGCAGTTTTAAAGTGGGTGTAAATGTAATTTACCCCCCCGTTAAAGCAACTTTCCATTTCCAGAATAGTGGAAAAGAAGGGCCTTGGTGTCCATGATAATCTGAGCCTGTGTCTCACTGATAAACCCTATTCTGTAAATGTGGGAAAATAATGATCCCTTTTCTTCTACCCTTGGTTTCCTCTTTCTATTTAGGTTTTTAGTTTTTTTGGGTGATGCACTGTCTGTTATTGTGAGTATGTAGAGTGACTAGAACAATGGGGACTGATCTCAGATGGAGCCTCTGGATGCTACTGTAAAATAAACAGAAAATGTCCATGAGTAAACAACATTAAGGTTCAGCTACTGATTTTTAGAATAATCCAGAAAGATATAATGTGTATCACAATTAAAGCTACTGATTTCATAGGTTTATGCAATTTATTCCACAGTGCTCAGAACAGGGAATCCTCTGATGATCTATAATTGTTATGTAATAGTTAAAAAAAATAGTGCAATAATTACACAGGCAACGGACAAACAACTTTTGAGGGGCGCATATAACTTTCTGTACACATCCCTATGGATAAGAATATTTGATTACATAATATACCTTTCAACTCAGCTCTAATACAGCCCTTCCTTTTGTTATCTTATCACTTTTGCATTCTTCAGTTAAGTCTAATTACAAAAGAAATAATGTTTTAAAAGAAATGCTAACACACTTGGCATAAAAAACTTTTGAAGACTGAAGTTAAAAGCTGCCTTTCAAGCAACTCAATGAAAAACTCTCTGAGAGAAATCATAAAAATATTAGAAATAGCTAGTGTATCTTTACAGGGTCATGATTAATGCCAGACAATATTTTATATTTGAGGCATATTCAAATAATAACCAAGGCCTACCGCAAATCAGAGGTATAATCAGGTTCAGCACTTACCTTCAGTTAAAGCTTTCTGAAGGTCAGTGTACACGTTGTTTCAATAAAGAACCTTGCATAGAAAAGTGGAAGAAAAGTTTTACAGTCAAGAAATGTAAGAACCTGTTTCCTCAACCATCATTTCTCTTTCTCCTTATGAACACATTGCACACAATGAGAAGCTGGAACCATTTCGTAACCAAGGCTAGAAGTTTTTTGTACTATGTATTCATAGTTTATTCATGTAATGTAGAAATGAGTTCACACAAGTGTTCTGTACATTCACTGACTTGACTCACCTAGCCATCTTGATATTGTAAGCACGTTCATCCTCTGGGTATTGAACTGAAGGTCAAGCTGAATTTACTTAGAACATTTCAAAATATCAGTCCTTTCTTTTAAAATAACATTTCCATCCTATCTTGCTTACGGGGCTTGGTCCAGCAAACAGCCTCAGAACACATCTGGTCTTTCTTTACAAAGGAAGGTGGAGTATGCTTTCCTTTGGCCCTGATGCACAATAGCCCAGTGTGTAGGCCCTCACTGGACATTTGGGACACCCTGGTTCAAATCCGAAGTCCACCTGATTTGGAGCAGGGAGCTGAACCCAGGCCTTCAACATCTGACAGGAGTGTTCTAACCACTGGGCTATAGGATGTAAGGGGTCTGCCCCCAGCTGCACAGTCTCTTCCTCTTTTTTCTTTTTTGGTGAGAAAGAGCTGACCTGGCTTAGGCACTTAACTCCAGGAGAGAATTCACAGCTGTGAATCCCAAGCAGAAGGAGGCTTAAGCCCCACTCATCTCCTGAGCATTTCCTACTGGCTAGCTTAGGCGGCTTCCTGGTCAGCATGCTGGCATCTCTCCCCCTGCACTATATAGAGAGCCTGAGCACCTACTCAGGGCTGTGGATTCCCCTAAGTGGCAGAGCACCTAATAGGTAAGTATTGCAATACCCAAGTTTCATTGTGGGTCTAGCCCTAAAACCATAATCCTGCAACTGGGTTCTACTCATGCAGATGTGGTTGCAGGATTGGGACCTAAATTTTTTCTCATTACTGTATATCATAAAAATGTCAATTCAGCTTTTAAGTGGTATATTTTTGAGTTGCAAATTGGGTATTGGTTGGATTTCCTCAGACAGGAAATCCCAGGGTATATCTTGAGGAATTCTGACTGGCAGAACGCACTCCATGTCCTCAGGAAGATCTCCACTCCTTGCTCCCACCCAGCAATGTGTTCTAAATAATGCCAAGGGATGGGCTTGCCATCCACCAAAGATACCTTGAAAGGACAGAAGACTTTCAGTCCTACCCTCCAGGAAGACAACATTAAGCCCAGGGAATGAGGGGTGCTTCATAAAATGTCTGTGGCCAGGTCTACACTACAGACTTTTGCCAGCATATTTGTTTTGGTCAGTGATGGGATGAGGTGTGATTCCTGGCTGATGTAGCTGTGCCAGCAAAAACCCCTTCTATACTAGCATTTATACTGACAAAACAGGCTGGGTTTGCAGCAGTTCTGCAGAAATAGACCTGGGGATTACAGTGGAGGAGAATCTGGATATGAGTTATAGAATCATAGACTTTAAAGTCAGAAGAGACCATTATGATCGTCTAATCTGACCTCCTGTAAAACGCAGGCCACAGAATCTCAGCCACCCACTCCTGTATCAAACCCCTAACCTATGTCTGAGCTATTGAAGTCCTCAAATCATGGGTTAAGGACTTCAAGGTGCAGAGAATCCTCCAGCAAGTGACCCCTGCCCCACACTGCAGAGGAAGGCAAAAAAACCCCAGGGCCTCTGCCAAGCTGCCCTGCAGGAAAATTGCTTCACGACCCCAAATATGGCGATCAGCTAAACCCTGAACATGTGGGCAAGACTCACCAGCCAGATACCCAGGAAAGAATTATCTGTAGTAACTCAGATCCCACCCCATCTAACATCCCATTACAGGCCATTGGGCATCTTTACCGCTAATAGTCAAAGACCAATTAATTGCCAAAATTAGGCTATCCCATCATACCATCCCCTTCATAAACTTATCACGCTTAGTCTTGAAGCCAGATAGTCTTTTGCCCCCACTGCTTCCCTTGGAAGACTGTTCCAGAACTTCACCAGGGCCGGCTCCAGGCACCAGCCAACCAAGCATGTGCTTGGGGCAGCACCCTAGAAGGGGCAGCCAAAGTTGGGGTGGCGGGGGGGTGCTCATGGTGTTTTTGGGTTTTTTTTGTTGTTCGGCGGGGCGGCGCTCAAGGGTGTTTTTCTGTGTGGTTTTTTTGTTTGTTTCGGCCGGGCAGCACGGGGGGTGTTTCGGCAGCGTGGCGCTAGGGGGGCGGGGACTTCGGTGGCGAGGCCCGGTGCTGGGGGTGGAGGCACTCAGGCAGGGGAGTTTGAGCGGCCCGGTGCTCGGGGGTTTGGGTGGCGCAGTGAGACAAGGCGAGGCGCTCGGGGGGAGCGGGGGTTTGGGCGGCGCGGCGCTCCGGGGGTTTGAGCAGCGAGGCGCGGCGCTCGGGGGGGGGGGGTTGGGCGGCCTGGCGCTCCAGTGGTTTGGGCGGCGTGGCCCGGCGCTCGGGGGGGGGAGTTTGGGCGGCCCGGTCCGGCGCTCGGGGGGGGGGGAGGGGGAGTTTGGGCGGCCCAGCGCGGCGCTCGGGGGGGGGCGGAGTTTGGGCGGCCCAGTGCTGGGGGGGGGGGTGTTACGGCGGGGTGGTGCTCTTCTTTTTTGCCTGGGGCGGCAAAAAAGTTAGAGCTGGCCCTGAACTTCACTCCTCTGATGGTTAGAAACCTTCGTCTAATTTCAAGTCTAAACTTCCTGATGGCCAGTTTATATCCATTTGTTCTTGTGTCCACATTGGTACTCAGCTTAAATAATTCCTCTCCCTCTTTGGTATTTATCCCTCTGATATATTTATAGAGAGCAATCATATCTCCCCTCAGCCTTCTTTTGGTTAGGCTAAACAAGCCAAGCTCTTTGAGTCTCCTTTCATAAGTCAGGTTTTCCATTCCTCGAATCATCCTAGTAGCCCTTCTCTGTACCTGTTCCAGTTTGAATTCATCCTTCTTAATCATAGGAGACCAGAATTACACACAGTATTTCAGATGAGATCTCACCAGTGCCTTGTATAATGGTACTAACACCTCCTTATCTCTACTGGAAATACCTCACCTGATGCATCCTAAGACCGCATTAGCTTTTTTCACGGCCATATCACAATGGCAGTTCATATTCATCCTGTGATCAATCCATACTCCGAGGTCCTTCTCCTCCTCTGTTACTTCTAACTGATGAGTCCCCAATTGATAACAACAATTCTTGTTATTAATCCCTAAATGCATGACCTTTCACTTTTCACTATTAAATTTCATCCTATTACTATTACTTCAGTTTACAAGGTCATCCAGATTTTCCTGTATGATATCACAGTCCTTCTCTGTATTGGCAATACCTCCCAGCTTTGTGTCATCCACAAACTTTATTAGCACATTCCCACTTTTTGTGCTAAGGTCAGTAATAAAAAGATTAAATAAGATTGGTCCCCAAACCGATCCCTGAGGAACTCCACTAGTAACCTCCCTCCAACCTGACAATTCACCTTTCAGTATGGCCTGTTGTAGTCTCCCCTTTAACCAGTTCCTTATCCACCTTTCAATTTTCATATTGATCCCCATCTTCTCCAGTGTAGCTAATAATTCCCCATGTGGAACCATATCAAATGCCTTACTGAAATCGAGGTAAATTGGACCCACTGCATTTCCTTTGTCTAAAAAATCTATTACCTTCTCAAAGAAGGAGATCAGGTTGGTTTGGCACGATCTACCTTTTGTAAAAGCATGTTGCATTTTGTCCCTATTACCATTGACCTCAATGTCCTTAACTACTTTCTCCTTCAAAAATTTTTCCAAGCCCTTGCACACTACAGATGTCAAACTAACAGGCCTGTAGTTACCCGGATCACTTTTTTTTCCTTTCTTAAAAAGAGGAACTATGTTAGCAATTCTCCAGTCATACGGTACAACCCCTGAGTTTACAGATTCATTAAAAATTCTTGCTAATGGGCTTGCAATGTCATGTGCCAGTTCTTTTAATATTCTTGGATGAAGATTATCTGGGCCCCCCGATTTAGTCCCATTAAGCTGTTCGAGTTTGGCTTCTACCTCGGATGTGGTAATATCTACCTGCATATCCTCATTCCCATTTGTCATCCTACCATTATCCCTAAGCTCCTCATTAGTCTCATTAAAGACTGAGGCAAAGTATTTGTTTAGATATTGGGCCATGCCTAGATTATCCTTAACCTCCACTCCATCCTCACTGTTTAGCGGTCCCACTTCTTCTTTCTTTATTTTCTTCTTATTTATATGGCTATAGAACCTTTTACTATTGGTTTTAATTCCCTTTGCAAGGACCAAGTCTACATGGCTTTTGGCCTTTCTCACTTTATCCCTACATGTTCTGACCTCAATAAGGTAGAGCCCTCCCATCTTCCACTCCTTGTAGGCTTTCTCCTTTTTCTTAATCACCTCTCTGAGATGCTTGCTCATCCAGCTTGGTCTACAAGTCCTGTCTATGAATTTTTTCCCCTTTCTTGGGATGCAGGCTTCTGATAGTTTCTGCAGCTTTGACTTGAAGTATTTCCAGGCCTCCTTCGCCTTTAGATCCACAAGTTCTTCAGTCCAATCCACTTATCTAACTAATTTCCTTAATTGTTTTAAAGTTAGCCCTTTTGAAAACATAAATCCTAGTCACAGATCTATTTTTGTTTATCCTTCCATTTAGTTTGAACTGAATTAGCTCATGATCACTCGAACCAAGGTTGTCTCCTACAACCATTTCTTCCTCACTACTCACCAAAACCAAATCTAAAATGGCATCCCCTCTCGTTGGTTCAGCTACTACTTGGTGAAGGAATCCATCAGCTATCGCATCCAGGAAAATCTGAGCCCTATTATTATTACTAGCACATATATGGGAAGTTAAAATCTTCCATGATCACACAATTCCCATTAGTATTTATTTAATTAAAAACATTAAAGAGGTCTCTATCCATATCCAAATCAGATCCCTGTGGTCTATAGCACACCCCAAGCACTATCCCAGGGAAAGGTCTATTTTTGCCCAGACAGACTCTGTCTTAACCATTCCATCACTTCTTATTTTTTTAACAGTCTACCTCATCATTAATATACAATGCTACTCCACCACCTTTGCCTTTATTTCTGTCTTTCCTAAACAGCAAATACCCTTCAATACCTGTACTCCAATCATGACTACTTTTCCACCGTGTTTCTGTTATCCCTATAATATCTGGTTTCACTTTCTGCACCAGTAACTCTAGTTCCTCCATTTTGTTACCTAGGATCCTCGCATTGGTGTAAAAACATCTTAATTTTTGCTGTTTGGCTTTGCTCACATTCTTTACCCGCTTAGGCACAGACATTCTACCGCCAGTATCACCTATTAGACTGGTATCTACACTACCCTTCCTCCTTATGTCCATTCTCCTACCCACGGCTGTATTCTTTCTTACTTCATTTTCTTCCCTCTTGTCAAGGCTGTATCCCCACTTTGAACTTTAGGGTACAAATGTAGGGGCCTGCATGAAAACTTCTAAGCTTAACTACCAGCTTAGCTCTGGTCCGCTGCCACCATTTCCCAATGGATTCCCTCCCTGGGAAGCCTTGAGAAACCTTCACTAATTCCCTGGTGAATACAGATCCAACCCCCTTGGATCTAAAACAAGGAGAAATTAACCATTCCCCTCCTTCCTCCCACCAACTCCTGGTGAATACAGATCCAACCCCCTTGGATCTAAAACAAGGAAAAATCAATCAGGTTCTTAAAAAGAAGGCTTTTAATTAAAGAAAAAGGTAAAAATCATCTCTGTAAAATCAGTATGGAAATTAACCTTACAGGGTAATCAAACTTAAAGAGCTCAGAGGACTCCCCTCTAGTCTTAGGTTCAAGTACAGCAAACAAAGATAAACACTCTAGTAAAAGGTACATTTACAAGTTGAGAAAACAAAGGAAAACTAACACGCCTTGCCTGGCTATTTACTTACAAGTTTGAAATAGGAGAGACTTGTTTAGAAAGATGTGGAGAACCTGGATTGATGTCTGGTCTCTCTCAGTCCCGAGAGCGAACGCCCTCCCAAACAAAGAACACAAACAAAAGCCTCCCCCCCCCCCCCAAGATTTGAAAGTATCTTGTCCCCTTATTGGTCCTTTAGGTCAGATGCCAGCCAGGTTCCCTGAGCTTCTTAACCCTTTACAGGGAAAAGGATTTGGGAGTCTCTGGCCAGGAGGGATTTTATAGTACTGTACACAGGACAGCTGTTACCCTTCCCTTTATAGTTATGACACCTCTCAATGTTAAAATCCAGCATGGAGATTACCTGGACATCTCCCAACCATCTCCCCCAAATTCCTAGTTTAAAGCTCTCTTAATCAGTTGTGCCAGCCTCCATCTTAGAAGTCTATTTCCCTCCCTACTCAGGTGAAGTCCATCCCAAGAGAACAGTCCTCTGTCCATGAATGCCTCCCATTGCCACCACTGCCTGAGCCATCTGTTGATCGTCATAATCTTGTCACTCCTGTTAGGATCCTCTTCAGCCTCAGGTCCACATCCCGTATCTTAGCACCCGGAAGACAGCACGCCGTTCTGTTCTCTGGATCAGCTCTGGTTAGAGGCCTGTCTATTCTTCTCAGTAAGGAGTCCCCAATCATGTAGGCTTGCCTTTTCCTGTTGATGGTGTGATTCTCCGGTCTATCCCCTGTTCCCTCTGGCTGCAAGTCCTCTCGATTCCTATTCTCCCTTGCAATCCTCTGCAACCCATCCTGTATCCTCCTGGGGCTCATATTTGGTGTTATCTCCATTGACTCTTCCCCTCTTCCGATAGGACTAGCTGCTTTTCTCTTCTTCCTTGCCCTCTCACCTTCAGTGACCACCTGCTGTGCCCCTTCTTCATTTTCCAACTCTGCAAACCTTTTCCTGAGCTCTATTTCTCCTTCACTAGCCCATCTTTTCCTCTGCCTGGTTCTCTTAGGCCTGGTCCACACTAACCCCCCTCTTCGAACTAAGATACGCAACTTCAGCTACGTGAATAACATAGCTGAAGTCGAAGTACCTTAGTTCGAAATTACCGCGGGTCCAGACGTGGCAGGCAGGCCCCCCCGTCGATGCCGCATACTCCTCTCGCTGAGCAGGAGTACCGGCGTCGACGGCGAGCACTTCCGGTATTGATCCAGGATCGATTTATTCTGTCTAGACAAGACGCGATAAATTGATCCCAGAAGATCGATTGCTTACCGCCGGACCTGGAGGTAAGTATAGATCTACCCTTAGTCACATGCTTCCACTGTCCACTTGCCTTACCCACAGTCTCCCCTCAGAGTTCTTTGGTCCTGCTTCCATCTGCAAGTTTGAGCTTTTCCCTTCAGCCTCCTTGTGTCTTTGCTCCATCATCTGCTCGAACCCCTTTCTAAACTCAACCAGAGTTTCCACCTGCATCTCCAATCCTCGGATCTTTTCTTCCATCAGCTTTATCAGGCGGCACTTCATGCAGATGAAACTCTTTTCAGGTACCCCCTCTAGGATCATGTACATGCTGCCACTTCCACATCCAGTCATCTTCTTTCTGTCTCCCACTGCTTGGGTCACTACCACTGCTGCCTCTGTATCTGTCATAGGCTTTCCCACCTAAATCCTGTTAGTCTGGGAAACACAAACCAAACCAAACCACCACCACCCACAGTAAAACAAACCTCCAATGAGCACCAAAACACTGCCAGAACACCACACACTCCCTTCGCTAGCCTGTCTGTACCTCTGCCTGCCTCTCTTAGTCTTCCTCCCAAACTCCCCTTGCAAACCCCCACTCAAACTCCCCTGTTTACAGCTCTGTTTGCTGGCTCCTGTGCTGCTGCAGCTGTCTGTGATGCTGCCTGATTGGCTGGCTACCTTTATCGGACCCCTAGTCAGAGAAGCCCCAACCCCTAATCAGGGCTCAGCTTCTCTCCCAGCACACTGCCCCTACCAGCCTCTACACATACACATACAAATATCTACAAATACCTTCAGCGGTGTGCCCTTGTTGCCAAGAAGGCCAACGGCATATTGGGCTGTATTAGTAGGACCATTGCCAGCAGATCGAGGGAAGCAATTATTCCCCTCTGTTTGGCACTGGTGAGGCCACACCTAATATATAATATATGGAGATATACCTATCTCATAGAGCTGGAAGGGACCCCAAAAGGTCATCAAGTCCAGTCCCCTGCCTTCACTAGCAGGACCAGGTACTGATTTCGCCCCAGATCCCTAAGTGGCCCCCCCCTCAAGGATTGAGCTCACAACCCTGGGTTTAGCAGGCCAATGCTCAAACCACTGAACTATCCCTCCCCCCACCTGGAGTATTGTGTCCAGTTTTGGCCCCACCCACTACAGAAGAGATGTGGACAAATTGAAGAGAGTCCAGGGGAGGGCTACAAAAATGATTAGGGGGCTGGGGCACATGACTTATGAGGAGAGGCTGAGGGAACTGGGGTTATTTAGTCTGCAGAAGAGAAGAGTGAGGGGGGATTTGACAGCAGTCTTCAACTACCTGAAGGGGAGTTCCAAAGAGGATGGAGCTAGGCTGTTCTCAGTGGTGGCAGATGACAGAACAAGGAGCAATGGTCTCAAGTTGCAGTGGGAGAGGTCTAGGTTGGATATCAGGAAACACTATTTCACTAGGAAGATGGTGAAGTACTGGAATGGGTTACCTAGGGAGGTGGTGGAATCTCCATCCTTAGAGGTTTTTAAGGCCAGGCTTGACAAAGCCCTGGCTGGGATGATTTAGTTGGGGTTGGTCTTGCTTTGAGTAGGGGATTGGACTAGTTGACCTCCTGAGGTCTCTTCCAACCCTAATCTTCTATGATTCTATGATTGAAACTGTGTTTTTGGCAGTATACGCTTTGCCACTATAGTATACCTGTAAAGCTACACTGAATTGTCAAGGAAAAGGAGATTTGGTGGCGAGAGACACCACAGATGGGATCTGTTGAGAGTCTCCCTAAATCACTAAGAGTATGTCTACACTGCAGTAAAACACTCATGGCTGGCCCATGTCAGCAGACTTGTGGGACAATGGAATTGCAGTGTAGACATCCAGGCTCAGACTGGAACCTGAGCTCTGGGAACCCACGAGTGGGCATGGTCCCAAAGCCCAGGCTCTGGCGTCTACCCTGCAGCTAGAGCCCCACAGGCCCAAGTCAGCTGACACAGGCCAGGCACGGGTGTTTTATTGCAGTGTAGACATACCTGGTTCCTGGTACATTTTCTTCTTATTGGATGAGGTGATGGGAAAGTGCCATGCGTGAACAGTGAAACTCCAGGTTACTAGGAAGACCTGGTGTCCTTCTCAGCCCTGTTTCGGGTCTATTGCTATTTTATATATTAAGGAAGACTTTTTCATCTCTTAATTTTTCAGAAAATAGCTAGGTTAGTATGTTTGTTGGTGTTATAGTGCAGAAATTTTAATCTGTACTGTGCACAATATTTAATTTAGATGTAGACTAAGAATGTGATGAAAATTACTTTTTGATATTTGTTTGAATACCAAGTAAGTAGTTTGCAATGAATAACAAATGAGTAATGAATACTATTATGAAGCATTTATGAGCTAGTGAGACCTTTTGACAGCAGGAAGATTTGGCCAATGGAATTATGTTTCACCAACAGTGAGACACCAGACTGTTTTATTTGTAGCTATGGCACTTATCACTCTAGGATCTGTGCATTTTTCAAACATATTTATCACGCTTCTCTGAGATAGGGAAGTATCTCTCCCTTTTACAGAAGGGAAAACTCAGGCACAGAGTTCTGGTGTCTTGCCCAGGGCTATATGGCACTCTGAGATAGGCAGGAACAAACTTCAGATCACCTCATTGCCAGTCCTGTTTGTAATTTACAAGGTAGTCCTCCCTCCTTTGGAATATAATAATGATCGGTGCATGTGTCCTCAGCAGAAGTGTGGCTGAGGTAAACAGTGCTTAGTGGAAATCCCATTCAGGACTGTTGCAAGTAAAGGTTAAATTGGGACACTTTATTTTATAGTATACATTTAAGTTACACATGTGTCCTACAAGGTTGCCCCCAGCTTTTCTCTTCTTACTCCACCATCCTGCACAACTAAGGAAGAAGATACTTCAGGACCATATGAAGATGGCAGCCTGGACTAGCTGCTCACAGCATCAGCCAGCTGCAAAACAGTTTAAAGCAAAAATTCCGTGGGTGCAGGAAATGAGATGCAGATGCATAGGCACCAGCTTCTAGTTTTCCCCAGGGGTGCTCCATCCCCGCACCACCCCGGGGCCCCACCTGAGATGCTAAACACCTGTGGCTAGTGGGTGCTGAGCACCCACTATTTTTTCCGTGGGTGCTCCAGCCCCGGAGCACCCATGAGCAGATGCAACCTACATCCAGCTGTACTTCACTACTCTGAAACCCCTTCCATCTCCTCACTTGGCAGCAACCACTCTCTCCATCCCTCTCTACACAGCACTCCTTCAACCAACAGCAGCTTGTCCCGTCTGTCACTCCAACCAGCATCCCACAAACCACCCTCACCTACTAATTGCCAACAACCCTTCTGTCTTAAAAATTATAACATAACACAGAGATCAAAACAATGTAGTCAAAACAAAACATTTTGACCTTATGGGATTTCACCTTTTTGTCCTTTTGAAATCTTGGCTGGTGAGAAAGTCACACATTCTCCACACATGTTCAGTCCTTGCACTCAAATGAGAAGAGGGCTGATTATCTGGGCATCCTTTTGGGAAATCCTGCATTTTCCTCATCCAACATGTCTTCCATACTCTGAATATTGTACTAGTGTGACATCTATTGGAATACTGTGTCCAGTTTTAGTATCCACTCTTCAAGAAGGAGGGCTTGGATTCAGGGTCTAATCCCAAAATATTCAGCACAGGGTTAATTAAATTGAAATCCATAAAGAAATTTCCAAGAATAAATAGATAATTCAGAAGTGCTATTTTGGTGCTGGGTTGCCAAAGTCACCTTCTGTCCTAAGTATCTCAGACTTCAAGGGCACCTTGTAGGACCCGGCCCTCCCTGACTGATTTCACCCTTAGATGGAAGTGCTGAATTTAATCCTCAAATATTCCTTTTTGTCCTCTGCCTAACTAGAAAATAGCAATGAGTGGTGCCAACCTTTCCATGAGAGACCACTTAAAGGAGAGAGATTTCATTTATCATATTTTGAGCACTGTGTCAGTCTCACTGCAGCACTACGGAAAATATTAATTTATTTTATTTTGTCTTAAAACATGGCTCTAAGCTTTGTTGAAAGGAGCACAGTGAGCCATCACAGCTCAGTATCTTTCACAGAGTAGCAATGGATTTTTCTCTTAGCCTCATTCAGCTACCGCTGTACTTACTCTAAACATGTTTTGAAGTTGGCAGGCTCTTGCTTCCTGTAGGAGCATCACTGCTGTGCCTCTTTCTGCCTCCAGACTTGACAGAACAGTTCAGGTCATTTTTTGAAAGAACGGGGCTTTGCTTTACTTTAAGTCGGTAAAGGAAGGGATGTGAGATCAGATCCTGGTTCCATCCCCTTTGTGAATTTGGAGAGCTCCCCTAACATAGTTCATGCAAACAGAATCCCCAGTGGCATAAAATTGACTTAGCCAGCTCTATGTGACCCAATCGGAAGCAGTCTGAGGCAAGCAGGGGTATAATAGCAGGGGTGGAGCCAGAGCACACTGCACTCTGCCTATTGCCAGCCCACAGAGGAGTCCCTAAGGGAACACTCTAAATAATGTAAATTAGAGCAGCACTTAGGCTGCTCTAAATTATTCTTGGGATTCAGTTCAGCTCCCTCATTGGCCCAAGGGTCAAGAATGTGGAAAAGCAACTTAAAGACACCTTTCCCTCCCCATCCTAGAACCTGCACCAGGTGCAGTTCACCCAAACCCAGGGTTCTGGCCCATGGATTTACCAGCATCCTTCTTCCCCAAAAAGGTTAGGTACAGTTAGTGACAATATAAAATAAACATTTCCTCTGCCCTTAACAGACATATTAAAATCTCACTAGACAAATGCATATGTATATGGTAAATGTTTCCTGGAGACAACTATTTTTCATTCACAGATTCATAGTTTTTAAGGCCCAAAGGGATGATTTTGATGGTTTAGTGTAATCTCCTACATAACACAGGCTCTGAACTCTCTCCAAATGAGTTGTGGACACAGAACTGGACACAGTATTCAAGTAGCAGTTGTACCAGTACCAAAACACAGAGGTAATATAACTTCCCTACTCAAATAATCCACTGTTTATACATCCAAGGTTTGCATAGTCCTTCTGACCACACTGGTTGCTCATGTTCAGCTGATTATCCACCTTGACTTCCAAGTCTTTTTCAGAGTCACTGCTTCCCAGGATCCTATAAGTATGGCCTGCATTCTTGATTCCTAGATGTACAAACTTGCATTAGCCATATTGAAATGCATTTAAAAACACATTTAAAAAAAAGTGCATGCCTTAAATCTCCAAGTAATTAAACACCATTTTTCCAATACTCTCAATAAATTCATTTAATAAACAACAGCAAACAAATCCTGCTTGACTGATCTCCTGATGGAATTTCTGCGAAAGCAGACAGAATAGAAAATCTACTGCTCTAGTTTGCTTATGCGGTTTCAGTGTAGGCTAGTGAATCGGAATTTAATGAAGTTTAATATTTTACTAACTCACTTTTGCATTCTTTAATATCCTCAACACAATGAGACCCCTAGGAGAGAGACTCAAGAGCAATATTTTAGGGCTTTGGAAAATGACACATCTAGACTTCCTGAGACAGAAGAACACGTTACTCTGACCTTTAAAGATGAGGATAAGGTGAAAATAAAGGGAGAAAAAGGGAGTGATCTTCCTGGGAGGGAGGTGGGAAAGACAATTCGTCCAATCAGATTTCAAGGTTGTGCTATTTTCAAGTTCCAAATGATGAGGAGTGACACACCTGGAAACTTGATTAAGCTTCACATGTGCCACCGTTGGCTGTATAATGAGGATGTCCACTGCAATCTGACTGTGCTTATAAGAATGAGAAAGAGGTAGGTTGGGGATGAATTACACTAATTAAGAGTGGCTCTGACTGTATGAGATAACAGCCACTCCAAGTTACATCTAAAAGAGTCCAGTGTGAAGGCTGCCAAGTTGCAGCATCATGTCTTCCTAAAGACTCTGATGGCAATAAATGAAGCTCCAGCTAGTTCATTTATTTTTATCAGATTTCTTCTAGGTGAGAGATTTTGTTATCAAGCTGTTGCAGAAACATCCTAAAAAGCATCAAGATATTGATTTAGATAGACTGAGCAAAGATTTATACCTGACAGATGTTTGATTAAAAAAAAAAAGAAACCACACACAACCCTCTCCTCTCCCTAGAAATAGCTATAAAGGTTGAGGCTTCCTGTGGTTAAATATTACAAAATGTACATAATATTCTTAAGACATCAGAGGCAAACAGAAGGGTATTAGCAGAGTCCTGATGATCTGTCAATGATATAATAGGGCAAAAGTTGCTTCATCAGCAAACTAAGCCAGGCTCAATGGCCACGCTTTAATCTGTCATTCATATCTAATTCTGATTTCACACCAGCGTAACTCCATTGACTGCAGTGGAGCTACTCTACATATCCAGGGGTGTAAATTAGAGGATAATCAAGCCTTTGAGTCAGTTCCCAAAACACAGATGGACCAAGCTTGTTGAAGTTGTTGAAGAATCACATTTTAAAAACTGAATACATTTTGTCACTTCTGCAGAGACCTCTTGCCCCACTCCAAATCAGGTAACACAAACCTCAGGGATTTTTGGGGGGGGAAGGAATTTAGAAATTGTGGAATAGAAGAATAAAAGCAGAGAAGCCGACACTGCAACCTAGAGCCACAGAGGGATTTTTACACCTAAATCCCAGATTTAGGGCAACATTCTGACCCACAAAACCACCATTCAGCTGCCGCCTAGCCCTGTAGGTACCTAAACTCTCCCTTGGTCTCTCCTGCTGAAGCTGTTCCACTTTGGATAAATTATGAAACAAACATTTGCACAGGGGAATGGGGAATCTGTAATGTGGGCTTCCCTCCTCTCAGGCGAGTGCCCTACCCACCATGCCAGAGTCATTCTCATAAACTCTCTCTTTCTGGCCCCATTACTATTTAAATATTTAATCCAAAGGGGAACAGCTTCAAAGGAGTGACTGAGGGAGCCCCCCATCAGAATATCCCACAGCTCAGTGGTTACAACTCCATACTGAGAGGTTGGAGAGCCCTGTTTAAATCCTTTCTCCCCATCAGACAGAGGGGGGAATTGAAACTTGGTCTCCCACATTCCAGGTGAATGCGCTAACCACTGGGATAAAAGTTAGAAGGGAGACACTGATACCACCACTTTCTCCTCCTCTGGAATTTCTTGTAAGCAAAGCCTAGGTGCTTAAGCCACCTGACTCCAGGAAAGGTCTTAGGCACCTATTTCTCCCCAGGCATCAAATAGGGAGCCTAATTCAGACTTTGAAGATTCCAGTGATTGTCAAAGCACCAAAACGTTAGGCATTGCAATGCTGAGTGCTGCCCCTTTGTAGATCTGGGCCCCCTTCCTTAGGGCCAGTGCCAGTTATGTCTGACCCTTACTCAGCTTTGCAGAAAGAGGGAGGACAAAGGAGCTAACATCTTTCTTCTTCCCACCTAAGAATTAGCCCTGGTCCCACCCACTCCCCCGCAAATTGGGTGCACCACAGAGAGAGGCCTGCACTACTCTAAAAGGCCTTGCAAGATACTGCACACATGACCAGATGTGTGTAAAAAAAATATTCATCTCTGTCTCTCAACAGAAAGGTCTAGCTTACAAATACAATTGAAACTCACTGTGTCTGCTGGGCATTAGAACAGGTTTAATTAGTGGAGTCTCCATCCCAAACCAGTGGCTGGAATAAACATTACTGGTGACAAACTCAAACTGGGACCTTCATAATCTCATAAGCAAGAATTCTATTAAATGAGCCAAAAGGACTCTTCCCCCAGTTAAGTCCCCCAGGAGCTCCTTTAAGCTTGTCCCAGCTGGAAACCACTCTTTGCATATATTAATATGCCAAGGCTACAGGGACTATTGTTTTTTAAAAAGTTACACGCTGAAAAAACAAACAAAAAAACCCCCAACAGAGTTTAGTTTTACCTGAAGAAAGTCAGCAACATAAAATCCCTTAAAGAAGAAACGGAAGGGCAGATCCTCAGCTGGTGTTAATCAAATAGCTCCATTGAAGTTAATGGTGTTACACTGATTACCACCTGCTGAAGATCTAGCCCACTATATTCCAAATATAGTTGGGCCTACCAAATCTGAGCAGCACCAAAAGAAATAGGAGGCATGATCTCATTTTTGCATTTACATCCTAATTGCTCAATTTAGAGTTCTCTCATTACATGTGCCATGTCCCATGCTCTGCTCTAGTACTGCAAAGGGGCTAGAAAGCAGCTGGATCTCACTACATGGAGATTCCCCTGGTGTGAGAGCATCCCCAGTTGGCATATAGTCAGTGTGACGGGTTCTTATGCCACTAACCTGCATTCTTCAAAGAAGAAGATATGTTTGAAGCTTCAGGGGACAGGGCCAAAAACCTACAGTCTATTGGAGACAATGGGAGTTGAGGAAGCTCAAACTGCCTTTGAAAATCAAGCCACTTATTTTGGTGTCCAAATTATTATTATTATTAGTTAATTATTTGCATCACCATAGAACAAAGTATGGATTCTGGTGCCTAACTTCAGGGATTTATGTTTAAAAATTTTGGCCACAGTTCACTAAAAACACTTTGCACAACTTACTCAGAATTTATATTACTTTTAGAGCTCCAGCAGGGAGCATCTCTCCCTGCCAGACTGCTCATCATATACACCTACACAGTTCCCAAATGACAGAAACCTCTCTCTTCTAACTCCACGCTAAACGCATTACAATTTCTTTTTAAGAATTTGTTTATGGTTCTCTCAAAAATATACTCTACACATATTCCTAGCTAGGTTGAATGCAATTCAGTAATACTCTCCTGGTATAACAAACTGCACCAGTGTTACCATTGTGTAAGAAAGAGACAGAACCATTAGCTACCTGCCCAAAGGGAGGCAACCTTCACAATATGATTGAAGTTAAATCCCGTTTATTTCCCATTACTGTCCATTCCTGATTGAGCGAGAGGTTGCTCCATAGTGGGATGCCATCACAGACATCTCTCTTACCCCATGGCTAGGCACATCACTTTTTGAAGTAAAGTCTTTTATCATCATTCCTGATCATTAAAAAAAATAAAAATTCTCACATTCCCTCTCCTTGCTGTCATTGGAGTATAAAGTCTCTCTCTTTTTTCAATCACATTGGTGTCATAATCATGTTTTCTGGGTTTGAATTGTGCTTTGTGTCTCCCAGAATTTGTCTACATGGGTAATTCAGAAAAGTTTATCCAAATTAACTAGTGGTAGGAATTTAAAGTGGGTTAGGTAAACCACATTAAGCCCCATGTGGACATTTTTAGGCCTGGTCTACACTACAAAGTTAATTCAACATATCACTTTGCATTGACCTAGTTTGGCGTGTGTCTACACTCAAATTTGTCTCCTCCAATGTAAGTGCCCCATTATAGTGATACCAACTCAAGTGGCACTGAGCCACGGTCAGCACATTGAGCTTGATGCAGTGCAAGTGTAGACACTTCGTGACCTATGTTGACTCTAACAATCCTCCAGCAGCTGTCCCACAATCCCGGACATTGACCACTCGGGTCACAATTGTGAACTCCACTGCCCAGGGGTGATGCAGACTGGAAATCACACATCCCCATTTAAAGCCCAAAGTATTTTTGAAATGCCTTTTCCTGATTGCTCAGCTTGGTGAGCACACCTCACAGCTCTCCCTTGTTGTGAACATCTGCCCAGCAAATGATGCCAGCTTCATGCTCCAGATGCCTGGAGTAGACAGGAGGTTTTGGATCTCCTGGGTCTGCAGGGAGAAGAAGCTGTACAGGTGCAGCTATGGGCCAGTCGTAGAAATGTGGACATCGGCGAGCAGAGGCAGGCCAAGTGGATAAGCAGCAGCAGGGCCTCCAGAAAGCAAAGGAACTGTGGTAGGTGTACCAGAAGGCCAGGGAGGCCTATAGTTGATCTGGTGCTGAGCCACAGACCTGCCACTTTTACAAGCCGCATGCCATGCTTGGTGGAGACCTCACCATCATCCCACAGGATGGGAGGAAAATGGGAGACGTGACACCAGCTATGGCATGAGCCAGGACCTCTTCGAATCTCCTCTGCAGTCTAGTCAGTTCTGAAAGCTGAGCATGGGCAAGCCCGATGCAGGAGAAGAAACCTCGGGTAAGTATGTAAATGCATTTCCCATTGCAATGTTTACATGTACTGATGGAGCCTGACCCAACATAGCAGGACACAGGTAGCAACTTTTCATTAATTTACTCATACTAGAAGTAGCAGCAGTGCAACAAACAGAGGTAGAGTTGGTATCGGCTTTTCATTCCCCTCTAGAGTTAGATGGGGTGGGGAGCATGTATGTACAGGGGATGGCCCTTGAAACTCCTGAAAGATCTCAATGAAACTTACATGGAGGTACTCTCCCGAATCCTCTCCCGAAGCTTTCTAGGGATGGCTGCCTTATTTCGTACTCCACAGTACGACACTTTCTCACACCCCCGTTTGATGACTTCATCAGGCACCATTATTATAAACAGGCTAGTGGCATACAGGCCCGGGCAGCTTCAGGACACCAGCAGCAGCTCTGCCCTCTGTGCCTTTGTTACCCTCAAGAGCAAAATGTCAACTAAAATCACCACTGCCTGTGGAAAATAGTGCCTGTACTCAGGGCCATTGCCCTGCATTCATAGCCATGGAAATAGGGACCAAAATTGTATTGTTTCATGCAATTAAATGATTCCCTCCTCATTCGCCACCCCCCCTCCCCTCACACACACACACACACACACACACACACCGCTGCTGGACCATATTCACCAAGACTTGGACTGGAGAGCAGTGCTGTGGACAGGCACCCTGAAGCTGCAGCATCAATAAACATGTCTTGTTTAAAGCTTTAGGGGAGCAAGGAAAGGGAGTTCTGAAACTTAACTTTCACTTCACTTTCCTACTAGACCTACGATACCTCTGTGTGTTGTATCTGTAGCTGCTTCTGTTGTGGCTTGGTGGGGGTCTCCCCTCCACACCTGTGGAATGCCTGAGCTGGATAAGGAGGAGAAAGAAGAGTGCCAACCTGTCTGGTGTGGCTCACAACCAAGAGTGCCAAACTCAGGGCAGACTGTCAAGAAACAGGGCACAAACCACAAACTGGCTGTGAATTCTTTACTTAGATTTCACCAACTAACAAACAAGTGTTAACTCCTCAACCACTACAACAGCCTTAACATGGTGGTATGTACAGTCTCCTTCGGTACTCTGGTTTATCTTGACACCCAAGCAAGCCTGCCTTTGTCAAAGGTGGTCCCTTACATTAAAAATCTCATCAATATTTAGGTTACTTCCAGTCCCGAAAGACCAGTCACTTATCCCAGGTCAAGTACACCCTAGATCTCTTACCAAAGATAACAGTTGTAGCTAATCCTATAATAAACGAACTAAAGATTTATTAACTAGGAAAAAGAAATTCATTATTTACAAGCTTAAAACAGGTAAACAAAAGAGTGATAGAGTCTTAGGTTCCAAAAGTTGATAGTAGCTGCTATAATAGGTAAGTTTTATATGTCCTTTAGGGTGAGCCCAAGCTGACTAGCTGGGGATCCCTTGCTTATGCTTAGAAATCTTTGCTCCCAAGAGTTCAAGCAACATAGGGATAAAGTTCCTTCAGGTCAGGCATTTTTATTCCCCTCTCTATCCCCCTGCAAGAGTTCAAACTGATGGGACCAGCAGAGCATTTTTGCACGTCTCCTCTTCATGGGCATGCGGGGGAGAAATCAACAAAGTCTTTGGTCAATTGATGTTCCACAATGGCTTGTCTGATGTCCATAGGCTTTCTTTTGTTGGGGAGGAAAGACACCTCTTGCGGTGAACTAGTATTTCACACTTGATAATGATTTTCTCTTGACTGTGGGCATTTCCACTTTCATAGCAAACACTATAGTTTTATAGTTACAGAGCAAATACTTAAATATTACCTTATAGCATAGGATACAGATATTACAAGTGAGATTTATGAAATGCTTGTAAGTTGCTGCATGTATTAAGTCTAAAAACTAAACTTCTTCTTATGACTTGGACACCTATTTTATCAATACTAACCTACACATGAGTTAGACTGGTTTCCAACTATGTATTTGTCAGTGTTCAGTGAGGCCTAGGGGCCTTGGCATGAAGTGGGTCTGTCAGAGTCACAAAGAGGACTTGGGAGGATATCTTTTCTGAGATTCTGCAAGCCAGCGCTGCATCAGACCATGAAAAGTTTGTCTGAAGGGTGAATAATTTAGATGATATGGAGAAGGAAAGAGCAGACAAGAGAAAGCCCAGGAGTCTCAGCAGGAAAAGGAGACGGAAATGCGCCAGGACATAATGGGGCTTCTCTGGCAGCAAACACAGATGCTTCAGACTCGTGTGGACCTATAGGTTCAACAAGCATGGGCTTGTGTCCCTTTGCAGTCAGTGGAGAACTCCATTTTAGCACCTTCCTACACACCCCCAACATTCCACATGACATCAGGAGCCGCATCCCTATCCCTACCCTTACCATTCCATGCCCGGAGCAGTAAGGACAGCCGCAGTTTTACATATACTGATCCATGAGAGCCAGAGTCACTGTATGTGTAGCGAAAATGGACGTCAATATTCTTTGCCATTAAGTTCTGTTAATTTATTTTAGAAGTTTGTATTGTATTATTTTTTAGTTGTACAGAGTTTCCATGCACTGGTTTTGGTATGTAATGAAATTCTATTTTTTTGGAAAATAATTCATCTTTATTATTTCATAACATATCCTGCAGAATGCCTAGTGCTACTGAAAGTAGCCACTATTTGTTATTGCACAGGGCAAGAGAACTCATACAATCAATGACAAACACAGTGTAATAATTATAAAAGTACAGGGAACACTGCAAAATTAATAGGTACAATAACAAACAGTGTTATCATAAATATGCATAATTCCTAACAGCCACATCACATTACTGTGTTTGTCTGTCAAAGTGCTCTTTCAAGGCCTTCCTCAGCCACATAGCTCCACGTTCAGCTCTTCTAATAGCCCATGCATCTGGCTGTTCAAACTCAGCAGAAATTTGATCTACCTGGGTGGCAACTTTCCCCCCTTTGCTTCACAGATATTATGCAGGACTCAACAGGCAACTATAACCAATGGGATATTTTTCTCACTGAGATCCAATGTCGTGAGTAAGCAATGCCGGCATCCCTTCAATCCACCAAAAGCACATTCAACTGTCAATATTCTTCTCCTGCTGAGCAAATAGTTGGATTTTTCCTTTGTGCTGTTGAGGTGGCTGGTATATGGCTTCATGGGCTAGAAGAACAAGAAATAAGCTTAGTCCCCCAAGATCACTATTGGCATTTCAATATCATCAGTGGGAATCTGCTGCTTAGAATATCCCTGCTTGCAGCTTTCTGAACAGGCTTGTTTTCTTAAATATACAAATGTCATGCACCTTCCCTGACCAGACAACATTAATGTTGGTGATGTTTCCCTGGTGATCAACCAACACTTGCATAACCATAGAAAAATAGCCTTTCTGTTGATGTACTCTGTGACACATGGGCTGGTGCCAAAATAGAGATGTGTGCCATCTATTGCCCTACCAGAGTTCGGGCACTCCATAGCTGAAGAGCTATCCATTATGTCCCACACATTACCAAGAGTCACAGTCCGTATAACAGGAGAGGATTAATGACCCTGTACACTTGCATCACAACAGCCCTCACTGTGGATATTCCAATGCCAAAATGGTTTCCCAGTGACCATTAGCAATCCGGTGTTGCAAGCCTCCACAGACGTGGTCCCTAAACTTTTTACCTTGTATCCCTCTCCTTACCCCAGTGCACCCCACCTCCCACTTACCCCGGAGCCAGGAGCAGGGCCACAGTTCTGGGGCTGGGGCGGGCAGACAGACAGGGGTAAAGCAGCCAAAGCTGGAGCCGAGCCTCAGCCAGGGGCCAATGCCGGCAGCTGGTGCCACGCACATGGGGCCAGCAGCTGTGGCCGGTAGCAGAGCCCTGGGAGCAGGGCTGGCAGCTGGGGCTGGGGCCGGGCCAGGAACGGAGCTGGGCTGTTCTCCCTCCCTACCCCCCTTAGGGGCTGGCCTGGGCCCAAGCCTTGCTCCTTCCCCCCTCCCCCGAACATTTGCCCACAGATTGGGGACTTCTGTTCCACTGTGTGATCACCACTCACTTCTCAATTGTCAGTGCAGCTCTCATTCTGGTGTACCTGTGCAGGACCGCAAGGCGAACTCAGCACGCAGACCCAGGAATTAGCATTTGAAAGTTCTGCAGCCATTGCTTGTCCTCTCAAACCTGCATTATGATGCAATCCTACCATTCAGCAATTTTTTTCTCAGGCCCAGAAGCAGCACTTCACTGTCTGCAGCTGCTGTGTGAATTGGGGTGCCAGAATGGGGAGGCAGGAGGGGGCAAGGAGCCATGGCCCATCCATTTTTTGCCACAGGCCTGGCCCCTTGTCCCTCCTCTTCCCCCCAAAGCCCCAGCCCCCCCCTCCAGGCTGGCAGCAGGGAGCCCGGCCCAAGTAAGAGTGTCCAGAGAGCCCGGGCAGCTGTTGGGAGCAATGGACCCTCCACCTGCCCTGGATGGGAGGCCTGGGGACATGGACTGGGGGCTGCTGTTGGGCACCCCCACCCCAGACAGGTGGAGGGGCCCAGGCTCCCCAACCCAGCTTCTGGCTTGGCAGGGGGAAGGGAGTGGGGCCTCATGCCCCTCCCCTTTTAGGAAGAATCCGTTGCCTCAGCATGAATGCCACCAACAATCTTGAATTGGTTTTCATTGTGTTTCACAGCAATGTTCCCTCCACCAAATCATCATGGCCCCTGCTGCTGCTACAGTTCTTCTTGCAGCTCTGCAGCTACCAGCAAATTGTTCATCCAGTGTTTGCAATGCTCATGACAGTAGTGTAAGGCCATGAGGGCTCCGTGCTTCTGTCAGAGAAGGCAGGCGTCAAGAAATGAGATGCGGTTTAGCGGATTATTTTTTAAAAAGCACAAAATAATGGGATGTAGATGACATTATGGGATGGAGAAAGTTGCATAATGGGAACTCTTCCCTGGCTCCCAGTCACTCCCTGTGCAATTAGTTTCTGGCCTACCATGCATTACCGCAATTTCCCAAAAGACAGCACATCAGACCATGGCGAGTTGCACACTGGGATACCTACCTATGGTGCACTGCACTGTGGATCAACTCAAGCATTCCAGGTGAGTATGCGCAGCGGCAACACAAGGAGCGAAGTATGCATGTGCACGAGTGATACATTGACTGTGGTGGCTTATGCTGACATATCGTGTGTCAACTGAGTGTAGCCATGACCTTATTCAGAATTAAAGTGGCCTTTATTCAGTTTAATTTGATTCATTTCCAAAGTGACTTGAGATAAACCAAATTAAGGCCACTTTAATTCTGAATCAGAGCAGCCACCCAGGGATTTAATGTGGTTTAACCAATACACTTTAAATTCACCCCTTTAGTTAATTTGGATGAACTTTTCTGAGACCCCCTTGTAGACAAGCCTCCAGTTTCTTCTTCGTCACGGATTCTGTGCTTGGTAAGAATCTGCCTTAGCTTTGTGCAGTTCATCAGCATGAAGTAGTCTGGTCATGTCTCAGTTCCTTACAGTCTAGCTTGTTGCTGGTTTTGATTTATTTCTCCTATTGCCTTTCATATTGGGATTTTAGATGTGGGCATAGTAGCTTAAGCAGAGAGGGGTAGAATCATTTGCTCTGCTTGTCTGGAGATTAGTGTTGCCAAGACGAAGAAATAATGTTTTCATTTGGATTTAATTTTTGAAGTGAAGGCAGAATTTGCTGTTTTGGATTAGCTGGCACCAGGAGCTGAATGTTATTTTCCTATGCATGTTGAGTGGGATGGGAGAATAGATGCATTTCTGCTCAACGGCCGTTGTTGCTGGCATTCCTATGTACATGTATTATTTGTTTGGGGAACTGACTATGTAGGGTTCGCGGAAAGAGACAAACTGTATTCTAGTTTATCCCTGGCTGCTGGAAAAGCCACCACCGCCCTTGCCCTCCTAGCAAGTGAAGCTCAGTCCCATTTGAAAATCAGGCTCTAAATTCTGTCTGCTCTTGCTTTGCCATTACAGACCAAGACTTTTCCACTTACTTAGTAATTTAATTCCACCCACCCACCATGACAAAGCTGTGAAAGTTCTGTGCCTTTATTTCGATGGGCTGTTGTGGAAAGGTGCATCATCTCCAAATATATGCTTATTCGGGGGTGGAATCTGGTTCTTTGCCTGTGCACATATTTATGTCTCCACAGATCTTTCTAGTGCTGGAAAACCAATACTTTCAATTTTAGGTATAACCTTGAACACAGCAGGGGGATTTTTGTAGGTGGAAGATATCAGAGTGCAGAGAGTCTTAGGCTATTTTGACCCACAGGTATGTGCTTGGCCCTTTTTTCAGTAGCAAGGGAGCATGATGTATTTTGCAAGAGGCCACTGGGGCTGGTGGCCCAAAGCTCCGTGAGTAGGGTAAGTGCATCATTCTCCCTGTCTAGGGCTGTTCTCCAACATTAAACAAAACACCATTGAATTTAAGACAAATTATCCTCACTTTTAAACACAAGAGCTGAAGTGTTGGCTACTAATGGCCCATTAATCTCTGAAGTATCTATTGTCCTCATCAATTAAGTCTATTTGATATTGAGCTAAGCAGATCTGAGCTGCTTTTAACCCTTCTGTTGCAAGAGGGAGACATCACAAAGAGGAGCTTATCTAACAAGCTTTATTATTTTAATGTTTTCCAGCTGCTCCCGTTACAGAGCTACTCCTTCCCCATGCCACTCCCACATGGTGAACAAACATCAGCAGGTGGGAGGAGCTTGCTGTGGGTGGAATGCAGCATAGTCCAGTGGATTGGGCCCTGCCCTACAACTGAACTAGGTTCTGTTCGTGATTCTGCCACTGAATCACTGTGACACCGTTTCATTTAACTTCTCTGCACTCAGTTTCCCCATCTGAAGAAATGGGGATATCACTACTTACCTCTTAAAAGCACTTAGAGGCAGTACATCCCACTGGATAGAGCACTGGCCTGAGCTTTAGAGAACCTGGGTTCTAGTCCAAGTTCTGCTATTGGTTTTCAGGATGACATTAAACCAATCACTTCTAATTCCTGTGCCTCAATTTCCCCATCTGTAAAATGGGAATAATGATAGCAACCTCCTGTGTAAAGTGCTTAGAGATATACTGATAAAAAGTGCTACATAAGAGCTAAGTATTAGAGATGAAAAGTGCCTTCTTTCCCAAAGCACCTAGTGTCTACAGGTACATTTTGCCTGCTGGCAGCAGTAGATTCAGTACAAACCTCTGTGGCCTTAAGTTTGAAGGAACCAATCTCAGAAACGTTGAAATAACCACTTATGATAATAATCCCATTTTGCTGACGTGAGACCCTTTACCATCAACTTTTGCCCAGCTATTTATCAATTCAGTTCATGAATTTAACCATCTATCATCTTCTGTAAAG
Source organism: Chrysemys picta bellii (assembly GCF_011386835.1). Classification (NCBI taxonomy): domain Eukaryota; kingdom Metazoa; phylum Chordata; order Testudines; family Emydidae; genus Chrysemys; species Chrysemys picta. Next base: position 135,748,413 of record NC_088793.1, on the reverse strand, counting down.
TAAGATGAAATAGACCCAAGTGCACTAATCTCCATGCATTTTTGAGGCACATAAACTAAACTCCAGAAAGGAATGTTTTTTTTCCCCCACTCAGATTTATTTTTTAAGTAATAATGATATACATACATTTGAGTGTCTATGAGAAACTTAGGGAAGGTTATCTTAAATCTATAGAAAGGGATGTTATCAAATACTTATTACAGAAGTAGGATTGCAACAGCAGCTAACCTCTCTCAAAATGTTACTGAATTATAAAGGCAATATTAGAAGATCTTTGGGGCAGGGACCCTCTTTCTGTTCTGTGTTTGTAAAGTGCCACAGCCTAGCATAATGGGTTCCTGGTCCATGACTGGGTATCTAACCACAATATAATAATAATTAATAGTAAACTATAAAACATCAAAATATTCGCCAAATCTTTACAAAGATTGTGGCGGAGGTATTGCTAAACCCTATAGTTTTTGTTGACTGTAGAAAACCAGATAAATTTTTTTAAAAAGCTTTAAATTATGCATTCAGGCTATCTTTGTTGCACACATTGATCGCGCAGCTATCACCATGTATCTGCTTGCACATTACATGGCTTAAAGCTGGGTCAATTAACGTTTTTCCAAGTAAGAAGAGTAGACACGCCACACTCCCCTGCAGGCCACAGCTTTAAAGAAAGACATGGCCAGTCTTCTGTGTTCCCAGGATTTCATGGTTATTTGAAAGCCAGAACAAAGAGATGCATCTTGCCCAGCTTCAATTCCCTTTAAAAGTTCTAAGTGATCTCACTACAGGGTGCTACACTAGTGTGGTGACACTTCGTCTTACTGGTAGCTACAAGTTTAAAGACAAGCATGGTCAGTGCTCCAAAAACTGTGGTTAAACGCCTGCCGTTATTGAGTTCCCTTTTCAATATACCACTGAGTTTCACAGCACTCAAATGCAGTGGGGTCTCAAGTTGTGTGCCTGTGGAAGCACTTGCTCGTGGTCCCTGGCAAGCTGGCTCCTCAATGTCCAGCTGCTAAATCACATTCAAGGAAGTCCCAAAAGCATTAAGTTTTATTAAATTTATATCTGTATTTTAAAGTTATTAATCCTCCGTGGAAACAATTTGTGCAGCTTCATAGGAATGTTATGTGAACATAAATGTGAGGGACCCTAGTTCAATAGAGAGTCAATTGGATGAGATATGTCCATGAAACATTCTGTCCCTTAACTTGTGGTCCACTCTATGAGAAAAAAATATGCAAAATAACTCCTGCTCTAATCATAAAGCTGAACTGATCATGTTATATTCACAGCTTTACTAACACATGATCTCACAAATGCAGAATGATGATTTTCATAGAAGGATCATGCAGCGGAGGCAGCTGGGCTGTGAAGGAGAAAGTTATTAAAAACCTGAACATCTGACATAGTAGCAAAGAGAATAGAAGCAATGACTGCTCTGAGGAAATGAGTTTCTATAATGATATTTTCTTGTAGCAAGATTTCAGTATGAAAGTTTTCCTATAAAACTTTGAGCTTAACTCATTTCCTTCTATTTCCTTGAAAGTAAGGGAAGCCACTCAAGTAGGTCTTGCTGGGGCTGCAAAAGTGGAAGAGAGGTTCTGCTTCAGTGTCATGATTCCGCATGCCCTGCCATAACCCTGCAAAATCCCTTCTGCTGGAAAGCCACAGGGTCAGAGTTCTGCAGAGTTTGGGGGGGGGGGGGGGTGGTAGAACAGATCTTCACAGAATTTGCCCTTATTTAGATAGAAGATATCCATGGGTCTACATTGCAATAGGAGGTATGATTGCAGTTCATGTAGACATAAGCAAAGTAATGTTAATCTACCTAGCTCAAGTACTGGACTCCGCAACATAGGCTGTACAAGCCCATCTGGAAGCCTGGTAAATTACTTGAGTGGCCCACCCACACTGAGCCTGTACTGTGCAGCTTCATTCTTACTGGTATCCAAGATAGTTAGCTCAGGTCTGTCTACACAAGCTGCAGTCACACCCCTGGGATTGCAATGTAAGCACATCCAAAATGAATGCTTCTTAGAGTGGCATTAACCACATTTGCACCCATCTCTGAGAGAAGTATTGTGCACAGGAGGGGACTCAGCAGGTATGCAGGGAAGGAGGAGTGGAGAAGAGGAAAACAGGAAGGAGACAAGGATCAATTATGCAGGGGCCATCCTGGGAATTCCAGATGGTTCTGAGGGAGGATCCCCTTTAGGCTGGTTGGCTGTTCTATCAGTGGTCCGGTAACATTTTATAATCTTTTGGCATCTGTACCGTAGCCCTTAAATACTCTTTTCCCTGGCTTTGCTCTCTTCATTCACTAAGTGTTTGTCTACACTTGAAATGCTACAGAGGCACTCCTGCAGCTGTGCTGCTGTAGCTCTTCAGTGCAGACACTACCTATGCCGATAGGAGGGGGTCTCCCATCAGCATAAATAATACACCTCATCGAGAAGGGGTAGCTAGGTCAATGGAAGAATTCTTTCATCAACCTAGTGCTGTGTACACCGGGGGGTAAGTCGGTATAGCTACATCTCTCAGGGGGGTGGAGACAGCTATGCCAATGTAAGTTCCCAGTGTGGACCATCCTTAAGTATCAGTGATGACCTGGGTGAAAGAAGCAACAGGAAAGATAGCTACAACATCTATGGGGGAACTCTTGTGCTGAGTCTGATCATCAGCACCACAAAGAGGGGTTTCAAAATATTATAGCTAGATGGTGCAGGAGGCTAAGCAAGGTTTTTCTGCCTTCACCATAGCATCCAAGAATGCTCATGCCAAGAAACTGTTCCAGGTAGTTGGTGGCTTGGTAAAGTTATGTTGCTTCCATTCATTTACCAGGTAGAGTTTTTCTGGTGACAAAGAAGGTTTCAATAACTTTGTAGTAATTTTATTTTGCTGAGTCCGTTTGGTTATTTGCATGGGCGGTCAGATTTAAAAGTGTGATAGCCTTGGTAGCTTTACACTATTTCTAAACTAGCTAAGTATGAGTATTAAGAAGTATCAAAAATAATTTAACTAAATAGAGCCTTTGCAGAACTCAGCAGCCCTTCTTCTTGGGGATCAATAGGATAAGGAAACTCACTCCTCTGAGGGGTGGACTTGCAGGAAAATTTCTGAGAGATGAACCTTGCAGTTTCTTGTACTCCTCCTGTGGGTCTCTCTCCAGGAGGATACAATCCGGGCCTGGTCCTTGTTTTATTTTATTAAAAATCAGGAAACAAAATGTTCACTGCTTAGATGTAATATAAATTGACATAACAATATAGATGCACGATCTCTCTTTTGTACTGCCGATCTTTCACATCTCCTTGCTTTCATTGTGCAGAATGTCTTCATTTCAACATGATCATCGAGGTCAGAACTTTAGCCTTAGCATTTCTAAAAAGATTTAAACGTTATTGGCCATCTCAGAATGGTAAACCCACTACAGCACCAGGATCCTGGATGATCATTTGAACTTGTCTGAAAAGGTGGTCTTCTATGCATTTTATTAAGTTTCTCATCATTGTTTTTTATATTATCTTACCTTTATTTTCATTACAGTTCACAGAGCCTGCATAACAGTTGTAGGGGGTTGGGGGAAGGCTTCACAGCTATTAGTCTAAAAAGGTTTGTGGGCTTCTTAAGATCTGCCATTAAAAGGGTCTGATTTTCTACTGGTTTTCACCTTGTAAGTCACAACTATGTAAAGTGCGAATAAATCGTTGCCATACAAGACTGATAGTACTGGTGTAAGTAGCTACACGAGCTGCAAGGCAATAAAGAATTAAGCCTCCTGTGTCTATGCTTAATACTTCAGATCAAATTCCTCAGTAGTAATTCATACAAATGGCTAGAATCTCATTCAATAACTAGAACTGTACAGCTTTAGAGACAAAGAGGAAAGTTTTCAGAAGCATCTAAGAGTCTCGGGAGATTTTGAAAATTATACCCAAGCAAGAAACTAGCACTTCTAGCAAAAGAAGAAAAATATCTGTCCACAAAAGTATAGCACCATTACATTCCCAAAATTTAAGAAATGCAACCCTTCAATACTTTTACAATGTGTACAGTGAGTTACATCATGGCAGTTAATTTAATATTCTATCAACCAACTAAACGTTTAATGATGCCGTTAAGTCCCATGCATTGATGGAGCAGAACATTAGATGGGATTTGCTATATAGAAATGGAAAAAGAATTTTTCCCCATAGATCAGAAGCCCTAAAAGTAAGACTTTCATATTGCTGTGGTTTTCCCAAATGCCAAAATCAGGCATGTACTTTCAAACTTTATTTAATATAGAGAACAAGAAATAACAAAAGTAAGGGCTTCAATACTGAGAGCCCACAATGTAAATCTCCTCTGTAGAAAGCTACGTGTGATCTCAGAATGGCAGATGCCTCTGTAACAGAAAGGGGAATCTTAATTTTAAAGTTTTGGTTGCAAACTCAAGTCATAATAGATTTAAGTTTCATATTCCACACAAATACACATGCTATATGTAGATTCCTAAAAGTAAAAAGCAGGTACAAAACTGTTAAGTTTGCTTAAGGAAACACCCACCAATACTAACCCCTAAACAAACAAGAAATGCCCAATTAAGATATCTTCTCACACACGTTGACCCCTACACACCACAGTCACCATTTTTAGTGACAGTCTCCACCCTTATAAATAGCTCCCATACACTTCTAACCTGTTGTGACATATGAGTGTACAAACCAGACTGAGTAAGGAGTGTCACCCCTACCCTGTAACCTGGGGTGCCCTTCACAGTGCCTTGCTGTTGTAGCTTCCAACCTGGACTGCTCACAAACAGCTTCCAACATGTCAGTCAATCCCAACTTTGTCTGTATGTGTGCTGTAGCCAGCGAATGATACCTTGGCTCTTACCAGCCTTAAACACACTTCCAGTCCCAGATTTTCCCCCAGGAAAGTATGTCCTGTACTGCCCAGTGCTCTCCTGGGCAGTATAAATAATTAAGTCCATTATTTCTTTAAGAGAATAATATGTACACAATTTGTTACCCCAAATGGGGTCAATTTAAACACACTGGATTAGATAAAACAACAAAAGTTTATTAACTCCCTCCCACATAATTCACCTAATCAGCACGTTAGATTGCCAGAGTGAGATTCTTCCTAACTCCTCAGTTTATGCCCTGAGGCATGAGATTTGATTTCCCTTATGTTTTTCTGGATAATGTTGCTGGTAATAAAATGATTCAGTCATTTTTTTTCAAATCAAGCTCAAGTATTTGATTCGCTGGCCTCCTGTGGCAATGTAGTCCAGAAACTGATGTCTTGTGTGAAAATGATATATTTGTAAGATGATATATTTGTTGTATATGCACCATAAAATTGGCTAGGGTATCCATGGAATAAACTGCTCAGCCATGTGATAAACTGCATTTATTATGCACCTTTGACCATGTTTTCTTCTGCTCACCAATCAATCTGCTCCAGGGCTATTCCTAATATTCTGAACCACTGAGCAGTTTCAAAAAGAGACCCTTTAGAAAAACCCTGCCATAAAAGTGTTGCCCTCTTTCCCCCAAATATAGAATTACATACATGCCTAGAGACAGAGATTATATATACTCCACCTATAGCACACTACACACTTATATCAAAACCTGATGATCCGTTTAAGACGGCTGGTCTAACCTATCTCGGTTATCATGCACCATAAAGCATGCATTGCTATCGTTCTAACTCAGAATTTGCTACTTTTATCTTAGTAAACCAGTTAAAAATATGTGGCTGACAGTAAATTTACTGAAAAAAAATGATCTTGCTCTTCACCTAGTGCGGCTCTTAACTACCACTCATATTTTACAGCTGCACATCGTTTTTCATCCAAGTATCACAAAGAACTTTATGACCATGACTTGAGAAGCCTGAAATCAGAGGGAGTTTTTAGAGTGCAAGGGATGCAGTTACACCCCTGAATAAATTCAGCTTTTCACCCCCTCAAAGAGATAGAGAGGGAAAGTTTTGACTGAGGTTTCTACAGGACTACGTAACCACTTACTGTTTGACTTCGTCTGGGGTATCTGCACTAAAAAACACAATTGTAATTGTAGTTCTTCCCATTCTGTAATTGCTATGTAAATTAGACAAAAAGTTTCAAGTTGTGAACTGAAAGAGTCCTGAAATTATGCTTTTTTCAGTGAATAACCAGAAAGAAATCAAGGTCTCTAAAGTTATAAATATTTTGCCCTTATAGAGGTGAATATTCAATTTTTCTTCTTGTGTTTACACTTTTATTCTTCCCCCCCCCCCCCCCCAACACAGTTTATGAAGAAAAAGTGATGCCATCATCATGTTAAAAAAATTAATTGATGGTTGATTTTGTGCATAAGAAACTGGGATGTGAGTGGTCACGCCTAGCGACTGGAGCAGGAATCAGTAGCCAGGAATCACAGTCAATGGTCAGAAACAGAGCTAGAGGCCAGATGCCAGAGCCACGGGGCAGAGCCAAAGTCAGATGTCAGGAATTGGAGCTGAGGGTCAAAGCTGGGTTACCTGGAGGCTGGAGTGAGGCAAGGCAGGGGCAAGGCTAGAGCAGGGTTGGGTCCAGGGCAGGAGCAGGAACTATTTCAGCTGTGGTCAAATGCTTTGAGCAGCCACCGAACTACTCCTGCTGCTGGGCTTAAGAGCTGCTCGGCTGACTCTTCCCACCAATCAGGCAGTCTACTACAAACCAGCTGTGCTCATTCCGTTGCCCAGAGACTGGCTGTGCTGCAGGCCTGAGTCCCGACAATCGTTCTTCAATGAGCAGTTAAACATTTTGTTTTATAATTTAAAAAAAAATCAGTGTCCATTATCACACTCATTTTTGATTGTATGAAAATGATACTTGGGAGGTTTTTTACCCTGTAAAGGCTTTTTGAGCGGTAAAAATGCTAAACACAGTGGAAATACATTTCTCACTTCCACACTATAAAACAAGATGTTATTTCCCCTTGGAGGAATAATAGTGTCTTTGTGATATATAGAGATGCATGAAATAAAATAGATGATTATGGACTTGGATAGGTCAGGAGCTTGGTTTTTATGTCAAAAGTAATTTTTAAATAGATATCTATGTCTGGAGGCACTCTCTATCACTTCTGTTCCAAACTGCTAAAAGTGCATCCATCATCCAACAAAATTGTTATGATACTGAGAGGCATGTTCTTCCTGTTTACCCTGAAGAAAATAAGAAGCAGTAGTGAATAATATGGAAAGAAACCCAGTTCCATACTAATAAAGATTAATTAAAGCAACTTCTGGAGTGCCAAAAGACTGAGTGTTCAGAGGTGTCAAAGTTTTTCTTTAACAGTTTCTACAGCAGGTCACAAAATCTCAGTGAAACATGAAGACCTGTGGTGATCATTCAGTGAGACACATGGTGGCTGCTATTTTATAGGTGGGTAGATGCTCTATGTTTATGTGGCAAGGAAGGAGTAACATGAAATATTCATGCCTATAAGGATAAATATAGCAATGTAGCTTGAAATCAAAAGTTCAGAAAAAAATAATGGGAGACAATTTTCACAAATATATAAAGTATAGTGTCTTGGAGATGAGGAGAAAGAAAAGGTATAACTAAAATAAAATGAATAGGCCAAATTTATCCCTGGGTAACTACTGGCTGCAATGGAATGACATTTGGGATGCCCTTTGCCTAGAAATTATAATATTGATTTTTTTTAAAATAATTAGTTATGAAAAGGTTTTGCAAAGAAAGAAATCGCACCAAAGCCATTTTACCTGCTCTAAACTCTGCATGTGAAGGGGAGGGGATAAGAAAATATTAATATTTATATACATTTTCACAACAGAAAATAAGCTGAAGCTTTTCATTGCTAATACCTAAATTTATAACATTTCCTATAGTTATGAATTGCAATATAATTTTATTACTATTTTAACTAACATTAAAAAACATTCATTATCTTTGTAACCTTTCTGGTAGGTGCTTCTCCCAACAAAAGGACCAAGATCACTAGAATATACCTGACTCATATCACCAAGATTTCATCCTAACGGAAACAACCCTGCAGGGCCCTGAATCTTGGCTAACTACTCAGGGCAAAGGGGCAACAATAGCAACACAGAATCTAATATAGGACTAATTGAGAAAAATCTAATATTCTGGCCATAAATTAGCAGCTACAGCCTTTTCCAGTCACACTGCCTGTTAAATCTGCCCATGGGGTACAGTGGCTGCTTCCCTTTGAAGTATCTGCCCTGAACAGCCACCAACCTGTTCCAAAGACAGAGGGATCGGGATATGGGAGGAAAAGAACCAGAGCCTGCCTGTGTTAAAACAGAAAGTCTAATGAGACAAGAGCATGGATTACACAGATAGGACATCAGGCATTTAGTGAGCAGGCACAAGTTCAAGTGACAGATCATCTACCCAGAACAAATCCTCTTCTGGTCTCAGGCCAGTTCCTTCTACTGGACATATTTATACATTGCAAAAAACAACAACAAAGTTGGCTGCCTGGACAGAGAGGGCAAATGAATGAATCGACATGGAAACTGAGGTATCTTGTCATGCCTACAGCGCGATGACCTCTTTAGATCCAAGTAATACAGCTTGCACTGCTGCTGCCTGTGATTTACCTGTTATTTTGGGATAGGGAGATGTACGTTTTTAGTGCTGCCAGTCAAGCATTAAATTCCATTTCCCCAAACATTCCCACCCCAATATCTCTGAACACAATTGTAGGCATTATAATTCTTCTTCTTCTGATCTTCTATTGAGAAAATAAATCATAGGATAAGCTTTTTCAGAGAAAAGCAATCTTTTAAACTTGTAGCTCTTCAGCAGATACAGATCCTTCTTTACCAAAGAACCAGAATCTTTTCCATCATTATAAATTAAATTTGGGGAGAAAAAGATAGATATGTTGTATGGAGAGGGGTAAAATGTGGCAGTACTGTCATGTTCTTAATTTTCTGTTCTGGGGGAAAATGGTATTTTGATTAACTTTAATTATTAAGACGAGCAGATTGTTTCACTCTGCCAAAAAGACACTGTAATATTCATTTTTCATTAACAGCATTTTTAATATGATGTGTGAGATATACCCACACAGATGTTTATCAAATCAGTGCCTATGTGGGGGATTTTAATAAGCCTGATCCATAGTATCTCATAGATTACATCCATTCATTATCTAATGTCTTGGCCAATTTGAATCTCAGTTCCCTAAACAATCTGCCTCCAGCTGTTATCCAAATTTGTCCTTGCAAAAGGTTTTCATCAATCCCGAAGAATTTCAGAAAACAGGCTAAATGTGTTGTATGATTAGGATGGGCATAGATAGACAAGAGGAAGAAAGCATTTGTAGCAGAAATAGTAGCGACTTCAATTCAGCTATATGTAAGGCTTTCCCTGTTCAGTAAATCACTTAAGCATGTGCTTAACTTTACACAGATAGTTAAGTCCCACTGAGGAACCTAGAGAGTGTTTAATTAATTTATTTTCCAAACAGGTCAGAATAGCAACATCATAATGATATTCTTTGGATTTCCCCCCCCCAAACTTAGTGAAGCTTGTACTTAGCCAATGCTTTCTAACCAGTACATTCACAGTCACAAAGCAACATTTCGGAAAGTCATTTAACTAACTGTATTCAAAATATGAAGGCTGAGCCATTTAGTTTGTTGTGATTCAGGAGAAGACTGCTACATCAGCTTATTGGAGAAATGGGATATGGGCAGTAATTGGAAACCATTATACTTTTAGAGTCCAGAAGTGCTAAAATAAGATTAATGGTATCACCTTAAAATGTAAAACATTGCACTTAATAATATTCTTGATAAAGTGCACTTATGTACATCATATTCAACTTGACTAGCTAGGAATGCAAAGGAGAGGGTTGCCAAGAATTCTATGCAACTGATGACAGGAATGACAAACTACTTAAAATAATGAGAATACTATAGTCCAAAATCCAAGAGAATTAAGCCATAAAATTGTAGATCCAGAAGATTTCTATTAGTCTCTTTGTTCCTATAGACAAAGCGGATAGCTACCAAATACCCTTACTTCCTCTCTAGGCCCCCCAATCTCTTTCAGTATTCAAACATACTAAAAGCTCAGTCCTTTCTAGTCCAGAACAACTATCTGATCTCACATACTTCCTTTCCAATTGCTTCTTCTCTCACCCCATTCACAAACTCTCTCCCCAGCTTAGTTTAAGTAATTATTGGTGTTTTTGTCTCTTTAGAAAGAAACTATTTCACATTTAAAAAATTAGTTCAATGAAATGAGATTTTCTGCTTCTCCCAAAATAGAATATAGTTTAATATCAAACTAAATTTCCCTTTTAATGACAAGTATTCTTTGGCCACTAGGATTGGTGGATAGCAAGAGTGCTCTGGGCTGCCATATTCTCAGTTACCCTGGCACAACCCCACTGCCTTCAAAAGGTTCTGAGAAACTCAGTGATTCACTGAATTCATATTGGTCCATCCCTTTAAATGAGATGAGAACTTGGCCCATTGTCAATAGAAATATTCAGCAGTGATTAGAATGTGGTCATATTTGTTTATGGTGTATACTTATCATGTAACACACCAAATACTACTAAAGGGACTTGTTTAAAGCTTTAAGATTTTGATCTTGCAAGTCGCTGCACCACCATTATAGAAAGTCAACCAGGGTTCCACCCAGGTGCACCACTGCATCTGCGTGAAATGAACTGAAGGATTAAGATTTAAGATCATATTTCAATCCCCCTCCCCCCTCCCCCCCCACACACTTTAAATTAAACCAGTTCTAGGACCCTTGCGCCTTTGTAGAGCTCATTGGATGATTGGGACCTTGAAATCAATGGGGTTGGGCACCTAAATCTATGAGGATTTGAGCCTTAGATCCTACCATCTGTGATAGGCCCACAGGCTGATACTACTGGCATTGATAAGGGCTTCTCAGTTGACATGCACAAAGTGTAAAACTCTTGCCTGACTCCAACCAAGTGAAAAAGAGCATTTCAAGAGATTATTCAAACGAGCTAAATTGTACAGACTGCATGATTGAATGTATTCACTGGGACCTATCTAGACCTATTGAAATCAGTGGAAGTTTTGACATTGACTTCAAGGGGATCATGATTGTGCCCTTAATCAGAAAGTAGCATGGCAATTTGTGGAACTTAATGAACATCTAGATACGTTTATGTACCGAGGTAAAGTAAAGAGCCCTTTTCCCAGCCACTCAATAATTTACAGGAAATACTTCACCTGGAGGTCACTGCTGTTGTTTAAAAAAGAAAAAGGAAGAGAAAAAATTAGTTTTGAGAAAAATTAAAGGTTAAAAATTTAGTAAATGTTGCTATGAATATGGTTTAATATATTAAGACCCTGTTCTGTCTTCAGTTAGATGGGAGTTAATTCCCATAAACTTCACTTGCCATTTCATTAAGATAACTGAGGGCAGAACCGGACCATTAATCTATTCATGGTAAAAGTGTGAATCTTTAACTACTATGAGAAAAGTCGAACTTCATTTTTAATGTTCCATTAGGTTCATAAATTGTATTATGCCCACCATTATTAACACCTTTATTACTGCCACCGTATGACTCAGTGCAGAAAAATATCGAGTTAACTTATCCTATGAATACAACTGCTTTAAAAAAATATTGATTTATTTAATTTCAAACTTTAATACTTTTGAAATGAAGGAAAACCGGCCTTAGAGTAAGCATTTAGATCAGAGGTGGGCAAACTTCACGAGACCATCCTGTCCAGCCCTTGAGCTCCCGGTCGGGCTGCGGGGCTGCAAGCTCCTGCCAGGCAGCGTGGCAGGCTCCAGCCAGGAGGTGCGGCTACCAGTCCTGGTGCTCTGAGCGGCATGGTAAAGGGGTGGGGACTGAGGGGGTTGGATAAGGGGCAGAGGGTCCCAGAGGGCAGTCAGGGGACAGGGAGCGATTGGATAAGCGTGGAGTCCCAGGGGGCCTGTCAGGGGGCGGGTGTGGGGGGAGGGATAGCTCAGTGGCTTGAGCATTGGCCTGCTAAACCCAGGGTTGTGAGTTCAATCCTTGAGGGGGCCATTTAGGGATTTGGGGCAAAAATCTGTCTGGGGATTGGCCCTGCTTTGAGCAGGGGGTTGGACTAGATGACCTCCTGAGGTCCCTTCCAACCCTGATATTCTATGATTCTATGATTCAGGGGTCAGGGCAGTCAGGAGACAGGGAGCAGGGGTGGGGTGTTGGATAGGGGGTGGGGTCCTGGGGGGGTAGTTAAGGGTGGGGGGTTTCAGGAGGGGCAGTCAGGGGACAAGGAGCAGGGGGCATTGGATTGGTCGGGAGTTCTAAGGGGGGCAGGAAGTGGGAGGGAGCGGATAGAGGGCGGGAGCCAGGCTGCTTGGAGGGCTGGGTAGGGAAGGCTGTGCCTCCCCATACAGTTTCGGAACCCCTATGTGGCCCTCAGGCCAAAAAGTTTGTCCACCCCTGATTTAGATAATAGATTTTTTGCTTTTAAAATTGATGTATGCAATTCTACCTCTGGATCTTAAAAATGCTGTTTCAAGTAGGACTCTGTTTTGTAATGATTCATTATTTGCGGATCTGCCAGATATCAAGGAGTTTAGAATACCTGCTTAGCAGCATCAAAGATGATCTATTGAGATGATTTCTTAGCATTCAAACAAATATTGTTAGCAAATTAAATACATGACTTGACTCAGTGGTAGTTGCTGTTTCACAGTCTAGATTTTGAAATGAAAATATATGATTGACATTTCATAAAAAAACTTGGATACAGTGGGTTGTGTGACTGGGCATCATCCTAACTAACAGTGTCTCATAAAGCAATACTCCTTATATTTTGTATTATCAACTTGCACTCTACCCTTACTTAAGTCAGACAGCACTTATGGATCTCAGGTCTAAAACAAACCATGCCAATTCTAATGAAACAATGCAGGGGAACCTGTCAGTTTTCCTCCACTCTGGACTTTGTTCTCCTGTGAGTTTTTAATGGGTGGGTGCAGCCTGGCTCTAAGCAAGCATTTTCAGATTTGCCTCCATTGGGTAGTGGATTTCATTTTATTAAAAACTTAGTTTCAAAGAGTTAATTATGGATCCAAAGCCTGCTCAATTGTTCTGAAATGATGTAGCTCCATTGACTTCCCAGGTGCTATGCCAATTTACGCCTGCTGCGGATTTGGCTCATTCACTTAGTTATTGTTTCCAAGTCATTTTTTCTTAGGGTACAAGGCCTCCAACTGGGTCCATATTAATTTGTATCAAATTTGACCAAAATTCAACTTGACAATTTGTAATGCATGTATGGAAAGGAAGGAATTAAACTTGATGCATACTAGTTGCAATCATAGCTCACATTAAAATGTTTTTTTATATTTAAATATTTAGTTTCAGACTCAGTCCAATAAAGAGATTCAAATTAGACTCAGTTATACTTTGGCAATACTATTTAAGTCAGTATATTTGCATGCATGTAACTGATGACAATTTAAACTTTTTAAAATTGCCAAGCCACTTTATTAGTGTTTTAAAGCAGTTTACTGTGTATGCAGCAGTCACATTTATTGTGCAAAACCACAGTTTTAGTGACAGCTCTATATTAGAGTCACTAAATACAAGATTTCATCTGATATCCATTATGTTTTCTACATTAAAGTGTTTTTTTTTTTAAATGGTCTAAAACTGATGCAAACCAAAAGCTCTAGACTATTGAATAATGCATGTTTCAAAAAGCCTGCCATAATATATTTACCTGAGTAACAGCTCCAGTCAAGCAACTGCTCTGGAGGTTTAAAGGTCTGTCATATGTAAACAATCTGCAACAGTTTTGAAATTGCATTTGTGGTCAATTTTGTGACTTCGGTTCTGTCATGTCACCACTTTTCCTTAGTTCTTTTGTGTGTGTGTGGGGTTCATAGTTCAACTAACGTAAAAGCAACATAGTGAAACCAGATTTAAGTATTTTAAGAATCTGATTTAAACCCAGAAAGGAACAATATTTTTTGATTTGTTTAGCTATTGATCCAGATTGGTGATTCAGGCGCTTTCATTCATAATGTTTTAAAAGAGCACATTGACCATTAGGATTATATATCAAGTTAGGTATATAACCATCATTTTGGTTGTTTAGATTTTCTAAATTTATGTCATACTCTGAACCACATGGTAATAGCTTGAGCTGGTCAAAAAAAGTGTGTGTCAGTTATGGAATTGACGGCACCTTCGACCCATCTCTGTCTTGAAGTGCACCCTCCTAAGATATCAGGCCTTCACCCGCCCTGGTGTGGAATCTCACTATTTTCCCACTTTCATATACTGAGTCCCTAGGTTACAACACTCCTGTTTACCAAACATGGTAAATCAACAGGCCCAATAGGATTTGGCTGCCCCTGCATGACTTACCTTGGCTAGTGAGCCTGGGGTAACTTTGAACAGCTTCTGAGTCACAAAATAAAGTATTATTTAATCTTAGTAATAGGAACAAAGCATAACAAGAAACAGGATTTTAACATATTAGGCAATATGCATCTCCTACCTAAAGCTTAGCATTTCGCTATAAACTTAGGCAGGTCTAGCTGCTTAGGATCCATACAGCAGGGCCTGTGTCTGTGTCACTCTGCTCTCCTCAAGTAATACCCAGGGTTGGTGCAGGGGTGGAGCCTCAGGGGGAAGGGGTGGCACTGGGGGAGGGGCCATGGTTCAGGTACCAGTGGCCCCCTCACTTTTAGAGACCTTCTGCTGTTCCTGGTAGCACCCCCACCAAGTCCCTCTCCCAGGTCTTTGGGAACAGTCTTTTCATCTGTTTCAAAGCTCTTTGTTTCAGTTTTTCTACCTGGAATGCCCCAAATGCCACCACCTTGTGCCGTGCCAGATTGCTGAAACCAGCATGGATAGGGGTTAAACTTCAAAGACACTAAAACCTATATTGCCTTTTGAGCACTGCTGATTGGGTTATCTATAGCCATTGTCTGGTTACTTGCCAGATATTCAAAAACTACCCAGGTCTGAATTAATCCCTAGTAATCCTGTAGCAAACTAATAACAAACAGAAATATACAAACAGAACATATAACATTCATTATTAGTCATCTTCCAATTTCTTCACATTAGGTTTCATTTTTTTTCATATTTTTTGTCCATTTTGTTCAAAATTTTTCATGAAACTTTTCATGAAATTTTGGTGGAGAAAATCCCCTGATTTCATTTTTTTTTCATTTCCCCCTTCCTCCCCACTACAAAAATATTTTAAAAAGTAAAAAGGCATAGAAAGTGGGATTTTTCCCCACAGTTTTGAACATTTGGAAAAATAATGCATTTTTCTTGAAATTTTTCATTTCTAGTTTTCCTTGAAAAATTCTGTGAAAAAAATCATCAAAACCCCATTATTTTCAGTAAAAACAAATCTGTTAAAAAAAATTCAATATGTTCTAATAAATGAGTTCCCTCTCGACCAGTGACAGTGCTAATAAATCAATAACCTTATTAACTATGGCCAAACTTTTGATACCTATTTCATGTGAACACCCAAAATCTAAGGCAGTCAGAATTAAAAACCAGTTTTGAAAATGTGGCTCTCTTGCTCTCTCTCTCCGTGGCTATAATTGTTCTTATTTCGTTAAAGCAGGTAGGCCTCCCTTAGAAACAAATCTCAGAGGAAAATGTAACAGATACCTGCTTTTCATTTTATCTTCTTCAAATGAGAAGCGTTCTTCTTGTGGCCACCACTGCCACCCAGGTTAGCATGCACAGCCCTCCTATTCATGATGAGTATCTTTGACACAGGTGGAACTACGCCAGAAGATGGAGTGGAAGAGCAGTTAGGAACACAACTGCTGAGAAAGGAGATCTTCACATACTGAGTTGTGCAGTGGCAGCAATGAATTGATACCGGTTTGGGTTCCCTTTGCAGCCCACAGAGCATAGGGGGCATTTATATGAGTAGCAATGGGCCTCTAACCATGCTCCCTCCTGGCCTTCACTCCCACAAACCCATAATTCTTCCCCCCCCCTCCCCTTCCCAAGGAATTTTCTCTCTTCACAAATGAACTGGATCACACCTCTGCCCACCCAAACGTGGGCTCCTTGCTACCCACCTTGGCCCTGGTCCACAAGTTGCCCCTTCAGTCTGAGGGATTTGCAAAGCACTACAAGTTGTGAGCCTTGTCTGCTCCCCCATTGTGGCAGTTGTAGCCTGTGCTTCACAGCTGGGTTGCGAGTGGGAGAGGCAGTGTGAAGGAGCATTAATAGCCCCAAGGCTTAGATATCATCTGTCACACCCCTTTCTGGATCCTGGTTTTGTCTGGAGAGGATATGTGAAAGTTATAGCTTCAGTTGCGGGAGGAATGCAGTTGGCAGCTGTGCACCTACTGCAGCTCCTCTATTGGTGACCAACTGAGCCTCTCTCTGCTTTCCCAAAATCCCCATAACCACCACACAGTTCAGCCTGCTTCCTTAGTTTAGGAGACTCAATGTATCAATATAACAATAAATACGGAGGGAATTCAAATTTAGGGCAATTTGTAAAGACAATTTAGCCTGAATAAATATTACAGGATTGGGCACTCCAAGCACCAACTTCAGCATGTCAGTAAAGGGATCTATGTCATCTTCATGTAGATATTGTACTTTTCTAAATGTACTTTATAGAAAAGGTTCAGTAGATAGGTCTCCTCAATAATTCTGACCCTACAGCATCTCTTGCCTGTGATCTTTTGTCATTTGTACTGTATTCGTTTGAGTTACATTGCATTCTTTTCAAGGCAGGGATTGTCTTCTTAAATGTTTTAAAATACTTTCCATACCTCTGGTGCAAGGTACTTCATGAAAATCCTCTTACACAGTATTCACAGAACAATTTCATTATAAGTGGAAACAAAGTATAACCGGAATTGTAATCTGCATATTGCCATACCCTAAAATAATTCCCGATTCTCATTTTACTTCTCTATAAACAAAATATCACCCTATCCAAGTTTGCTGTGGATGAAATTAATTCCAGTTCAGAGGATCCGAGCAAAACTTCCCATCCTACTTAAGCTCAAATCCTGAGCAGCGGAGCACAGCTTGAATATTTGGATCTGAGTTGCTCTAATGCATTGGTGAGTGGGGAAGGTGCACTGCACAAGTTATGACCCTGCCTCCAGGAGCCTGCAAATTAAAACACAAAGCAGGATCAAAAGAATCAGAGAAAGGACAGTGATGTCAACTTTTGACAGATACATGGGAGTGGTGACAGAATTATGTTTATTTGAGTTAGGCCTGGTCTACCCTAAAAAATTGTCAACTTACCTATACTGCTCAGGGGTGTGAAAAATCCACACTCCTGAGCTACATAGTTGAGCTAATCTAAGTCCTTGTGTAGACAGCATTAGGTTAACGGAAGAATTCTTCTTTCAACCCAGATACCATCTCATTGGGAGAACCCCTCCTGTCAGCATAGGTAGTCTCTACAGTGAAGCACTGCAGCTATAGTAATTCAAGTGTAGACAAATCCTTAGAATTTGCAGGTCTTAGACAACACATAGGGAGTTTTGTCATTGAATTCAGTGGGGTCAGAATTTCACCCAGAGATTCTTAAATGAAGAGAGGGTGAATGACTGGAGAGTTATGTTAAGGTGGTCATTTGGAGCATAGGGGTCTTTTGTGGCATAGATGACAGCCAAGAAAGACCTGAAGATGAGATGGAGGGAAGAAAATGAAGGGAGCAATGAGGCTTTGCAAGTGATTAACATTATTCTAGTAATATGTTGTCTCAGTGGTTAAAATAGGTTGAAGCTGGAGGGGGAAGTACTCATTACACCAGCTATAGAGGACAGTAAGCTGTGCACGAGTGCAATTTACCCAAGCCAGGGAGAGAAAGGAGAGCTCCCTGTGCTTTAATTCCTAGGTATTCCTTACACTACCTACAAAGTAAGATAACACTATCTCCTTGAAAAGGCCAGTTTTTTTAAAAAAAAGAAAGGTTAATGTTAGCCATTTTACACACAAACATTGGGCTTAACTGTTGGCAATGACTGCAGTAATCCCTGCCTTTGCAGGACCACCAGAATTTTAACTTTTCTCTCCTCTGAGTACAAATCATTTAAAACGGTCTTATTGAATAGGGTCAGTTCAACTAATAATTATCACACCAATAGCCCATTAATAGCAAGTAATTAAATAAGTGTATCAATGAATTCTAAGGGGAATGAATCTGTTATAGAGAGTGTAGAGTTCCAAAAGAGATGGCTGAATGAGAATTTACATGCATCTTTGAAGGCAGGTGTTAGCATTTGTGATAGGTGAGCGGATGTGAAAGCCATTTCCAATGCTGTGAAACTGATCATTGTGTCAGTAATGGTGACTACCTTATTTTGAAGCTATGGATTTATTAACAGAAGACTTGCCAGGCTAGATCAAACCAGTGGTTCATTTAAACCAGTGCCTTGTCTTTGACAATGATTTTCAGAGCAGTGTTCATGTCTACCTATGTATTTGTACATCTCCTAGCACAAAGGAGTTTCCAGTGAGCCCCAATTTGGGTTCTACCATAATAGATATATAAACAACATGTTTCAGAAGGTGTGAACCCCCATAACGTTCAGTCTGCAATAGCTTGCCTATGGCAGAAAGCACTTCCTAACCCAGAGTAATTGATGCTTTATGTCTTGAAGCATGAGGATTCATAAATACATTTTTATATCTAGGTAATGCAATTGTAATACTATTTTCCACCTCAAAGACTAATCTTTTAAAATGTTATTAAACTCTTGGCCTTTATGATATGTAGCAGTGATTTTTGCAGGTTAATTGTGTGTCATGAAAAAAAACATTTCCTTTAATCAGGTTTACATTTGTTGCCTATTAATTTCAATAGTTGTGCCCTAGTTCTTGTACTGAAAAAGGGTAACCCACTATTAACCTGCTTCTATGTTTAAAAACTGCTTCTATGTTTTCTATTTCTCTTTACCAGCTCTTAATCCATGACCCTTACTCAATGACTTAAGATGCCTGTACACATTACTTGAAAGGCTTTTCCTTCAGAAAATTGCCCTCACTACCACCAGCAAGAATGGTTTCCAGACCAGGCAGAAGATGTGTGCACTAGTGCTAGATGTTACTGCTAAATAAGGTGCAATCAGGCACACAGGCCTGCTGTAAAAACGGTCTTTGAAGCTATTGAAGTGGGTTGTTGTTGTGGAACCATTGGTGATAGGCTGCCAGTTCCAAGTTTTACGTGGACAGAAAAACAGCTACTAGAGGTCCCAAAACAATGGTCTACTGGAGGCTCAGTTCTAGCACTGACACTTCTTAATCTCTTCACAAATATCCTTCCCAACACCATTGCCGAACATTTTATCTATTCAAATGACATCTGTCTTGCAGTACAGGACCAGAATATTAGTCACCTTGATGAGATTCTGAATTCTGAAATGAAAAAGAGACGACTGTTGTATTCGCTATCGTCAAACATGTAGACTTAAACCTAAGTCCAAAAAGACTGTTTCTGGTTGCTTTCATCTATACCACAGAAAAGCAAATAAACAGCTCAACATATTCCAGAATGGACACAGGCTGGACCACGACCCAAAGCCTGTATCTAGATGTCATACTGGACCGCATCTTGACTTTTAAGGAATACCTTACCAAGACCTTCCTGAAAATAAAAGACGAAAAATAACCTGATCAGCAAATCAGCTGGTTCTATCTGGGGAACCAATGTGTAGACATTAAGGGTGCGTTTACACTTGGAACTCAGGGTGTGATTCCCAGCTCGAGGAGACATACCTGAGCTAGTTCTAATCAAACTAGTATCTTACAAATAAAATGTAGCTGCAGCAACATGACAAATTAGCCATCCCAAGTATGTGTCAGTTGAGACTCTAGGCATGGCTAGCCCATCCCACAAGCTGATGCTGCTGTGGCTACATTCTACTTTTAGCTCAATGAGAGCTAGCATGGTTCTGTCTCCTTATAGCTGAGAATTACATCCCTAGCTCCAAGGTCGACATACTCTAAGTAAGTCTGGGTTTCCCTTCTGCTAGTTCTTTTCACACAGGGCTAGTAGATATTCAACTGAATGAAACAATACATATAACAACAGGTACCATGAGATCAACCAACTTGTCCTGGCTGCTGATCCTATCCAATATTGCCCCTCCCAACATCAGGTGACAAACTGCCCTGCAGAATCTGCTCCTGAAAGTGAAAGATATGTCACATCTACCTATGTTTAAAGAGGTGTTTAATTTACTGAGCCACAGTCTCAGCTCAAGGCACCCCATTTTGAACAATTCCCCTAAGGAACCCTGATATCACTGCCAGGTGGCATACTACGTGGCAAGAACAAGCATAGTCAATGCCTATCTTGTGACAGATCCAACAGTCCAGACTCCTGGTTTTGACTTTTCACATCTTTGGGTGAAGTTCAATTGCTTCAGATGTGGAGAGATCAGATGCGCCACTAAGGACTATAAATGGGGCTTTTGTGAATTGCCTCTTCGCCGCTGTGACCAGTTAGAAGATGTGGGCCACATACTTTCAGGCTGCACCCATTGGCAAGAGCTGCCTGATTCCCTCATTAAACTGCATAACGCTTTCCTCTCAGCTATTGAATGGTTAAGACATTTAGACTAACACACTTTCCTTGATTGTCTATGTAGATGCAATCACAATATATGTATACATACTCAATAACTAATGAAATTCCTTTAACAGTGCCTTGTAAAGGACTTTATCAAAGACTTTGGAAAGTCCAGATAAAGAAGAGCCAGTAGAAATAATTTATCTTTAATTATAGATTGTGAAGGCTTTACAATCTTGACTTTGACTTACTATTTGTTCTGGCCCACTTATGGACATTGTAAAACTAAAAACTAAACGCACTGTTTTATTGATTGAACTAGATCAATAAAAGTTTCAGTGGTATATGGAGAACAAAGTTATACGAGTACATGAAAGCTAAGAACATTTAACAAATTCATCTGCATAAAGTAACTTTTTGAGTCTCCTTGATTTTTTCCTCCAGCATATTTTATTTTGATTTTAACTAGTTTAAGTTTGGCAACCACATTATGTTAAGATAATATGGCACTTAAGCACATGCTTACCAACAAACATGTGTGCAGTCTCATTCATTTCTCATGGTTGCAGTTAAAACATGCTCTTAAGTGCTTTGCTAAATCAAGACCAATTTGAGGTATAATAATTTGTAATAAATAATAATTTCAAATATTCTAAGTTTTTGCAATATTTTTAAGCTATTGCAAATAAAATAAATATACAGAGATTGAGAAAAAGAGCTAAGTCTGATCACAAAAGAATCTATGAATTCAGTAATCTGTCCTACAGAGAGTATTTAATTTCCAGATATCAACTAGACCAGAGTTTTACAGTCTTGTGGGCAATATAGAGCTTGATCACCTATAGAACGTCTTTATATTTCCTTTGATAGCATGAGGCCTGATGCCTTTTCCTCACTGTCAGGCAAACATGAGAAAATACCAATGAAACTGCACATGGCAAGCATAGAAGTTGAAGCACAGCAGCTCAGCTGCATCCTTTCCTCTTCCAAAGAGCCTTCAGAGCTTCCCTCCCCATCCCCACCCACCCCCCCACACACACCCCACAACTTGGGATGGATGAGGCAACAAAGATTGGAAGGTGGCACACTTGGAGATCAGCACAATTCTCTGTGGCTTGCTTTCTTGGATTTCCACTGGAAATTTCACAGGAGAATTAATGTTGCCAGAAACTGCATTAGTTTCCCTGTATAGTTTTCCCCATGTTGTGGGGTATTGTGTGTATCCTTAGTGCCAAGAATAATCTGGCTCCTGTAGTAGCCATGCTGCCATTGGGGAGGAGGGATATACAACCAGCGCAGATCACTGGAGCCATTTGGTTGCCCTATGTATTACTGTGGATCCACTGGGTTTACAGGCCATGGTCCATTCACTGCTCCATGAAAAGAGAAGCAGATCAAAGACTGAAATCTTTGTCTACGCACATTTGAAAATCCCACTAGGTGCCTATCTGCATTTTTAGGTGCCTAAATACCTTTGAAAATCTGGTTGTGAGGCTGTTTGCCGTGCATGAGGGTGAGCGAAGGAGGAGAGAGAATCAAGAAAGGAGACTGGTGGCCTCCAGACAATTCTCATATGTCCGATAAAATAATTTTCCACAAATCCAGTTGGTGTGTTCCACATTTTAATTCCTTTACAAAATTCATTTGAACAATGAATTCATTTTAGGTTTCAAAGGTTTTATACACTCTTATTTTAATGTAGGCCAATCCATCCACAATATATCTTGGGATTCAGATCTCCCATAATTACATGCCACTGTTGCATAATTTAATTGATACCTTACACCACTGGAAACCTTTTGGCCCATCATGGATGCCTGAATTAGTAGCTTGAAAATGAATATACTTGCATGTCTGCTATTGTGCCAATCACCTTCATTACAATCTTTTTTTCCCAAAAAGTATTTACTATAAATTGTACAGTATTAACATCCTGTCCCACAACCCCTTCACACCACTGATTGAATATCAGATACATGGTTGCAAGAGTGCATAATCACCTTTATAACAAAAATCTTAGTGAACCAGTTCTAAACTAGATAACTTTCTTAAGTAATGCTATCATTGTGTCCTATTAGGAGATTCACAGAGGTGAATACCTTTTCACCTACCACTCCACACGACTTAAACCTTAGGCAATTTATTGTGGACAAAAAAGGAAGACTTTCATCTACCAATATTATTTTGACTAGATAATGATGAAAAGGTTGTTTATATTTGCTGAAAAACGGGAAAGTTACCACATAGAAGAAGATGAACTTGGTGGACCCAAAATTCTTTAAATCAATGTATCAAATACTACAGTGATCAGTGAGGTATAAAAATCCATACAGAGTAGTATACCTAAACAAAGGAGAGCTAGGAGAAAACCATAGGACCCACATCAGCTAACTCTTCGCTTAGGGAGTGATCCAAAGCCCAACTACGTCAGAGGAAGGTTTCCCATTGACTTCAATAGCCTTTGGATCAGGCTCTTAGCCACTGCATTATAAATAGATCTCTCATCATAGTGGACAGCAGTTGACAGTTAAATGAAGGGGTTGAGCATAAATAAGCAAAAGGCTGTCCTAATGTAATAACTTCAGGGTCACTCTCAGAGGTGTTCCTGTTAGAAGAAAATATATGCATTTTCTCTCATTCATACTGTTTGTGAGGCAATGCTTCCTCCATGATGACGACAACAACCTTTCACCCAAGTGGATCTTAAATTACTTACTTACTGCTGGTACAGACTACATCCTGTGTTCAGAAAGCAGTTTGCTGACCACTGAAGTATAGTCACAAGAGGAAACTGAAGCAAATGGGAAAGCAAGTTAAGTGACTTCTTGACACAAAATGAGCTCAGTCTATTAAACCTTTCTGTTTTTTTCCCCCCTAAAGCAGCTGAAGTGCGCAATGCCTTCTGTGGGCCAGTTTCTTCAACTCAGCAAACTATACATTATGAGATTTTTTTTTTAGTTTTTTTTATTTCTTGAAGGCTGTCAGATAACCTGGCCCAGATTCTCAGCTATTGCTGAGGAACACTCATGGTAGCCCACTTCCTAGCATAACTTAGAGCAGCCTGAAATAGGGCTGGCCTGTCATCCACTGTTGTAGGAGTCAGAGGTCCCTTGTAACTCCAGTGTTCAACTTTTCAAAAGTTTTATCAGAAGAAGGTTCACTTTTCCATTTTGACCCAGGCCATTTCAAAACCTGCTTTCAGTTCCTTTACCTCTTGTTAGCACTGACCTGGAGCAGATGCTGCTTCCAAATTCTATTATTTCTCATTTTTATTTGACAAGTTTTTATTTTGGGCTTCCCTTTTCTGTTACAGTGGTTCTAAGACAATCTAGGTATTTCAAGCTTATCTTAGCAAATCAGACTAAATTTTACCGCACACACTCATTCCTCAATTTATTTGTTCAAATCAGCAATTTGTTGCTTCATGATTTGTTTCTTCTGCATTTTCCTACCTAAGAAATAGTCTGTCCATGCTAAATGAACAATAAAATAATTCTTCCCCTCTGTTACTCTTCCCCTCACTGTGAGAGGCAGTCTTCCTTATACCTAGCAACCCTACTCTGTCACCATATATTCCCATCTGCCAGCTTCTTTCTGCTGTATCCCTGACTATAAGCAGTCAAGGCTCCAGAAACATGATCTAGCTCCACCAATGCAAAATATGACCATGACCTTCAAATAGTACCCATACAGGTATAATCTTCACACAACAGCAAATAGACTGTAGGGGCAGTATTATGTGGAGTCCTGGATTTTATCTTGTCTTGAAATTGTAAAAGGTCACTGTTATGGGGTTGGTTCCCCTAAGGTGCCCCCAAACGGCGTGACAGCATTCTGAGCTCACCCAGCCTTCAGTGTTCAATCTGCAGGTGGCCAACAGCACAGATCCTGGTTATGGGAGACAACCCTCTGACTGAAGCTGTGGAAGTCTACCCTTTCCAGGGCTATCAAAGGTCAGAAGCAAAACCAAACACAAATGAACACACATAGAATGGTAGGACTTTCTTCATTCAGAAAGCCTGTGGTATCCTATAACTCCATTCAGTGCCCATTGGCAAACCTCTCGTAATAGTCCCAAAGTAATGGTTCAGCCTGAGGCCCTCCTTTCTCTTGAAAGGGGTCACTTGAACAGCTCCTGCCCTCATCCAATACCTCTCTAAGAGCTGAGGATTGAAGATCTGCTCTCCTATCAGGTCTGCCACCAGTTGTGCTGGGCTTTTCTCTTTTACAATTTCTCTCCAGGCCTGACACACCTTGCAGGTGTGTGTGTGTGTGTCGGGGGAGCGGGGAGGGAGGAGAGGCTGCTTGATCCCAGAGCAGTTCATTAACTCTTGCCTGCTCAATGTGGGATTTATACACCCCATCATATTCACATTGAATTTGACCTCTGTCACAACAAGCAGCACTACAACATCAGGACACTTCATTTCAGGCCCTTGGGGAATTCCTCTCTTTCAGCTGACTCCACACTAAGTGGCAAAATTGTAGTTGAAAAGCTGGCATAGTTGCCAAGCTAAGGTGTATTTAATGCAATTTTTGTAGTTGGACAAACAAAACAGGAAATGGTATTGGGCAAAGTTGAAGCAGATGCTGAATTTTAAATAGAGCAGTCAAACAATACAATCACGTTTTATCTTTGATCACTGACTGCAGGAGGATTTTAATTAATAAAAACCCAGCAGCAATAGTCAACTGCATAACCACATAAAGCAGAACACGTTAGTTACATCATGGTTTTTGCTGTTTTATTGTGTTAATAATTCACAATTGTCCCCCAACACAAGGCCTACTTCATCCTAGTCTCAGTCTCATTCCATGGAAGTCTGTAGAATTAGAAAGGAAGTGAATTAGATTAATTGTGAATAAAGCACAAGAAAGTGCAGACAGAACAACTATTTTTGATTAAATAGTCTCTTAACTTCATACATTACTGAACACCATCCAAGGTGTGCTATAATCTTCCAAAAATTGTACTCGTTCTCCTGTATTATTCCTTAAATAAGAGTGTTGCTAAAACCTGAGAGTAACAGAGAGAACTTAGTAGTACTTTTTTCTTCACAGAAATCAGTAAATGAGGTATGTGCACGGCACACTCCATCCAAATTCCGAGGAAACCAAAAGAGAAAAACCAGAATGGAAATTTACACACTATATGACACCCATGCAATTAAGGAACTGGCCACGGCAACCAACACAGAGGGGAGGGGAACATCATGCTAGTCTTTTGTTTTGTTCTTCTTAAGGATGTGGACTACTTTTAGTGGAGAAGAATATTTAAGTTTGAACAAGCTATTGTAGGTATTGGACTGTGGTCAACTCCTGCCATGAATTGGAGGATAGGCATTAAACAGAGAAACCACAACTAATGGGCAACATCAATCCTCATGATAGGCTGAAAGGCTTTTATTTAAAGTCTGTGAAACTGCATTTTGCTGGCCTGAAGTCTATTAACCTTTATTAGTGCAGGGGCTAGATGACTCAAGCGACTGAATTTTAGAAGCACCCCTTAACACATTCACACAGTAGATGAGCTCTGAATGAAAGATGACCAGGTCAGTAAACTATATTTTCAAAAAACTATTTTGATCATGTACTTATTAAAATTCAGGAGATGTGTTTAAACTGTCTAAAACTCACAATCTGCCATTTGCCTGTTATGGCCATTATTCATCATGAGCCTAGATTTGCCTATTATACAATCCAATAATACAATGTAATGTTTTTTTATACAAATCATGGAGACTGTTGGAAAATAGGCTTATAATAAGATAAAGTTTAAACTAATGAGAGCAGAGACTGCTCAAGACAATCTGCCACACTAGGCAAAATTTCAGTGTCCCATCTCCCCCTATGCCCTTAGAAGTAAACGGCAGACCCCAGCACTTCTGCTGCCACCCCCCTCACCACCAGACCAAGTGCAGGTGGTTGGAGGCTGACAGGACAGAAAGGGGCCTGGGGCTGCAGAGGGCCCTGGTGACAGACTCCCCATTCCCTCCGGAGTGGGAACAGTCTGAAACCCAAGCGGGCTGAGCCAGGCCAGGATGAAAGTCCCCTGGGCCTCAGCACTAGGCTTTGCAAGCTGCGGAGACTCACATCCTGATTGGGCAATCCCCCAGCTGTTTCTGCCCTTCTCAATAACCCTTTCCAGTAGGGCTGGCACAAGCTGCCCAGAGCTCGAGATTGGAGCACCCCTGGTGCTCAGCACCCCTGGACAGCAGTAGTTCCTTCCTCTGGAGGCACTCAGCTCAACCCAATGGGTCTTGGGTACTGGCAAGGGGCAGGTCCCAGCCTGTCAGGCCCATTTAATGGGCAGCACAGACCCCCTCACCTGGCATAAAGCCACCCAGGCTGGGGTCACTGATCCCCCAAACACAGGGGCAGGCTCCTTCTCAGTAGAAGAGTGGGGGTCAATGGACCTCAGCCCCCACACTTCCGGCCTGGCTTTGCACCTGGCTCTCCCAGCTCAGCCTTTGCACCACATGGCCTTTGTACCACCTATTCTGCCCCCTGCTCCTGGCCTGGTCCTCAGCAAGACCCGCACCTCCCAGTCCACCCCACTGCACTTTTCCAGGTGAGCTCCTTGCTGATAGCCAGGGTGGTGGCAGTGCCTCCAGAGCCCAGACACAGTGGAGTTGAAGCAGCAGCTGCAGTTGCAGGCCAGGGGGGCACTAACAGCTGGGGCAGGGTTCGAGGTCTGTCCAGGCAGCAGGGCTTGCAAGGGCCAGGTGCGGAGCAGCATGTGAAATGCAACCTAGATGGAGCTACTACAAGGTGGGTGCAAAACTGGTTGGAAAACCATTCCCAGAGAGTAGTTATCAGTGGTTCACTGTCATGCTGGAAGGATATAAAGAGTGGGGTCCTGCAGGGATCAGTTCTGGGTCCGGTTCTGTTCAATATCTTCAGCAATGATTTATAAAGTTTAGGGACGACACCAAGCTGGGAGAGGTTGCAAGTGCTTTGGAGGATAGGATTAAAATTCAAAATGATCTGGACAAACTGGAGAAATGGCCTGAAGTAAATAGGATGAAATTCAATAAGGACAAATGCAAAGTACTACACTTAAGAACAATCAGTTGCACACATACAAAATGGGAAGTGACTGCCGAGGAAGGATTATTGCGGAAAGGGATCTTGGGGTCATAGTGGACCACAAGCTAAATATGAGTCAACAATGTAACGCTACTGCAAAAAAAAGCGAACATCCTTTTGGGATGTATTAGCTGGAATGTTGTAAGCAAGACACGAGAAGTAATTCTTCTGCTCTACTCTGCGCTGATTAGGCCTCAGTTAGAATATTGTGTCCAGTTCTGGGCACCACATTTCAGGAAAGATGTGGACAAATTGGAGAAAGTCCAGAGAACAACAACGAAAATGATTAAAGGTCTAGAAAACATGATCTATAACAGAAGATTGAAAAAATTGAGTTTGGGTAGTCTGGAAAAGAGAAGACATGATAACAGTTTTCAAGTGCATAAAAAGTTGTTACAAGGAGGAGGGAGAAGAATTGTTTTTCTTAACCGCTGAGGATAGGACAAGAAGCAATGGGCTTAAATTGTAGCAAGGGAGGTTTAGGTTGGACATCAGGAAAAACTTCCTGTCAGGGTGGTTAAGCACTGGAATAAATTGCCAACGGAGATTGTGGAATCCCCACCATTGCAGATTTTTTAAGTACAGGTTAGACAAACATCTGTCAGGAATGGTCTAGATAATACTTAGTCCTGCCATGAGTGCAGGACACTGGACTAGATGACCTCTCAAGGTCCCTTCCAGTCCTATGATTCTAAGCAGGCCGCTGACAGCAATTCCAGGCCCCAGGGCAGAACAGTCAATGGGCCCCCACACACGCACAAGCCACGCCCGCAGTCCACCTGACATTTGGGCAGTGCTGCGCCTGCGCTGGCTGGTGCCCAGTGAGCTCTTTCGGCACTGCCAGGGCTTTCACATGCCTGCCCGGTAGGGTTGCCAACTGTCTAATTGTGCAAACCCAAATACCTTTGCCCCACTCCCTCCCTGAGACCGCCCCCCTGTCCCGCCCCATCTCTGATGCCCCACCCCTTGCTCACTCCATCTGTATCCACAAAGGCAGCCCCTGGGTTTGTCTGGTTGAATTCCTCAGAAATGAGGAATCAAAAATTAGTGGCCACTATTGGAAAATCTGGGGCTAGAATCAACTTGAACTGAAATCGCTTAATGTTTCAGACTTAGATATACAACAAACAATTTAAACTGTATTAACATAACACTTCTGCAAAGATCATGGTGTTAGAAAGAACAGATCCTAGATGTCTCAAGATTTCGGAGGGATGGTCCAGTAGTTAGGGCGGGCAGAAAGCCTGCCTTAGCCCTGCTGCACTGCCAGTGACGGCTGGGGCACCCGGGCCCTTTTCAATCACCTGGACTCCATGGCAATTGCCTCCCCCCCCCCACCCACCGTCAGCAGGCCTGACTCTATGCCTGTCTCATGCATGTCCCAAGTTGCTTGACACTTGTGCCACGCACACAGCCACCATGTTATCTATGCTGGGGCAGGGAGCAGCTGGGGAGGGGCAGTAGCATTTCCCCTAAAGCCTAGCTGATAGCTGCTTCCTGCTCCTCAGAGCCCCAGCTAGTGGATGGCAACTCTCTCTCAGGCAGCCCCACCAGCCTCTTCCCCCACCACCACCGCCATGGAGGAAAGCTCAACTGGTGGGGGGGGGGGGGGGTGGAGAAAGCCAGGGCACCTGGCTCTGAGCTGGTGCTGGTTTCCCCAAGCCAGGCTGAGCCCCAATAGGGTGGTGATGGGCATCAGTCATTCCCAGTGCAACCCCTGCTCCAGACTTCAGCAACTATAATGCTGCCCAGAGCAGGGTAATTGCCTCCCCCCCACCCCGCAATATCAACTCCGGAGGGAGCCTATGCCCAGGCTGAGGGGCTCCAAAAGCAGGAAGCCAGCCCCAGACAACAGGCTTGGTATAGGGGTCACAACATAGACCTAGCTATTGGCAGCCCTAAAGGCGCAAGTCTACAATCCGAGAAAACTGCCATCCTCAGAAATCTGCTGTCATAGGCAGCTGCTTAGTTCGCCTATAGCTTGAGCAGCCTCTGTTAATGACTGAAAATAGCAAAAGCGACTATGTCAGAAATTGATGCTAGATCTGAAAAGGAAATCTGGCATGAGTGTGAACAGAAACTTAAAAACCATCCGCTCAGTGTGGAGCAGTGATTTAGAAAGCAAAGACAACCAGGATGTATGAATAGGTAGGCAAAGCAAAAATCTGAAGAACACTATGGAACTCTATGACAAGTTACAGGAAACTCATATTCAAATAAGTGCTAGAAAATGGAAGGGGAAAAATACAGTAGAGAGGATGAATTTGAGAGAGATATACAGGTAGGTGATCTTGAAAAGCTTCAGTCTACTAAAAACCTGAAAGAAAAAAAAACAAAGTTAAAAATTACTTTTTCAAGTTAGTTTGAAGAGAAGTAGTGATTCAGTGACTGCAGGTGACATCCAGAATAGCTGGGGCAGCATAAGTTAAAAAAATGTGAAGATTGAAAAAAGATTGAAAGCCAACACTGGATCCACAAGATACGGTGGTTCAGGATAATTTAAATATGATCTCAGTGATATTCTGTTATCTTTCTGTGTTTAGTGTGAAGTATCTTGCTAATATGAAAAAGTGTTTGTACAGCTCTGTGGGTACAATCACAATAGGCCTGATAGAAAAGAATGAGCACATATCCCTTTTTATGAGAAGATAAACAATATTGTTTCCTGACATCAGCCTATAAATATTAATAGGATTGCAAATAGCAAGGTATGGCAGTTACTTGACATAATATAATCCCTGATTCATCAAGGCATTTAAGTATTGTGATGCCCCATTGAAGTCTACTCAAGTGTTTAAAGTTAGGCGCGTGCAAAATTATTTTGCTGAACAGTACTATGGTCTTGACAGGCAACGCTGAGAATTCTCATTGTTCAATCTGATTTCTTTTCTTTTCCTTTTTTGTCTCTAGTTTGTCTCTTCTTAGAGTCGGATTCTCTTCTCACTCACAACAGTGAGAGTGAGGAGTAACTATTGGAGTTCATGGAGGTACACTAGTATAAAACTGATGTAAATAAAAGAAGAATCGGGCCCATCATGGGCTTTTCTCCTTGCATTTCTTTCTGTTCCTTAATATAGAAGCTTCCACTATTTTATTAAATTTGTGGAGAGTTAAATAGTTTATAACTCTTTGGGGGCAGGGATCATCTTTTTATTCTGTGTTTGCACAAGACCTAGCACAATGGCATCCTGGTCAAGGACTGGGGCTCTGAGATGATACAATAACACAAATAATAAAGAATAATATAGTGAAGAGGAATGAATGCCTAGAATTATTTCAATTCATTGCAATGTGCAAGTTACAGTTCATGTGTGTGTCACAACCCGGACCAGTAAGGGATTGTGTCACTGCCTGCCCTGCACCTCTGGGTGCCTGAAATACCATGCTTCAGCGGCTCACAGCCCTGACACCAACAGCCAGCATACAGGTTACTCCTTGGCTTCCGGAGCAGGGGTGTGGGTTCTGGGAGGGGGTGGTGGGTGCTGGGTGGGGAGGGGACTGCCATTACATGTGGCTTTCTTCCTCCCCCGCTGCCCCTCGCCATAGCCTCACTGGGGATGGGGCTACCCCTTGCCCAGTTTACAGGAGTGGTGGCTGGGGGGAAATCACAGGGTCAAACAGTACACTCACCAAAGCCCCAGCAGCTGCTCAGATGAGGGAGGTCCACTGGCTGCAGATGATCCCGTCTGTCTCCCACCAGGTGGGTACCAGGGGAGGGGAGGGCTGCAAAGCACGTGTGTGCCTCCACCTCCCTCCCCCTCCTGACATGCAGCAGCTGGCTGCCTGCTGGCATCCTGTTGCCATAGGCAGCAGCAGCTTTCGTTCTGGCAGGGACACTCCGGGGCTTTTCTGCGTCCCTCAGCTTTGCGCGCCTGTGGCAAGTGCCTCACTCACCTCGCCCTTGTTACCGCACTGGCCTCCACCACCCAGTTACTGTTTGCAGGATGATCCCAACACCCTCCCAGTCCCAAATGTCCCCAAAACCATCTGCCCTGTAGTATCCAGCCCTCTTGCAGAACACTTACAAAAGGTATTAAGTTCACTGCTCCCTTAGAGAGAGAGAGAACCCAGCAGCTAATTACTTTAAGTGGGGTTAACACACACTCAATTTTATTCAAGAGTAAAACAAGTGTATTAAACAAAAAGTCATAAATTTAAGCAATACCAAGTAAAAGAAATAAAGATAGAAAGGGTTACAAGCAAACAAAAGTAAAAATATGCTTCTAAGACTAAAACCTGATTTAACAAACTAGAGTCTTTTTATCTCGTTAGCACTGACCTCACACTTGGTAAGGCAACTCCCATCTTTTCCATGTACTGTGTATTTATACCTGCCTACTGTATTTTTCACTCCATGCAGCTAATGAAATGGGATTTAGCCCACGAAAGCTTATGCCCAAATAAATTTGTTAGTCTTTAAGGTGCCTCGTTTTTATTCAAGGAAGTGTTTTTCACCAAGTATCTTTTCCAGCTTGGCTGACCAGACTCTCCAGCCAAGATCCTTCCAAGAGCTCAAATGCTCAGTTCAGGGCCAGCTCTAGCATTTTTGCCACCCCAACCAGGAGAAGAAAAAAAAAAAAAAAAGCCACAATCGCAATCAGCGACAATCCAGTGGCAGCTCTACCGCTGCTTCTTCTACGGCAGCAATTCAGCGGCAGGTCCTTCGCTCCGAGAGGGAGTGACGGCTCTGCCACCGAATTACCGCCAAACGGCTGGACGTGCCACCCCCCTCTTCATTGGCCGCCCCAGGTACCTGCTTGCTACGCTGGTGCCTGGAGCTGGCCCTGCTCAGTTCCTTTGTTTCCTCAGGTGAATGATGCCAAAATAGCTTTTCCTCTCTCCTTATATCTTCCCAAAGTTCATTGACCCTGCTTCAAGAAGCAAAAAAGCTTTCTGGAGGTGCAGTCTCCACCCCTTCTCCCCTCCCTCCCCCCAACATTACTTTCCTCACTTGCTCTCTTGATGGCTTTGTTTACATTGCATGTAAATGTGCTTTTCTTTGTCTTTGGTCACACCTAGTTTAATTTACATCAGCGATGCATTTAAGCAGGGGGAACCACCACATTCCTTTGTCTGGAATGTATTTAGCATGGCTTAGGCACTGTCTGTCAGACACATTTTAAGAACGTATTTCCAGCACGTGTCTATAAAGTCCTTTCTGGGTTTACTGTACATACATCATACAAGAATATTAATGATCAGTGAGTTATTAGTTTTCCCAGCAATATATTAAATGCCACCTTTTGAGTATATATCATGACAACAGTGTACCAATTGGGATTGGGGTGCTCTTATGGTCACAGCTAAAATAGGAAGTTGTGTGAAATAAATGACATCACTGAGGGGGGGTGTGCGCTATTGAATTTTATCCGTTTAACAGAAAACTAAAAATGCTAAAGGGACTGTTCAAATATTATGCTTCACCCTGCACATGCTGACAAGTTATGTACTTTGTAGATCATTGCTCTGTGCTTATTATAGCAATGACATTTACAGCTAAAGATTTATTAAATGTTCAGTACTTCACAATACGTTATAACTTACAGAAAAGTGACTGGAAAATACAAATTGTTATCCAAAACTCTTTGCCTAGCACAGATATTAGTTTGCGTGGAAAAACAAGATAAAGTGTTTTGTACAATATTTCTTCTGCACTACAGCTTCATCAATTTTATAACTACAGTGTTTATACACACTGACACTGATTTTTAATGATGGAATTTACTTCACTCCCACAGGAAGCTTTCCTAGTGCTAGATTACTGTCATCAGCCACATCTTCCCCTGAATTATAGGTCACCCAAAGGGAGAGACAAAGATGGTCTTCTCACCAAAATGCTTACTGATGAAAGTTCTTGTTCACATGGCAGAGCCATGTGCTGTTTGACAAATATCGGAGCTAAATACCAGATCCAGGCATTGGGATATCAGGAGTACACTTTAGGCAACAGTGGCTCTAGACTTGGGTCCTTTATTTATTTACACTAGGAACAAGAACCTACATTTTTCTCCTACTGAAGTTAATAGAAATTGAGTGTGCAAGGAATGTAGATTGAGGCCCTGACGGACAAATTTGTTCTTTGTTACCTTCATCTGTGCATCTCTATTGACCTCAGAGAGCGCGTTGTGGGTGCAACTGAGACTAAAATATAGCCCGCAGTTACAAATTCTGTTTCCATTACACCGTTACAACCCCAACCTAAATTTAGCAAGCCTGAAGTGATGGAATAGCACAGGTGACTTTCTGCCACCTTTCTTTCTGACCCTGGATGATACCTGTGGGCCATTCCAGCCCCTGGCACAAGTTAGAGCAGTATCAGTGCTATTTGTAGTAACTGTCCCCTAGAAGCAATCAATCAGCCTTGGTATTTATATCATACCCAATACCATGGCTCTGAGTGACCATATGGTTGTGCAGTGCCTTTGATTCCATCTCTGAGAATGGGATGGGGTTGGGCAGTATCATGTAGTCTGAAATAGCCCCAGTTTATTGATCTTAAAGGTAAACGGCAAAGTCCATCTTCTCTCCCTAAGCTTTTGAAGAGGCAGGAGAATTATGCGAGCGGTTAGTAGTGGTAGAGGGGATTGTTTCACTCTTAAATATGCCTGGTTGCTGATGGTTGGATTAGATGGAATTGCTGGAGCAGCAATGAATGGTATTTTGAGGACTATATTGTAAATTATGTCAAGGGTGACTAGAGCGAATGGAGAGGGGTTCCTGTTATAAATCTAAATACATAAATAATAAGCACTAGATGGCTGCGCCTTGGGTTGTTGGGTTTTTTCCTCTCTCTGCTGAGTGCTGCTTAAAGAAATAAAAATTGCAAATCTTCTCTCTATATAATTTAATATACAGGGACTAAATCATCCCTTCTTGTGGAAAAAAAGCTATGGGAGGTGTAACATTGAGACAAAATGTCAATAGTTTTTGAGGCTGCAGAAATTCCATTCAGAAGTCTTCCCTTCTTAGGAAGAGATTTGTGAGGACATTTCAAGAGAAGAAAGCATGACTAATTATACATGTGCAATAATCTCTAAGGAAATCCCACAAGTGCAACTAAATGAAGGGCCTGTCCTTCTGTGCTGCTTTTTTGGCCCCTCCATGTGCCCTCAGAGCCCACTAATGAGCTGCAGGATAACTAATGCCCATGTAAGTTTTGAAGGTCTCAACCAGGAGACCTCAGCACCACCACCACCACTACCCAGTGACCTGCATAGAACTCAGTTTAATCACTTTGTGAGGATTAACAGCAGGAATTAAAATTGGTTCCATAGAATTAAGGGTTCTGATCTTGGTCTCACTTGCACTGGATTAATAGCAGTACATTTTCATTGCCTTTAGTGAAGATAACTCTGGATTGACAGAGTGTAATTAAAATCAAAATCAGGCCCTATGTATTTCAGACTTGATACGTGGACAGCAAACCACTGTCTGCAATTTCTCCTGAACAGAAAAGGTAGAACATTAAAGAGAAAAGACTCAGCCACAGCTTTTGAATTCTTGAGTGTTGATAAAATTCTTATAATGGATTGTCCACAATTAAATGGAGAGTTAAACCCTATTTGTGCTTAATTTAAGTCTTAAAGAATTTTGGTATTATTTGTTGTTGTTATACTTGCATTGCTCATTTTTCTTGAGATATAAGTGGCTTGATTCTGACCTCACTTATATTGATTTTACCATACTGTAGGCCTAAACTTCAATCAGTGCAAATTGATGTAGCATCATTTATTTTAATGGACCTACACTGATTTACACCAGCTGAAGACCTGGGATTGTAACTCCATTAATTTTAGTGGAGTTAAAACTCATTTTCATCTGCATAAGCAAGATCAGAATCAGGAACTATATGAAAATTGATAAGATTATTTTTCCTTTGGTTGCTCTTTATTGTTTATAGTTTAGTAAGAGGGTACTTTTTTGAAGCCTTTGATTCATCAATATTCATGTAATATTTCAAAAATAACTAATACAATAAAGAAATGTCATTGTCTATTAACTACACTGCTCTTTAGTCAGGTTAATGCTTTCACAATGAAAGCGCAGATACAGAAGTCAAGCTTAAAATATTTCCACTGATCTGAGAGACATTTCCTTTTCATAAAGCATTTTGAAAAGTGTCTAAAAACTAGACCACAAAGGTCTTTGAAAAGGGTCTAAAAACTAGACCACTTAGACTTTGCTATGCCCAACTTTTACATGCCTAGTAACCCAGTGGAATCCATAGGACTGAGTTAGGCACCCAACCTCCCTATACAATGCATAAGGAGAGAGAGTCACCTAAGAATTGGATCCACAAAAGCCAGCACACTGGGCCAGGAGCCACCTAAGCTAGCCAGTAGGAAATGTCAAGGAGGAGGGTGGGTCCTAAGCCCTGTCCCTCAAAGGGACTTAGGTGCCTAAGTCCAAGTCAGACTTTCCACTTGGGATTCACACCTATAAATCCCTAGGCTGGTTTTTGGCAAAAAAAAAAAAAAAAAAAAAAAAAAAAGGGGTGGAGAAAGAGGTGGTGCCCGTATCTGCCCTCCCCTTTATAACTTTTAGCCCAGTGGTTAGAGCACTCACGTGTGATATGAGAGACCCAGGTTCAGCTATCACCTCTCACCAATGGGGAGAAGGGATCTGAACTTTGGTCTCTTCTCATCCCAGGAAAGTATCCTAATTGGGCTCTCAATCTCTCCTGTTAGAGCTGTTCCACATGGTATAAACATTTAAACATGCATGGGTTGGAGAGAGAGTGACAATGACTCTATAGCTCACTCTTTAGGGCACCCAATGGGGAGAGCCAGGATCCAGTCCTCTTAATCCAATTCATATTTAATGACTACATTAGACTACAGCATCTGTGCACATGTTCACCGTCAAAAACATAGGCTCCTAAGAGACTTTCACAGAGGAAATGTAGACACCTACTGATTTAGCTGGTAACTAAGTGGAGGTTTTGATGCTCTCAGTGGTTCCTAAACGTTGGATTTAGACACCTCAAGTGCTAGAGAGCTATGTTCTTGTGTGGATCTAGCACTAAGTGATTTATCTTAAGTCCCATTTTCAAGAAAGACTTTGACCCTTAGGAGCTTAACTCATTGACAATCAATGGGACTTAGCATCCTAAGTAGAGTGACTATATGTCCCTACACTGAAAACAGGACACCCAGAGTGGATATAAACCCTTCTGCCCTAGAAGGTTTCCCCATCCCCTCCTCTGTCCTTCTCCCTGACCCACTCTGCTTCAATTTCCCTCATCCCTTGCCCTCTGCTCACCGCTCTGCACTGAGGGAATATGAGTTGCCTGGTGTAGTAACTGCTGCTCTCCGGCCGCCCAGACAGTGCTTAATTTGTGCTAGGGCTTAGCCCCGGGACCTCTTTCATTACATATTAAGCACTGCATGGACATCACAACTTTTTGGGGGGGCAAAACTGGGCTTCTGTCCAGTCTGCACCCTCGTAGGGCAAGAGCAAATAGGACAAATGCCCAGTTTTGCCAAAACATCATGACATCCAGGACAGAGCTTAAACAGGGGACTGTCCTGGCCAAAACAGGACATATGGTCACTTTACTCCCAAGGGCCAAATTTTCAAAGGTGTTTAGACATGTAAATATGCAGATAAGCACGTAGCAGGATTTTCAAAAGGGCTAATGTAAGGTTAGGCACTTAACTCTCATTAGT
Source organism: Chrysemys picta bellii (assembly GCF_011386835.1). NCBI lineage: Eukaryota > Metazoa > Chordata > Testudines > Emydidae > Chrysemys > Chrysemys picta. Next base: position 135,711,118 of record NC_088793.1, on the reverse strand, counting down.
ATCATTTAAGAATTATTTGAAAATTCCACCAGTCACATATCTGCACCTTCAAGCATCTAAACACCTTTGACAATCTAGCCCTAAATATCTAAGTCACTTTAGAAAATATTGTGGGCTTCTAGGTATATCCCACATTCCAGGTGAGTGGCCTTACAACTGGGCTATAAGCTATTTTGGCCTCTGTCTCTAGAAATTCCATCCTGGACCTGAAAGAAGTTTTGGTTTTGACAAATCAGCATTTTCCAACCAAAAAAAAAAAAAAAAATCAGTCTAAAAGTACCCCATCAACTCTAGCTGGCAACTCCGCATATCACAATAATGCTGCAATACTGCTGTTTCTACTCCAGGCACAAATTTGTTTAATTACCAAGTGAAGACTGAGAAATGAAGCAGTTAGTACTCAGGTGTAGACCATGGCTCCTCACAGTACTGCTAGAGTACTTCTCACAAAGAAAAGGCAAATTAGCGGTACTCAGTGTGCCCCAGCCTTCAAGCAGAGTGGAGCAGCAAATAGTCAGGGCTCGGGCCTGCAATCAGGCAGGGATGAGCACGAAGCAGTCTATGGGGCTCAGGCAGGGGTGACTGAGGAGCACAGGCCTCCTGGCCTATGGAGGTGGTGTACTGCCATCCCAGGGTCAGCAAGGAATCCACCTGCAACACACTGACCATGTTTCTGGTTGCACCACAGGCAGACGGTAGTCTGGTTCCTCTGGGCTGCTTCCTATTCTCGCTCTCAGGTGTACCTGCATCCAGAGCTTGTCCTCAGTCTCCCTGGGATACACCGCCAAGGATAGCAGTGGCAGCCCCTCAGCATCAGGAGTGGTACAGTTCTCTGGAAGCTCATGCAGGTCCTCGGGGCAGCAGCAGTTCTCCTTGGCATCCCACTCCAGCAGCGGGGAAGAAGCATTTGTCTCCTTTGGCAGCTCCCTCTCGCAACTGAGCTGCTGGGTCAGCCTTTTGTACTTCCTCTTCCTGTCCCACCCCTCTGCTTCTGGCATGGGGGCATGGCCCTCCTGGTTCCACCCACCTCTGAGGGAGGCCACGCCTCCTCGTTACATCAGGTAATACAGATTTAAGGCTGACAGCTCAAATTTACCTCTGCCTCCCTGTGCTTATGCCTTAAAAGAAATTATCCCCTTAGACTATTCCAAATTATTGGCAATTTATAATTTCATACAAACGCCAATTTCAAATAGAACCTGTCACTCCGTGATTTACAGAATCATACACATTCCCCAAAAGTGGAATTTAATTGTGACTGTCTACCAACTCAGGGACAGATATATTTCTCTCTCACTCAGCTGTCAATGGGAGGATTGCTATTTGACACATTTATGAGATCAAACATTGATTTTCCTCTCACAGGAGGAATTTCTTTGGATTTGACTCCCTGCCCTCTCTCCTTTAACTCCTCTTCAACTCAGTGAATTAATCCAAGGTGCTCTTAGAGACAAAGAACTAGCTTTTGCCACTCTTCAGTGACTTGGACATCACAGGGCTAGATCCTTTATAGTACACAGCATGGTGACTCTCTAGCTGCTTGCCCTGAGAGACTAGGCACTGCTGTCTATCCTCCATTGGGGTATGCCCTCTTCCTCCTCACAATCGACCTGCTGGTATAGACTGTACAGTTGCCAAAAGGTGAGTCCTGCTGTCTAGATTCAAAGCAGCAACTAGTTCCAAGAGGAAGCCTCGACCAGTTACTCTTATGGGGAATGTGAAGGAGGTTTTATTCAGCCCTACCCATTATGGTTATATGGAGTCTCTTTTGCATTACACGTGTGAGATTATGGGTTGTGAGCAATTCCAATCAGAAGAATTTTTTGTTTTTAGCTCATGATGATGTCACTCTCACTATTAGAATTTGCATGGAATTGTTCTGCTAAGTGTCTTGGATAGGCTTGGACTTTCTGAGGATCCATCCCCTGCACTCCCTCAGGATCAACTCCTGATGGCTCTCTGAGAAATTAAACTCTCTTTAGTTCAGAAGGTGCCCTAATTAAATACCAGTTTCATGGGTAAAGTAGTATGGCTTCCCACAGGCCGACTGGACAAAGGCTTAACTCAAGAGTAGCAAATTCCCCAGACATCCTATAGGAACCCACTCTAAATCAAACTCTGTATGACATGAATCCCCATCTCTTTCTGCTGTACTTTTACAGCCAACCTCACCAAAATGTTCACCTGAAACCTCTTTTCCACTTTGCAGCAGAACAGGTGGAATACTGAATTTTCTATATAATATCTTTTCACAAATCTGTCCTCAGCCCTACAAAATGTTTCCAACCCCCTCAGTAAAGGAGAATTGCATTTTTAAATGAACAATTAATTTGGAACTTGTAAATAATGAAAATATACCGATATCTAAAAGAAAATAGATGTCCCAATTCTCTCCCATCAAATATGCCAGGACAATGGGCATAATTCCCAATTTATTAGCCCCACTGATAGGCTATTAAGCACTCCAAATTTAATGAGATGACTGATTCAGGCGTAGGACCCCAAACTAGCTCAGCTGTGCAATCACACTCGGGCTTTGCTGATTTGATATTCTTACTAGAGCTGGGCTGAAGAGGAGAAGGAGCAGGTGTCAATCATTGTACCCAGCTGATTGACATGCATCCTCAGAACACTCACTCTAACTGTAGGGGGACTGAATAATCTATCATGAGGGCACCATCTCCTCTGAGAATCAGTCCAGTAAACAGTGATTCCATGCTTCTCAGAATGGAGCACCCATGTTAATCAAATGGTCTGACACTGATGTTTCAACTTCTGCTACAAGCAAGTTTCTGTGGAGATAGATTTCAAAGTCTGTCACTGAGCTCAGATTGCCAACTTCTCAATCAGATCCCCTTATTTGAACCAGTATGCCACTGGCATAGTTGAAGAAACAGACTAAGTCAGACAAAACCTTAAGGCCTGATGCAAAGTCTGCTGGAGTCATAGAGGTCTATAAAAATCAGAAAGACTCCCATTGGATTCAATTGGCTTTGAATCTGTACCATAGTGTGTTTCTTTTCACTATCCTATGCAATCCTTGAGTCTGAGTGCATAAAACTGGCACTGATTTTTTTCTGTCTGAATAGATTCAAAAAGCAGAGGAAAAAAAAAAAAACTAAAAGCCTTGTTGTTATATGTGTTTGCTTGCTATACTATTCTATTACCACACAATGAACTTAGTTAAATAAGGGTTAAGGTGGCTCACATGCAATTAATATTGACACAAACGCTCAAAATCCAGCAAAGAAACCATTAAATCCCAACCTGCCTAAAACACTAAACAAACAGAAACACATACTCTGTATGATACATCAGCACTTGCTCACCAAACATCCACACATCATCACAGTCACTCCCAGTCTTAACTGTGGCCACTGATAATGAGGTGGTTTTGGAAGAAACTGATAAATTAAACAATATAAAGTCTCCAGGACCATATGGTAATCCCCCAAGAGTTCTGAAGGAACTCAAATATGAAATTGCAGAACTACTAACTGTGGTATGTAACCTATCGCTTAGATCAGTCTCTGTACCAGATGATTGGAGGATAGCTAATGTAATGCCCATTTTTAAAAAAGGCTCCAGAGGCTATCCTGGTTAAAAGATAGGAAACAAAGGGTAGGACTAAATGGTCAGTTTTCACAGCAGAGACAGATAAACAGAAGGATCCCTCGAAGATTTGTACTCTGACCAATGCTGTTCAACATATTCATAAATGATCTGGAAAAAGGAGGAAACGCTCAGGTGGCAAAGTTTGCAGACAATAAATTACTCAAGATAATTCAAAGCTGACTGCAAAGAGTTACAAAGGGACCTCACAAAACTGGGTGACAAAATGACAGATTAAATTCAATCTTGATAAGTGTTAAGCAATGCACACTGAAAAATATAACCCCAACTATACATAAAAAAGGATGGGGCCTAAGTTAGCTGTTACCACTCAAGAAAGATCTTGAAGTCATTCTGGATCGTTCTCTGAATATATCTGTTCAATGTGGAGCAGCAGTTGAAAAACCAACAGAATGTTAGGAACCATTAGGAAAGGGATAGATAAAACAGAAAATATCATAATTAATATATAAATCCATGTAAGCCTACATCTTGAATACTGCATTAGAATTGGACAAAGTACAAAGAAGGGTAACAAATTATTAGGGGTATGGAACAGATTCCATATGAGGAGCAATTAAAAAAACTGGGATTGTTCAGGTAAGAAAAGAGATGACTAAAGGGGAATATCATAGAGATCTATAAAGTCATGAACACTGGAGAGAAAAAGTGTTATATACCCTTTCACATAACACAAGAACCAGGGGTCACCCAATGAAATTAATAAGCAGCAGGTTTAAAAAAAACATTGGGAAGTACTTCTTCATACACCACACAGTCGACTTGTGAAACTCATTGCTAGGGGATGTTGTGAAGGCCAAATGTATAACTGGGTTCAAAAAGGAATTAGATAAGTTCATGGAGGAAAGGTCCATCAATGGCTATTAGCCAGGATGAGCAGGGATGCAAAACCATGCTCTGGGTGTCGCTAAGCCTCTGACTGCCAGAAGGTGGGACTGGACAACAGGGTATGGCTCACTCAAAAATTGCACAGTTCTGTTTGTTTCCTCTGAAGCATCGGGCACCAGCCACTGTCAGAAGGCAGGATACTGGGCTAGATGGACCACTAGTCTGATCCAGTATGGCCATTCTTATATCTTGGATTGATAGTTCTCACTTCTTTCAGCATGAAATCTCTGTTAAGCAGAGCACTATAAGAGATGGAAAACAATGCCACTCTGCTTTCTACACTGGCTCCCCACAGAAAACCAGGTCAATTTCAAGGTCTTAGTCCTCTTTTTTTAAGGCTATTTTTGGCATTGGCTCAGCTACCTAAAGAATACCGTTCACCTAGATATCACATGCTCCCCCTTCGGCCATGTTTCAGCACAGAAATAATTCAACCCTCAGCACCATGAGAGGGTTTGTACACTGCTGGCCCAAAAGCATGGACCTCCCTTCCAGAGGAAATGAGAATAACTATAGATTTTATTACTTTCCAAATTAAGTGCAAAACACACTTCTTTAAGCTTTCCCACAATATCATCGGTGAGAGAAGATACGAGGAAGAGGAGCCATACAAACACAAACAATTTTTTAAAAATTCAAAGTTTAGCTACCTCCTAAGGCGAAATCTAGCCTACTTGTTAGATTAATTCTGGCATTTGGTGTGTTAAAATAAATTATAAGTAAAAAAAATTTATGGAGATATCCCATCACCTAGAAGGGACCTTTGTCATTAAATCCAGCCCCCTGCCTTCACTAGCAGGATCACGTATTGTTTTTGTCCCAGATCCCTAAGTGGCCCCCTCAAGGATTGAACTCACAACCCTGGGTTTAGCAGGCCATTGTTCAAACCACTGAGCTATCCCACCTCCCTGTTTGTGAGGTGTTCAGATACTATGGTGATGAGTATTAAATAGATCTGGAGACAGGGTTTGCGTCCAGTCCCTCTGAAATGAAGGGGACAGGATAGAAGAGTTTATAAACACAAGCAATGGCATATGAAGAAGAATGGCTTCTTCTTGTCACCCCATTCTTCTCACATTTTTTCCTAAAACTACGACCTTGAGGCAGGCTGCAGCAAAGCTAAATTGCATCAGCACTAGAAGCCCTACATAAATCACACAAGCCATCTAAGTAACAGCAACAGGAATAAAAAAAAAAAAGAAAGAAAGAAATGAAAGCAGTGTTATTGATTATATCATCAAGATTTACATATGCTCCTGAGGCCCAATACCCAAGAAGCCAGTTTTAAAACTAAACATTTCTCAGTCACACATTTCTACTAGGCTAAGCTAATTGGCATTGTGGATAGGAGAATAATGGAACCTCAAATTAGCCTCCTCTGATAGCATGCCACATCTGTTTATCTGTCAGTGTGGTAATACACCAGGAGCATTGAGTAATTTGTTTACAAAAGAAGAACAATTCACTTAAAAGTTTTGCAACTAAAGAAGTGCATCAGGAGAATAGCAACTATCCACTGATTGTATCACAATAGTAAGTGTGCAAACATCATTTGCAGACCATTAGTCAACATAATAGTAAAAGCAATGATGCTCTTTCAAAATGAACACAAGCTAAAAATGTGCTAACATTTACAATTGTTGGTTCTAGCAGTCACAGCATGTCCTTTTGCCTATCCCAATTCCTATCATTAAGGCAGTGGTTCTCAACCCATGGCCTCCGGGCTGCTTGTAGCCCAATCAGCACACAGCAGCGGTCCGTGTGACACAGGGCCGGCTCCAGGCACCAGCCCACCAAGCATGTGCTTGGGGCGGCGCCTGGAGGGGGGCGGCGTGGCGGGGCACTCCGGCCCAACAGCGGGGCCGCGTCTGGGCTCGCCGCCCTCCCCGCGGCACTCCGGCCGGTCGGGGAGAGCAGGGCCCCGGCCGGGCTCGCCGCCCTCTCCCGGCGCTCCAGCCGGTCGGGGAGAGCGGAGAGCCGCGGCGGGCTCTCCGCCCTCCCCCCAGCGCTCTGGCCGCCGGGGGCTCTCCGCCCTCCCCCCAGTGCTCTGGCTGCCGGGGGCAACGGAGAGCCCCAGCCAGGCTCTCCGCCCTGCTCCCGGCACTCTGGCCGCCGGGGAGAGTGGAGAGCCCCGGCCGGGCTTGCCGCCCTCCCCCCCCGGCGCTCTGGCCACTGGGGAGAGCGGAGCCGTGGCGGGCTCACTGCCCTCCCCCCGGCGCTCTGGCCAGTCAGGGATTGCGGGCCCGTGGCCGGGCTCGGCGCCCTCCCCTGCCGTGCTGAGGGGGGACGGGGACGCGGCAGGTGGCTTTTTGCCTAGGGCGGCAAAAAAGCCAGAGCTGGCCCTGGTGTGACATCCTCAGGGCCATACAGTAGTGTGTACGTGTGTATGCATATATATATATAGTGTGTGTGTGTGTGTGTGGATGCGGCCCACATAACACAGAGAGCTGTGTTTGGTGCCCAGAATGGTAAATAGGTTGAGAACCACAGCATTAAGGGGTTTACAGTGATGATCCATGCCCTGAATTGTCAAAAGAACCAGCTTCTTTTGTCTCACATTTTAGGCCTAGACTATATTAAAATAGGTCCAGTTTCTACTAATATAGATCCATCTTATACCAGGAAAAGTGTGTGTTTCCTGGTATAGCATATACCAGTTCCCCAACCAAAATAAACTATACTGGTGAGACAATTTCGGGAAATCTGTCCATGTACAATTTATTAATTCTGTTTGAGACTATGAAGTCTCTTTAAGACTTTATGATTATCTTTGTGTTATGAGGGAGGAGCACCTGAGTGTCTCTGAACAGATGGTCATTAAAGACAAGCAATACATGAATAGATCTTGCAGAAACAGAACGGGGTGGCTGCATTCTAGGTGAAACCAGTTTTCTCCAGTTTCTTCTGCAGAAAGCTAGGATTTTAAGGAATGAACAATCCCCAGAAGGCAACAAAGAAACGTGTGTGTCAGAGCTGGGATTTAAAGGCTGAGAAGTTGAGGAGGGACTCACAGAAGAACTCAAAAGGACAGGTTTCCTGAGCAAGAGGGAACCTTTATGTGTGATAGATCAGTTGAAGGACACTGACTGCAGGCGTCAGAGAAAGATACTCCATGATTTGGAGGAGAAATCATGAGCTGGAGGAGTGCAATCCAGCGGAGGAGACTTGGAACCCTGAAAAGACATTGATCCAAATCCCAAAGAACATTGAGGCAGGGAATGGCATAGATGTTTTTTATTTTACCTACATCTGTATCTCTCATGTGCCCTCTAAAGTAAACAGTGATTGTTTTTGAAATCCTTCTGCAAAGTCTGTGTCTATTTGCTTCAACTATTATGTGTCCCTAAGGACTAAATGTAAACCAAAGTGCCCATCAGGATGGAGCTCTGTGAAAGGGTGAGCTTAAACTATTGAGAAGTCTTGGGATTGTTCCGGACTAGGGCTGCTGGGCCCCACTTCCAGATGGGGTATCAGACAGACAGTCTGTGCCCAAGTATTGTGCTAAAGAGGCTGGAGTCAGACCAAGGGAAGCTTAAAAGCACACAGGCCCAGTATGTGGTTCCAAACACAGCAGCCTAGTGAGTCTCCAACAGAGGGAGCTCAACCAAGGCTGTGACAACTGGTAACCGCACTTTTATGCCGGTATAACGAGTCTACACTTGGGCTTTAGCCTGCGTTGTTTAAAAAAAGTCACACTCCTAACTGACATTACAATACCAGCAAAAGTTTCTAGTGCAGACTTAGCCTAATATTTAGATTGTGAGCTCTGCTGGAGAGGATTCACCTTGTTGTTACATGTCTATACAATGGCTAGTACAATGGGGCCCTGACTGGGTCCCCTAAAGGTTACTAACTAATTATTAGCCTTTTCCACACTTGCAAAAAAGATATAGGGCTGTATTTCTCCTTTAAGATAAATATAAACTTTGAACTGACTGAGTGACAAGTTCTACTGGAGGAAATCAGAGGACTTGATTCAGAAGCAGTTTCCTATATACAGTCATTTCCCAAATGAATAGCTGGTTCCACAACACAAAACTACATCTTATGGAACTATCATGCAAGTATCCCTTCTAATTAAGCAGTATGGAATCTGATAGAAAAAGATAATTATAGATTCACAACCATATTTTAGAATTAAACATTAAATTAGAGTTAAGGTTGAGTACATATCAGTAATTTAAGGGTAAAAGTACTACAAGATGTTCACAAAAATTATCAAAAATGAGTATTATGAGGATATTCAGAATCATTTTTTAAAAAAGAAATCCAAACAGTTTATGGAAATGCATAGTTAAGGGACTTTAAGCGACCTTAATTCTGCTCAATAATGCCATGCAATAACCACATGGTTCTGATTAGTGCATAGGAGTTTGTAGTACCAGATTAGATTAAACTAATTTTCTAAAGACACATTTGATTTTTTTCCCCCTCATGACAACACTACAAGGCATAGTTAATTTTTTTAGAGTGCCTTAACTTCACATTTCTAAAAAGTAAACAGTGGGACAGATATAGACCTAGTATAAATCTCTATGAAAGAGATACAATAATTCTCTCCATATCTGGCACACTTAGTGGAATATTGGAGCAACAGCAGGTGTGAAAGAGGAGAAGGTAAAATTCTGTCAAGAACAGGCTTGTGTGCAGAAGAGGGAAAGTAATATGAGGGACAAATTCATCTTTATTTGGCAAGTGTGCAAACATGCATATATATATATACCGTGGCAAAGCTCCAACCTTGTCTCAGTGGATCCCACACTTCCAGGTGAATTACGCTAGCCTCAGAGTCTCACTGTGACCCTCCACATAGCCCTTCTCTCTCTAGAGGCAAGGGTCACAGCCTACTGAGCCATTTTCATCATAAGCCAGCAAGGGAGGTGGGAAGAAGCAACCCTCCCTCACACAGTCTCTGTTGTCTCACATTCTCTGTGATTAATCAGGAAAAGTGGGGGGAAAGGGGGAACCCAGGTCCCCCTCTACTCCAGGCTCCAGCCCAGGGACCTTAATAGCAGCAGCTATTGGTAGCTGACTTTTTGAAACAGGACAAGTACAATTCCCTGGGCCACTTCCCCACAATAGCCTCCACGTCCTCAACATCTACTTCACCCTTACCTCAGGGTCTCCTTCCTTAGGGTTTGTTCTACCCAGTTTCTCCAGCAGCACAGCTTCCTTCTACAACTCTGATACACACCCAACTGGCTAAGTGGGAGGCTTTTAACTAGTTCCAGCCAGCCCTTGATTGGCTTCAGGTGTTCCAATCAACCTAGCTGTCTCCCCTGCTTTCTAGAAAGGTCTGAATTAGCCCCAGGTGTCTTGATTAACCTGGAACAACTGCCACTTGGTTACCATGGTAACAGATTTGTTTAGCCTGGGGCTAACATAGCTGTTTCTTACTACTTTCCTATAGCCATCTGGCCTTGCCCCGTCACAATACACGCACACATATCCCGTAAACAAATATCTACCATAAGAAAAAATGAAGAAATATCGTTTTCATTGCCACTGGAAGACAAAAAAGGATTTATACTTTAGAAAGGGTTGCTTCCTCCTTTAGAATAGTAGGAATTCCCAGCAGTCTGACACTTTTCTGAGCTGCACTTTCAGCTTTTCTCAGCTGCTCCCTTAAGATTAACTGAATCTTTAGCTTTGAATTATTTGATTTTTCTTTGAAATCTCACTTGGATCTAACAGACTAGAAAACCTTGCCCTGACAAGAAACTAAACTCTCTCTCTCTCTCTCTCACAAACACATACACATACACATACACAGACAGAGCGAGAGCAACAACTCCTGCTTCAGATACACAGCACGATCAAAGATTTGTTTCTGCACTAATACAAGAAGCTGCCATTCAAGGGATGTAGCCCTGCTGTGTTGTATGGTTTTGATTTTTGTTTCCTCCTGAGCTGGATAATACTCCCAGCTTCTCTTCCAATTGGCAAGGCAGAGGCTGTATAGACTGACTCCAGAAAACTGCTCCAGCCCCAAAACAGAGGTAGAATCCATTTGTTGCAAATATAGAAACCAAATGAAAATAATATGACTGGAATATGGTGTATGTATTCCACTCCCCAGCCGGGGGATCTTGCCTTGAATGGAGGGGAAATACTTGTTCTAACTCAAAAGGTGTATACAAACTAGGCTGTCACAGTTGGCAGGAAGGACCTGCATCTGGGCCTCATTAGAGATGCAGGTCTTTAAAAAGGAAGCATTTGATTCCAGGACATAATGTAAGGGCCCTTTGTTCCAGAGAGGAACCTTGACCCTCCATGGGTCCTGGGCCAAGAGAGAATGCAGAGAAAGTTAGAGATGTATTCACTCTACTTTGGACTTGAAAGACTGTTTTGTGTAGTGCCCCCTGAGAGGCAAGGGACATTCACTGAGTTAACCCTTCCAAGGAGTCAGGAATAAAATCATTTTTCGTGCTACAATTGTGCCATGCCTCACTATGTGAATCCAAAGATTAGCTGGGGCTGCTACAGAGACCTAACTATTAGCAGTATCAGCGCCTCATTTCTCCATCACTAATTTTACCTCAGAATAGGACCATATAACATATTCTATTTCCCCCTCTTTTCTGATTTCAAGTTGGGAACATTTTCTAAGTGTTTTTATTATTTTAAATTCTGTGGTGTCACTATGCCCCCTTGATAACATTTGCAAGTTCATGACTGCTACTGAGTGATGTAAGCACAATAGTTTTTAAGGCAATACATACTTTACATAATTTTTTTTTAATGTTTTCAGGGTGTTTCATCTTGACAGGTTTTAAAATAACTTTTCTCTCTGAAGATGAAGATTCCAGATAAGCTGTTTGACTTATACCGTGGTTCCACATAGAAAGTTTATTGCAAGTTGTCTTGTTCGCAGGACTAATTATGGTATTGGCAATAAGTTGTTACAATTTATTTTGCTGATGGATGACAGTTGAGTGACTGGTCGTTGAAAAAGAATCCTAGCAATCAGCTATTTTTATAGGATCAAACTTTCCATGAACTAATGACATATCTCTAGATGTTTTCACCTGGAGAAGACCTTCCCAGTTTCCTCAAAAATGGTCTCATCCAGATTTTTGATAGTTTTGGGAGCTCACAGACTTACAGTCTCTGTAGTATGCAAAACCCCAAATATTTTTAAAATATTGGTTTAAATAGGAACTTTTCCTAGCTGATACTCACTGACAATGACCTAATTTGAACCTGAATGGATTAAGTTGTGTGGTTCCAAGATAGGCCTCTTTCCTGATTTGTCCAGAGACCTTGGAAGCAGATGCTGAGAGACAGAGTAAACACAGTTCACTAACCATAAAAATCAGGAGCAAGACTGATAAGCTTTGCCTTTTGGGTCAACAAGCCACCTGAGGGAGGCTGACACTGAAGAATATCCAAGACTAATCACAACAAGCACCACCAAGCCACTCCAGCCTCTCTATGAGCCTGAAGGAGTCCCATTAATGAGAAGAGCTGTGCCAGCGGAACATTACTCTCTGGCTTGTCTGCAATTCCAGTTCCTACTCTACATAGGTCCAGAAGATGGTGAGAGCTGAAGAGGTCACAAACTCCCTTTTATCTTAAGTTTCTTTTTTCTGTTTTTGTCTTTTGTCTTGATTAGCTGGGAGGTGTCCCAGACTGTCAAGGCTGGATCCCCACTTTGAACTTTAGGGTACAAATGTAGGGGCCTGCATGAAAACTTCTAAGCTTAACTACCAGCTTAACTCTGGTTCGGCTGCCACCATTTCAACGGATTCCATTCCTGGGAAACCTTGAAAAACCTTCACCAAATCCCTGGTGAATACAAATCCAAACCCCTTGGATCTTAAAACAAGGAGAAATTAACCATTCCCCTCCTTCTTCCCACCAACTCCTGGTGAATCAAGATCCAAACCCCTTGGATCTTGAACAAGGAAAAATCAATCAGGTTCTTAAAAAGAAGGTTTTTAATTAAAGAAAAAGGTAAAAATCATCTCTGTAAAATCAGTATGGAAATTAACCTTACAGGGTAATCAAACTTAAAGAGCTCAGAGGACTCCCCTCTAGTCTTAGGTTCAAAGTACAGCAAACAAAGATAAACACTCTGGTAAAAGGTACATTTACAAGTTGAGAAAACAAAGGAAAACTAACACGCCTTGCCTGGCTATTTACTTACAAGTTTGAAATAGGAGAGACTTGTTTAGAAAGATGTGGAGAACCTGGATTGATGTCTGGTCCCTCTCAGTCCCGAGAATGAACACACTCCCAAACAAAGAACACAAACAAAAGCCTTCTCCCCCCCCCCCCCCCCCCAAGATTTGAAAGTATCTTGTCCCCTTATTGGTCCTTTAGGTCAGATGCCAGCCAGGTTACCTGAGCTTCTTAACCCTTTACAGGGAAAAGGATTTTGGAGTCTCTGGTCAGAAGGGATTTTATAGTACTGTACACAGGACAGCTATTACCCTTCCCTTTATAGTTATGACACAGACTATTTAGCCTTTTCAGTTTTGGGGTTTGGAAGTGAAAGTGTGGGTGTGTGCATGCATGTGTGTGTGTACGTCCACCCATATACTCCACATAGGAAAGGCACCTGAAAGAAAAGTTCCCCAGGTTTAAACAGCCCTAAATAGTATCTGTAAAATTACTCGACATTGAGTGTCTTCTGTGTTCTCTGTTACAAGCCCTGAGAGATTTGAGACTGCCATCTGAAATTTCTGGTGTTTTTTTTTTTTTTTTAAAGGTGCAGGTGGGGGCTTGTCAATAGAGTTTTATTAGAGTCTGTATTATAATCTTCCATCTTTTTTGGGGGGGGGAGGTGAGAGGAGGAGGGAGGGAAAGGGTTAGCTGCCACAGAAGAATTGAAATCTAGGGAGGAAGATCTATTTGGCTCTGAGGTTGTTTCAGACATTAGATAACTTGTTTTTTAGTGGTACTGTATTTAATCATTCAAACTGTACATTTGATTGACTTTGGTAAAATTCTTTAGTTAGGACAACCAACCGGACAGCTACCCTCTTTAGAATTTATAAGGACTGATTAGTTTTAGGATTAAGGGGATTACGGTATTTATGTGATGACTTAACTCCAATCCAATATTGAGACTAACTTGTTAATTTGACCTTGATTTCATATTGAATTGATAGTTGTATTGTTTTGTATTTAGTTTAGTTCAATATAATTAATAGTAGGTTAGCTTTGGTGATATATTTTCTTGATTTTATTTTTGTTTAATTAAGTGTTTTACTAAAATTTATAGAATAAATACTGACTCACATTTCTGTCGATAAGCAATGTGGGTCCAAAAAACTTTGAGGACCTAGATGGATATCAGCCAATCAACTTAAAAGCCTGACTGGCTCCCGCTAATTAGTCTCTTTTGTAGTCATAGACTTTAGGGCCAGAAAGCACCAGCAAATCATCTTGTCTTATCTTCTGATTATCACAGGCCTCTAAACACCACTCAGGACTTGCACATTAAATCCAACAACCAAAATTACAGCAAAGTATTACAGCCATCAGGAAATGAAATTATTGTGTGACAGGCAGAGAACAATATCCAAGTTCCCTGCAATGGCAGAGAATTGATTAAGTGAAAGAGATCTTATCCTGGCAAGCACCCCACACTGCAGAGGAAGGTAAAAAACTCCAAGGTCACAGCAGTCTGACCTGAGAGAAAATTCTTATCCTACCCCATATATGAAGATCAGTTTGACCCTAATCAGGTGAGCAAGAACCAGCCAGCCAAATACTGAGGGAAAATTCCCAGAGCTAGCTCAATACCATATGACAGGGTGAATATCAGAAAGTTCAGATAAATATCAAAATGTTTGGGGGTGTTTATCTTTACCTCATCTAAACCATTTGAACTGGGCTGAATATTTTGAGGAGAGATTTCCTTACAATGTTTTGATACTTCTTCCAGGAAATACAGAATTTCCAAACTGCAAAATATAAGAAAAAGGAAAAATAACTGTTGTTTTTTTCAAACCAGATTCTGATTGAGTCAAGAGGGGAGATTATTATTTTATCTCAAGATCGGTTCACATCAAAATATTAAAATTTAAGTCCAAGTTTCCACCCAAACTTGCCCAAAATTCAGAGTATATAGATCCAGAATTTTGCTTCAGTCTGAATTTTATCAAAGCCCCACTTCTATACTGAGATTTAAAATACAAGGACACAGACTTTCATGAGCTACATGGTGAATCAGTGGTTCCGCTCCACCCCCAATCCAGCTCCATTCTATCACCATTCCATTTTGGCAGTAGAAGCCCTATTATAGAAGAAAAATTGTAATGCAGTGCAAGGTTTTTTTTATTATTATTATTATTATTATTTTGCAAGAGTCAACAAATGACTAAAAGAGGACAGGACTGCAAGCCATGCACCTGTAGCACAGAAATGAGAGAATTATATGACATTTTGACATTCTTTTCTTTGTGTCATACTTTACAGCTAAAAACATAAGGATTAAATTCATAAATAGTCCTTCACTCGATAATACAGTAGAATAATACTTTAAATATGTTAATTAGCTAAAGCAATTTGTTTTTAAATAATGTGTCTTCTGCTTTGGGGAATTCTTTCTTGGATACATGCCCCCTTTCCCCGCTCCCCCCATCCCATTTCATAATCAAGTTAAAGCAAATAGAACAAATCCTGAAGCCTTTACTCAGTTTTCACTCACTCCTTACTCAAGCAGACACTGTTAAAATGAATGTGACTTTTGCCTGAGTGAAGTATGAATAAAAAACGCATAAGAATTTGGCTCACTGTTAAGATGAAATACCTTCCATTAATTTTCTTCAATCTATTAAAATGCTGCAGATTTGTATGGATGAGTTAAGACACACTCAGGAATGTTAAGATTTCTACCTCAGCCTGGTACATATTGCACTTCAGGAGTTTTAGTCAGAAACAAAACATTCCACAGTGTCAGTCTCCACCACCGAAAGTGGGCCGAGAAAAAAAATCTATTCCTATTTATCTCAGGCTTGGTTAATCATCAGGAAATTGAATCAAACCCGGCATGCTCACCAATCTCCCCTGGGCAGATTTCTAGTTGCAGTAGAATAATTGTATTATAAGGGTACTTCTATAGAGATGGATGTACTACTAGAGACTATCAGCTTTAACTTCAACAGGAAATAATATTAAACTTGGAAAAAATACCTTAAACACAGAATAATAGTAATCCCTAGTGTAATGAGATCTTGAGGATGCTTCCTAATTATAAAATAATAATTGGGCTGAATAAACTTCAAGGAGCAAGGACAACTGCCTTGCTGACCTATAGGGAAGTGAGGAATATCATGCCAGGAAAGGCCTGATCCTGCTTCCATTTGAGCAAAACTCCCATTCACTTTCATGGAGAACAACACTGGGGCCTGAGGAAACTAATGAATCAAATCACCCTTAAAAACTTTATTTAAACTCCTTTCCCTTTCAGCAGTTTGACAGCTTCACTTAGTTTTTCTAGTAGTTTCTTCCTCTCTCATTTAAAAATGATAACTTCCCAACAACTACCCAGAGGGGTGCTGACTATCATATGAAAACTGATGAAGAGCCAGAAATCAAGACCCACCAAATCCACCATTATGCCCAAATATCTGGTTCTGACAGACACTTACCCTCAGTCTCTACTATGCCTTAATCGTCTTCTATCTATGTCCCCAGAGCTCCTTAACCTGTTTGTTTTATTGTGTCTCTCTACTAACTGCAACGGCACTAACTCATATCCTACAGCTTTGATCACAGCTTCTACTGCTACTGACAGCAGGAAAGCTTTCTTGAGTGAAACAACACTGGCAAGCAGCAGGTGGAAATAAAAACAAAGAGGCTCAGGTGTTCTAGGGACATCAGTGACACTACAGGCCAGAAGACAGCAGCTGGAGTACAAACAGGATCAGATGCACCAGCAAGAGCAAGAAAACACACACATTAGTGACCTGCAATTCCACATATATATACATAACAAGAAATAAGAGGGCAAATTATACAAGGATGCCTGTCAAAACAATTTAGCAGACTAATCCACTAAGACGCTAAGATAACTTATCCAAATCCTGGATACTGCCAAAGCTCTTAATACTGCACAAACAGATCAAGGAAGCCTCTTTCCTACAGTGCAGAGGCAGACAACACTTTCTGTAAACCGGTGCATCTTGGGAATGTCGTCACTCATTGTGCCAGCTTATCATCAGCCTCATTCCCAGCAGTACCACAAAGAATAGAGATACAAACGTAGTGGATACAATTGTAGCATTCACTATGTGCTAGGCATTTTTTAAACATTCAAGAAGGGATAATCCGTATTCTGATGAGTTCACAGTATAAAGGACAGGTAGACAAGCAGACACAGGTTGAGGTAAAATAATTGTCATTGTATATGCAAGTCAACTTGATTCACTGTAAACAGCACCTCAGAAACAAAAGGGGGTTAAAGGTGGACAGATTTGGGGCCTTGTAGATAAACTCAGGGAACAACAATGGAATAGAGGGGACAGAAATGGTGGCTGCACAAAACTCAAGAAAGATAAATAGGGAGAACAGTCATTTAGCGTTTTGAAGATAGTGACAAGTGCCTGGATCCACAAAGGCAGGTGTGAAAGTGAGTCAGTACTTCGTACCGGTAAGAACCCGCACCGGCCCATACCCAGCCCATATTAAAGTGCTGCCGCTTAAAGCACTACCGCGGTAGCGCTTTAATGTCCCTGCCCCTTTTGCCTCCCCTGTCGGTGGCTCTGCCGGTACGCACCCTACTGGCAGGGCTGATGACGGTGGCGACGGGGTGTGTGTGGAGGGGCAGCAACATTAAAACGCTGCCGCGGCAGCGCTTTAAGGACCCTCCTTTGCCATGGCAGCACTTTAACATTGCTGCCCTTTCCCCCTACCCCTCCCGTTGGCAGCCCTGCCAATAGGGTCCGTACCGGCAGAGCCGCCGACAGGGGAGGCAAAAGGGGCAGGGACATTAAAGCGCTGCCACGGTAGTGCTTTAAGGATGGTCCTTTGCCGCGGCAGTACTTTAATGTTGCTGCGTCCCCCCCCCCCGGGGGAGGGGGGCAAAGGGAGCAGCTGCCCTGGGGCTGGTGATTTAAAAGGGCCTGGGGCTCCGGACACTGCTGCCGCAGGAGCGGCATCTGGAGCTCCGGGCCCTTTAAATCAACATTGGAGCCCCGGGCAGCACGAGCCAAGGGCTGGCTGGGGGATGCTGACCCCCCCAACCCTGCCCCTTCTGCCCGAGGCCCCGCCCCTTCTGGGGGCAAGAGCTCCCCCCCCCCGTACCAGTAAGTGTCCTCAGTTACTTTCACCCCTGCACAAAGGTATTTAGGTGCCTCAATCCCAGACTAAGGCACCTGAGTCCCAGTTTTGGCTCCATTACAAACCACAAAACTCAAGCCTTAACTCACTCAGCACCTAAGTTTTTGGAGTAAAAGATCCTTCAGTGCCTATGTTTCTGCTTCTAAGACGCGCATTGCAGCCTCCCTCTAAGCACTCAGGTGCCTGTGTCCTACCAGAATCCCGGAGTGATTCACAAACCAGGCCTTTGGCTGCCTAAGTGGCTCGTGGGGCCTGATGTAATAGGCATGCTCAGAGGTACCCGAACCATTGGACTACAGAGCCATTTATTCTCACTCTCTCCCCCTCTGGCCCAATGACTATTCCACTGTGGAAAAAATACTTAAATAGTCATTCGTTTTGAGAGAGAGAGAGAATGACTCTGCAGTCCAGTGATTCAGGCACCCACCTGGGAGGTGGGAGACCCTGGGTCTAGTCTCCCCTGCTCCAATCGCTCTTTCATTATTTATTCCCAGAGCAACAGTTTCAACAAGCCCCACAGTTTATCATATTCTGCTGAGAATTGGAAGAACCCTGTTCAAATCCTCTCTCTCACTTTGGCTGGGGCAGAAATTGAACCTGGGTCTCCCACAACCCAGGCAAGTGCTCTTACCTCTGGGCTAAAAGTTATAAGGTGGATACCGCTGCCTCCTCTTCTAGCTTGTTGCAAAACAGCATAGGCACCTAACTCTAAAGAGTGAATCAACTGTGAATCACAAGCAGAGACAGGGAGAGCTAGAAGAGTGGATCTTAGCACACAGCCCTTTCATCAGCGTCTCCTATTGGCTAGCTTAGGAGGCTCCCTACTTAGCATGCTGCTTTTTGTGAATCTCAGTATAAGGTGCCTATCTCTCCCCATTCATTGTATAGAGACTTAGGTTCCTAACCCAGGATTTGTGAATCACAGTGATTTTCCAGACAGCTAAAAGTTACGTGCTGTGGTACTCAGCATCAGAATGTCTAACACCTTTTGAGCCTGCAGGAAAAGAAGTTCTGATACGATGTGGTCGGCAACATTCGGCACGTGGCTCGCCAGGGTAAGCACCCTAGCCAGCCAGGCCAGTTTATTTACCTGCTGATGCGGCAGGTTCGGCCGATCGTGGCCCCCACTGGCCGCAGTTCACCGTCCCGGGCCAATGGGGGCGGCGGGAAGCCACGGCCAGCACATCTCTCAGCCCGCGCCGCTTCCCACCCCCCCCATTGGCCCGAGACGGTGAACCGCAGTGAGTGGGGGCCACGATCAGCTGAACCTGCCGCATCAGCAGGTAAATAAACTGGCCCGGCCCGCTAGGGTGCTTACCCTGGCGAGCCGTGTGCCGAACATTGCCGACCCCTGTAATAGCAGATGATGAGGGCCTACATGAGATATTTAGCTGTGAGGATGGGGGCGGGAAAAGATGGTCTCTGGAGATCTTGAGATGGAAAAAGTAGCAGGATTTAGATGTAACCTGGATGTGTGGAGCCAGGAATAGGGGGGAGCCAAAGGTAACTCCGAGAAGACTGGCATAAGACAGTGATAGGGAAGTATCAGGGGGTAGCCGTGTTAGTCTGTATCTACAAAAACAACAAGGAGTCTGGTGGCACCTTAAAGACTAACAGATTTATTTGGGCATAAGCTTTCGTGAGTAAAAACCTCACTTCTTCGGATGCATAGAGGAAGTGATAGGGAAGTTAGTAGTGTTGTTAACAGTAATAAAGAGAGGAGGAGAAGGCTGGGGAGGGTCTGGTCTGACCATGTAAAACAAAAGTTGATAACAAAGAATGCAAGAAGAGATATCAGAGAGACACACTGAGATACAGGGTTAGATGCAAGTAGACAGCTCAGTGCTGGAGAGATCAATTTGTGATTCATCAACATAGAAAACATAGCTGAAGCCCCATGTGCTAATGAAATTGCCAGAGACAAGGTGGAGAAGAGGATGAGCAGAGGCCCAAGGACAGATCCTGGGTACAACTACAGAGAGTGGAGGAAGAAGGAAATGGGAATAGTCAGAAAGAGAAGAGATAAATCAAGAGGACAGTCTTCTAAAACCCTGTGAGGACAAGATGTCAATAAGGAGAAGATGATCCAACTGCGTCTGAAGCAGAGGATAGACCAAGGAAGATGAGGATGACGACTTATATGGAGCTTAATGCAGTCTAAAGGGTCCAGCAACAGAGATCCAGTTGCATAGCTGACACTCAACTTTCTGACCTGAATTTTGCCTAAGGATTTTAGAACTGGGCCCCAAATTGTTTGAGACCTAAAAGTAAGGGAAGTTATTTCATTCAAACATAGTAGTCTTACAAGTTACTATTACTCATCTAATAAAATGAAAATAACTGACATGCACTCGCATAAGGTTTTTCAAAAATCCTTTCTGTGATCATCATTGATTTATTCAGCCAGCAACCATTATTTTTCAACTGAAAAAAAGGCCGGCTGATAGTGCAAATTACCCACTAAACAGAGTCTGCAGCGCAACTTTGTGATTTACAGCAAAGCACTTATGATGAATGACCGAACCACACAAGTATAATTATTATAGGGACCGTAACAAACCATTTTGCGTTCCAAAATAACTGATTAATATTGGAAAAACATTGCTGAAGCTGGATTCTAACTCTCCATGCTGATAAAATACATAATGTGATACCAAATTATCCAATAATTAAAAGAAAAACCTCAATCTTTATTTTTTAGTTCAAGAATATTTGAAAGGGAAGAATAAACAAATATTTTCATGTGATGATTAATTTTCTTGGTAAGAAATACCCTCAATGCATAGCAGAGAACTACAAAACTTAATACATTTAGAACTTCATTTGCAGAAAGACAGACATGAAAAGTCTGATTCTTATTTGACAATATAAAGGGGCCTTACAGGGAGTAATTTATATCCAATTCACACTGCCAGAACTGTGTAAAGAGACTTCAGTATAAATGAGAATGAAGCTTTAAAACATTTGTTCATAATTCTCTGACTGGCAATAAAACTCCCAAAATCTATTTGACAGTCTGAGTTGGCAAAACTTAGCATTACACACATACCAGCAGCCAACATCAAATTCATGAAAATGTGCACCATATAAAAGTCACTCAGAAGGAGGGGAGAGAAAAGCATGATGACAACATGCTTTTGAAAATGGTGGGAGTGCTGTGGCTGGGGCTGATGTACTGGGTTGTATTGTATGGCTAGGATTAGTTGGTGGGGTGAGGCAGGTATAAAGTGAAGCATGTGTTTATGCTCCTCTGGGCAGGAGACAGAATTTTCTCAGGGGCTGGTCTAAGACTGTGGAATGAACTCCCCCAGGAGTTCACAAATCTCACCACCTTTCTGCTCCAAGTACAAGGTGCATTTCTTTGACCTTGACATCTCATAACCATAGAGCAAGAGCTTATAAACACCCTACTAAAACAAGACATTCCACTGCACATGCTTCTCCCATGGGGACTGGAGGAGCAAACAATCAACACATGACAAATAGGTAGTCATGTTGTTTAATACGCTACTGGAAGGCTCTCAGATATTAGAGTGATGTGCATTATATAAGCACCTACATAGAATAGAACAGAAATGCTGTCTTGAATAGGGTTTCCTTCATGCATAAGGGCCTTTAGGGAAACACAATTACCCAGATTGGAATTTGGCAGGACACCAGGGTTCATACTTCTATTCTTACAATAAAAAAAAAAGCATTAATATTTTTAATTATCTAATGTGAACAAGTTGTATGTTTCATCCAAAAGAGACACAAGGATGTTTGCTGACCCACAGATTATTCAGATTTTTTTAACTCTCTCTTCCCCTGCCATTATGGGCATCCTTATATTGTTCACATCATTGCAGGATTGTGAGACTTGTCAGGGGCTCACCAGACAGATGATAGTCCATCCTGTGTACAGGAAATCACCATCTAATAATCAAAAACATGTCTACCTCCACCATTTTCAATACATGTATAAATGGTATCTCTCGTGGTGTTTCATGGGCTATGCAAGGTTCAGACTCAGTTTGGAGCCCGGCCTCTGGGACCCTGTGATGGGGTTAGGTCACAGATCCCAGGCTCCAGTCCTGCCTCAAATGTCTATACCACAAGTAAAGAGCCTCATAGCCCAAGTTCCATAAGCCCAAGTCAGTGGATGCAGGCCAGCCACGAGCGTTTAATTGCAGTATAGACATACCCAATATGGCCATCCAGATGAGTATGGACATATTAGGGCTAACTAAATTGCAGCAGCAAGTGGAGATAAGGGTATTGAAACGGGCTGCACATCAAATATGTCCATATTGCAGCAATTGGATAGGAAGGTTGTGGAGCCTCCACCACTATATGTCAACCAGCTGAGATGTTAACGTCCAAAGCTGAGGGAAATAAGCTGCATTTGAAAAATGCAAGAGGTAAGCAGTGGAGGAAATATAAACAGGGTCATAGCTCTTTCCCAATGCTCCTCCTAGGGTGGTGCCTCTCCACACTGCCTAACACCTGGAGTAGAATCTAGAAGCCCTAACGTAATATGAAGTTTGCGTATTTAGTAGTGAAAGCCAAGGAACTGATTGATTTCTGGGAGTCTTATGATGTCTTCTTCGTTGTTTCTGAATGTAGCTTATACCATTGTATTATTTGTCCCCCCCCCCCCCATCTACTGTGACATCTTGAACTTCTCAGTACAGGAAATGGGAATTTTAAAAACTTATCTGCATCATAAAATATGCTATCAAAAGCAGCAATCTCTTCTAGCCACTGTGAAAAGCTCTAGTGTGAAAGGACAATAATGATCAGACTAACTGGAGGTTAGTGCAGCAACCAGAGTGGAAGAAAACAAAAGAAAATCAGCTTTTTATTACTCCAGAGATAGCTTCCTTCCCTTCACCATTCAATAAGGACACATACAATGCTGAATGTTGTTGTCCTAGGCAAACTGGAAAATGTTCACTCTTCTTCCAAGCCGATAGTTACTCATATATTAAACATTCACTGAATATTTTCATGTTTCTAATATTTTGCTAAGCTAAGTGATCACCTGCTCTGCCAATGCAGGTGATCACTTAGCGTAGAGCTGGTGTGGACCACATGACCATTCTGTGTGTTTTAATTCAAAAGAAAACAGAATTATGTCTTTAAAATAAATTTCTAGCAGGGTATGAAAACTTCTCTCAACAAGACACTTCATCCCCCACTATTTGCCTGATTGTGATGCGGGATAGAAACCCTACACTGGACAACAACCGGTTAAGTAGCCGCCCTGGCCTCAAGGAGCTTCACCCCATCACACTTGCAAGGCATGCACAGGTGGGAGGAAGAGCTTAAAAGGGGATCAGGGCAGGTCACTTGTTGACAGACTAGGGAAGAGAACAGACCTTCAGCTCCTGTGGAAAGGGCTTACAACTGCACAAAGACCCTTCCCTGAGGGAAGGAAGGGTCAGTTTCTGACATGCCTTGAGAAGGAATTATTCCTCTCTATTTCTTAATAAATCAGTTTGTGACTTGGGTCCCAGTAGGGGCCAGCTGTGGTCACTCAATTAGGGTGAACTGCAAAGAATGGGGCAGACAATCCCCGTACATATGGTGGATATTCCAATACTTAGATTTACCAAACCAGCATAAAACAGCTTCTTTATTATCTTGCTCGCTACTCAGAAGTCCAAACAATTCCCTTAAAGTGATCTATCCAGATACCCACGTCAAATATGATGAAAATTTCTGTAAATCTTATTTCATCATATAAAAGAAAAGGTTCTACCAATCCCAAAGGATCATACACATTACCTCCCAGGTTAATGAATGTTTCAGATCTTACCTAAATACACGGTACAGCCAATTCTTACTAACTAAACTAAAAATTATTAAAAAACAAAGAGAGAGAGTATGGTTAAAAGGTCAATATACATACAGACATGAGTTCAATTCATTGAGGTAAGGATTCATAGCAGAGATGGTGAGCTTCATAGTGAAAAATGTTCTTTCAGAAATAGTTAAAAGTTTATAGTTCAATGTCCAAATCTCATATTCAGGGCGTACCAGCATAACTGGGACCTCAGTCTTGCGACTCAAACTTCCCCTGATGAAGCCTAAGCAGATCTGATATGACAGCATCAAGACCCAAGGATCTTTTATACAATTTCATGTCTTTTGACAAGTTGGAGTTCCTCAGGGAACAAAAAGTAATTAGGATGACTTTGAAGGAGGTCTATCACTGGCACTTAGCTCTATGAATTAACATAAGGCCCTTTGCTTTTTCGTCCACCATTCACAGTACATTTCAAAGAGAAATTAATATGGAGATATCCCATGTTTACAATTCATTTAAATGATAGGATCTTCTTTTGACCTCTGAATTATCAGAATACAGCATAGACAGGGACTGTTGATTACATTGCCCACCCTACTCATACATATGTAAATACACAAAAACACAAACTCATGTTTTTTGAGGGTTATTTATTTTGCAGGATGTTTAATCCTTTCTAGCCATGTGTCATACAGTTTATTTGTGTTAACTCCCCTTGCTTTTTTGTTTATGGATTATGCTGGAAGGGGAGAGTCTTTAAAATGAGCTGGGTCGAGAGCCAGGTCACAGGAAGAGGCTGGTCACCACACAGGCAGAGTGGCCATCGGCAAGAGACACCCAGTGGGGAGAGAGAGGTTATGCCGTGCCTGGCCAAAAGTAGGTGCCAGCTGTGAGTAAACCCATTCACACCAATCTACAATATAGATGAATTAATTTAAGAAAAATATCTAAATTTGACTTTGTGAGGAAAGACTGAAGAGAGTCACTGGGCTTTAGAAGTCAGACACCGAACAATCACAACCTGAACAAGAACTGGATCACCAGTATTCATAAACTAGCTTGAATACAGAGTGCATGTAAGCAAGAATTGACAAAGGACTTCTAGCAGACATGAAACTCATCCTTGATCTTCTCAAAGAAATATAATGGAGCTATATTACCACTTAATCAGAGCAACTGCAGTCAGTCTAAGCTTATAATACAGTCCCATCTTTAAACTTCCAGCTTTTCACAGATTTCCTTAGTTTTCTTTGCAGTTGCCACTCTGTATCTAGAATCTTCCAGTTTTCAGTACTTCCAAGTTTCTGGACTTAGCATGCCTAGAGTTCTCCAGTTCCTGAATCCTGCAGTTCTTCTCCACTCCAAAAGTTATAGCCTCTGTATGTAAATGAGGGATACACAGGCAATTAGCTGATTAGCTTCTAAACTGCTCTATCCTAGGTGTGTCTAGGGCGTCTACTGTCATAACACTTACTTGCCAAATACAGTAATTGAGAATCTCAAAGCTGTGCATACTGGACTCTGCTCTTTGCCTCTCTTGGATTTGGAAGCTCTTGCTTACTAGACTTAGTTTCTAGTCATGTGTTGTTAATCGTTCCTTGTCAAATCTTCTTAGTTCATGTTGTGGTTTCACTTTCAGATATCAGAGATAGTAAATGTTCTCTTCTTGTTTATACTTATGTTAGACAAACTTTTAAACAGATAGAGAGATAAAGAACTAAAACCCAAACCATTTTATGTTAACATAATGATATCCAATAAAACAAGGCTTAACTACACAAGACTTGCATTTGCCATGGATCAAAACACAAGTACTCTCTTGCTCCATCTAGTGACCTGGTGAGGTATGCTTTAGACCTAAACTTGCAGAGATTTCACCATAGCTCTTTTATGACAGCCAAGAATCCAATGTATGGATTTATGGTACTACTGCACCGATCAGTTCTTCTGATATGGTATTTTGATGTATATCCCATGTGATATTATTGACCTCCATGTGGTTGTAGTCAGAGCTCAGTTTGGTCCCATGTCTGAGTTACAATTCGCATGGTGGTGTGTTTTGATGCATCTATCTTGGGGGGGGGGGATACACACACACACACACACACACACACTTATTTAAATAGGCTTCATCCTTTACACAACAGTAAAGAAATGTAGGGTATTCAGATGGATCACAAAGGTGTCACATTCTAGGTGCAATCCAGACCACTGATGGGTTGACAACATCTGCCCTGTAACCTTGGGTGCCTCATAATGCTTTGCTGCTGTAGATCCCAACCTGGGTTTCAGGCATGCAGGTCACACCCTGAATCTGTATATAGTTGCAGCCCTGATCCAGCAGCTCTGACCCAGCAGCCTGCCAGCAACACACCAGTCACCATCTGGCTCCCACCAGCCTGGGTTACAACCAGCAAGATAACCCCAACACACTCCCAGTCCCAAATTTCCCCAGAAACATGTGCCCTGAAGGGTCCAGCCCTCTCCTGGACAGCTCAAAGAAATAAGGTATATTGCTACTGTAAAGATATAAAACCACATCACAGTTTATTAACTTGACTGGGAGTAAATACAGAATTCCCTTCAAACAGAGAATTGGTAAAAATGAAATAAATTTATTAACAGACTTACATAGGATTAAGTGAGTTCAAGTATAAGGAATGAAGATAGAAAGAGTTACAACAAAACAAAATACACTTCTAAAATTCTAAAACTTAATCTAGTAAGGTACAATCTTTGCCTAAGCAGGTCTCTCACCTATATTTAACCAAGGAGGGGTTGATATTGCTGGGAACTGAAGGCAAGGGCTTTGTACCTTGTGTCTGTCTACTGAAGGATGCCAAAGATGGCTTGAGTCCTAGTTTATATCTTCCAAAGTTCAATGAACTTGTTTCAAGAGGCAGAATGGCCTCACACATTTCTTCCCTTCTTGTGGGTTTCCCATCCTCCTGTATGATTTCTGTGTAAATGGGGCTTCCAGTTTTTTCCTGATTCCACTATGCTTATTTTACATAGAAGACAAGAAGATAGCAATGACATTTCCTCCTGTCTGGGCGGACTGTACATCCAAATATCAATGAATATCCAGAATTCATTATAGAATGTTAATCCATACATTTTACTATATTAATTACCAGTTGTCATTAGCTTTCAGAAAAAAAACTCATTTATGCATTCTTATAAAACAGCAATATTGTATATGATCATTTGATTCAATTGCTTATCACTTTAGGTTCAGCCCCTGTCTTCATAGACCAGTAAACCTTTGAAATGGATTCTTCTGAGGTTTACCCCTTAAAGTCAAGTTTATTCAAACCACAAGGAAGGAGACATGGAGTCTGGTGGTGAAGAAAGCTCCATGCTTTTTCTTCCCCCACTTGTTTGCTGAGAGGCAAATTGTTCTACTTCCTGCCATCTCCTTCCCTTGCTGTCTTGTTGGTCCTGTTTATATGTAAATACAGACCTTCATTGTCTTTGCCTGAATATTGGGCAGGTCAGAGAATCAAAGACACATTCCTTTATCTAAGATAGACCTATTTAACAACTCCCCCTGACATACTTGATTTACACACACCTTAATGATAATTCCAGCATATATTCATAATTCTTAATACACATCACATACGTACATCACGAAAGAATATTAATTATCATTGAGTTATAGTTGTCAGATGAAAACTGGCAAGGCATATTTTATGCAAAGATTATTACAACAGTGTGTAGGGAGTGAATACAGGGACACAGTGTCACAGAAGATACCTTGATTTTTATCCTTGGCTCTCCAACTATTTTATTGTGTTACCTTGGACAAATCTTTTAACTTTCATCACCTTAGTTTTTCCAAATATGAAGTGAAGATAATGATACTTACCCATTTTATAAAGTGCTTTTAAATCTACAAATGAAAGGCTAGTTGAGTGCCAAGTATTATGATTAGAGTCAAAAGTAATCTTACACATAAAATTGCATGCAAATTCGACCATACCTTCCAACAGCCTGTCTCCTCCCACCTGACTGCTGAAATTCAAAGCATCTCACTCACCAGCTGTTGACAATGCAAAGTTTAATAGAGAAAAACATGAGTATCTTTTTAAATTCCATTTAAGCAAAGAAAGCTGCTTATCTCTTTTGGAAAATAGGGACCTAGATGTGCATCTCCAAATTATGTTCTTGTCTTGCCAATGGCTGTGCTCTCCACCTGTACATGAATGTCTAAGGAATTAAACCAGTATTCTGAATATTTACAATCAATTATTAAATAGCAGTGATAATTAGAGCCAATGGGAAGTTTATAGAGATTGATTGCTGCTTTACAAAAATGATTTGCATTCTAACAGGTGTTTTATTATAATGTCTGTGCAGCTTTCAAATGCAGGCAGCTGGAACATGCTCTGTGGCTCCATGCCATCAGATTCTTCTAAATAAATGTATATGATTACAAACGAGTATAACAAAGCCAGTGAAGCAGTGCAGCATGACCTCCATTTTGCCAGTGTACGAATCATTCATTCAGCAGTATCTTGGGCTGTGGTTGCCATGCCAAATGAGGTTAATGAACAGCCCGCTATGTTTCTTTGCCTTTGCTACCATACGGGACAGAACAATACAGCACCACTTGGACGAAGCAGGTGCTGAAATGTGTCCAAGTGAATGAGTCTGTATACCTGAAATAGTACATCATCTATTATGCTCAGTCCACATTTCACTTCCTTTTTAATTCCATCTCTGAATATTTCTTCTTTGCTTCCTTTGGTGCTCAGAGATCATTTGCATTTTGTCAACAGATTGCAGTGGAAAATCTGTTTAATTTCTTACCTCTTTCTCATGTTTAATCTCATGTTTAATTTCTTACCTCTTTCTCATTATAGTAACTCCTCGCTTAATGTTGTAGTTATGTTCCTGGAAAATGTGACTTTAAGTGAAACAATGTTAAGTGAATCCAATTTCCTGATAAGAATTAATGTAAATGAGGGGAGGAGGGTTTAGTTTCCAGGGAATTTTTTTCACTATATATATAGATATATATGTATACACACACACACACACACACACACACACACACAGAGTATAAATTTTAAACAAACAATTTAATACTGTTCACAGCTATCATGATTGTGAAGCTTGGTTGAGGTGGTGAAGTTAAAGGGTGGAAGAGAGTGGGATGTTTCCCAGGGAATGCCTTGCTGCTAAATGATGAACTAGCACTCGGCTGAGCCCTCAAGGGTTAACACATTGTTGTTAATGTAGCCTCTCGCTCTACAAGGCAGCAGGAATGGAGGGGAGGAGAGACAGCATAGCAGACAAAGTCAGACACACACCTTGTGTGTGGGAGAGAGAGAGAGATGCACACTGCCCCTTTAAGTAAGCTGACTCCTTTAAGTAAGCTGACACACTCTTAAGTGCATTGTCTTTTTAAGTGGATCAGGAAGTTAAGACAGCAGCTGCTGCCCCAAGCTCTCTCTGTCTCTTTCTGTCTCTCTCTGTCCGTGTCCCCACCCTGCTCTATATGGAGAAGGGGTAAGCAGGGTGTAGGAGCAGGGGGGAGGGGGACACCCTGACATTAGCCCAGCCCCAGCCCCCACCTGCACAGCAAGCAGGAGGCTCCGGGAGCAGCTCCAAGGCAGAGGGCAGGAGCAGCACATGGCAGTGGGGGGGGGGGAGGGACAGCTGAACTGCCCAGCAATTGATAGCCTGCTGGGCAGCTGCTGCACAGGGAGCGGGGAGCTGATAGGGGGGCTGACGGTCCATCCTGGTTCCAAGACCCCACCAGCTAGCTCCAATGGGCTGCTCTTCCTGCAAGCAGTTTGAGCAGCCAGGTATAACTGGAGAATTCCTCCACCAAGAAAGAAGAAGAAATCCTCCGCCAGGCCACTGAATGTCAACTCTTTCACAGTGACCAATCCATTGTCAGGGCTGAAAGTAGCCTCACTAGTGGTTCCCTTTCCTTTAAAACTCAACCACACATTGGGAGAGGGCTGCTGGATCAGACTACAACTTACACCGGATCCATGAATCCTGTCCACATGAAGCAGAAATACTCCTGCTCCACCACAAGATGGTCTTTCTTGACAACTTGCGCCTTCTGGGAAACCTTGATGCTAAGAACAAGAAAAATAAAGTTTTAAGATAAATTGAGCCTTTATATGACAGTACTGGACTCAGTTTTTGAAAAGGGCTCCCCTAATCTGTATTCACAATTTTTGTAATCTGACACACCCTTTTTATATATGAAAAAGTTATTTCTGATATCCAGAATACTACCAAATAATCTAGATTTCTCTTCCCTTATTTAAAAAGCAACTAATGACATCACTTCTTTCTATCTCACATATCTTCCACTAAAACTCAATTTGACTTCTATGGGAGCAGAATCAGGCCCACTGTATATTATCTACACCCATGAAACCAGAAATCTCTAATTACATTTTTATTTATAAACCAAGTCAGAGAATGTGTGTCTAAATCATAAAATATCCAGCTCTTACTGTAGATTATTTGTTGATTCATTTTGTAACATGAAATGCCTGACAGGGTGTACAAGACAAAGAGGAGAAAAAATCACTGAAAGAAGAGATGTGTGATGGTACCTCACATAAGGCTTTATGGAAATATGCTTAGAATGTGTTTTATGCTACATATGCCATGTAACATATCGCCGTAAAGGTTATGATCTACTGAATATATTAATCCTATCTGTATGCATGTATCATTTTTGTATTCAAAGTTATGAATGTTGGCTGTGTACTGACTTGATTTCTAAATAACCTTAGTAGAGCATTTGGTCAGTTCCTGGAGAAAAGAATGTTGAAATTAAGTACCTAATCAAGAAACACTTAAAGGACAATGGAACTTGGAATGATCCAATCCACATAAGAAGACTACTTGAGGACGTTCAAGGTAGCATGTAAACAATGGATGCTACCTGTAAAAACTGAGAGTCATGCATGGACATGTGACTTGCCCAGGTGACTTCTCAACTCCATCTTGGAGCTGGACTTTGCATAAGAGTGAGGAGGGAGTCTCCACCCACAAGAGAAAGTCTATTTAAACCCCTGGGAGACCCTCCATTTGGTCTTCAGCTGGCTAAAGAGAGAGCCTCTCCATCTCCCCTCCCCCCCCCAGGATACCTGAAAGAAACTGGAACAAAGGACAGTGACTGCAAGGGGTGTGAGTGATTGCTGGACCCAGGCTAAAAGGAGATTAGTCTGTAAAAGGGAGCATTCTGGAATTGGTGAGGATCTTATCTGTATTCAGTTTGTGTGTTTTAATTTATTTTGGTTGGTGACTTACTTTGTTCTGTCTGTTACTACTTGGAACCACTTAAATCCTACTTTCTGTATTTAATAAAATCACTTTTTACTTATTAATTAACTCAGAGTATGTATTAATACCTGGGGAGGCAAACAGCTGTGCATATCTCTCTATCAGTGTTATAGAGGGCGAACAATTTATGAGTTTACCCTGCATAAGCTTTATACAGGGTAAAATGGATTTATTTGGGTTTAGACCCCAATGGGAGTTGGTCATCTGAGTGTTAGAGACAAGCACACTTCTGTAATCTGTTTTCAGTTAAGTCTGCAGCTTTTGGGCACTTGGTTCAGACCCTGGGTCTGTGTTGGAGCAAACGGGCATGTCTGGCTCGGCAAGACAGGGTGCTGGGGTCCCAAGCTGGCAGGGCAGGAAAGCAGGGGCAGAAGTAGTCTTGGAACATCAGGTGACAGCTCTCAAGGGGGTTTCGGTGATCCAACCCGTCACAAGATGACTATAAGCAAGTTTAAAGACACCAGCTGACTCGTACAGTTGCCAAACATTGACTCTTCTTGGATTCTGAATAAGTATGTAGAGCCCAAAGATTGCCGATCGTTATAGACATTTTAAAGAAAAGAACAGAAGCAAATAAAAATCGTGGAAACTTAATTATCAAAGCTCAATTACTGTATAATATTGATTCAGAAAATTATACTCTACTTATAAGCTGTATTCCTCATACATTGTAAGACCTATTTTTCCCATCGTTTGGTCCACTCATCTCCATTGAGGGGGAAAAATCTATGTTGAAAGCATAAGCAATATCTGGCAAGCGTAAGTCAGTTTCTGAAGTCTAATGTATGTCAAATGTGATCATAACCATAAGATAAAAGCATAATTCAGATATGCGTGCACGTATACTCATAGTGGGGTCAATTAATATCCCAGTGCAGAGAACTCAAGGAAGACTTAGGTACTAATCAAATTCCTCTATAAGGACTTTAGTGGTAGCTGGTCAAAATGTTTCATTTAAAATGTTTATCCAATGAAAAACGCCTTTTTTTGTCAAAAAGGAAATTTCCACGGGAAACATCAGTTTCTGATTACATATTTTGTTTTTCATTGAAAAACCAAACACCTAAAATCTGAATTTTCAGACAATAATCAATTATTGCAGTTTTTAACAATCAAATAACAAAATTCAGCCAAAAATATGGTTTTCAGCTGGACATTTTCTGTTTTCAGGTTTCCAGTTTTTCAGCAAAAACATGAAAACTTTTAAAGAAAATGGTGGAAGAAAACAAATTTTTGTTTCTGTTAAACTTCTTGGGTGGGGCGGGGGTGTGTGTGAAATATTTTCCGATCAGTTCTCTTAAGCACTACTTCGGCTTTGTGCTGTGCTGGCTCTTCACACAGCAGTGAATTTCACTCAGCCGGAACTTCCACACACTAAGCTAAAAGAGGTGATTAGGCCCCTAGAGAGGATAATTCCTTTCTTTTCCTTAGAGATGCAAATTTTAGTCACCATTCATTCTTTGGATAGATCCATTGAAACCAAAATCCTGGCTCTAGATTAGAATTGAAGTTCATAAATTTAATCTCTCTTCATAGTGTCTAAATCTGAATACGCTCAACTTTATAAAAGTTCAAAAGCTTTTGGATTCTAGGTTTGTGTGCCACATTATAAAGATGCAAGTCAGATCGAGATCTGGAAATAGGATTCTTGACTACTCATGCTCTTGCCCAGACAAGGAAGTCAAGACACTAAGATTCTGTTCTTGCCTTAGAATTCAATACAACTCCTATTGAAATCAATGAGGAGCTTTCTATTGTTTTCAATGGGAGTTAAGTGCTTAACATGCTTAAGCACTTTTGAAAATCCCTCTAGTTGGCTTTCTGCATCTCCAGGTGCCTAAATACCTTTGAAAATGTGACTCACTCGCTATCTTTCATTTTCTCTCTAAAAAGGGGGTTAATAATATAGACTTACTCAGCATTGTAAGGTGATTTGATATCCTCACATAAAAGGCTCAGTGGAAATTATCATTATAATAAAAGGTAATTGTCTTTATGAGCTTGACATATCACCTACTGATGACTTCCTCATATGCTTTATCATATATCCAATTATGTTTTTAATCAACTTAATAAAAAACAGCATCAATTATAATGCAAGTGAGCCTGTGACTTAGGTGGAATCACCAATTTGATAGCAAAGAATTACTATTTATTAGGACTGCATTAAAATTTTAAGAGTAGTTTTATAAGGTCCCGTAAGGTCATATATTCACTCCAATCATTAATCTTCTCCGGGCATCTTTAATCAGGGGCTCCTTCAGAGTCATTAAGTAAAACATTTGCCCTCAGATCTTTAATTATAATGCCCAGATTCATTAAAAAAATAATCAACATGATTATTGAAGGATTCCCAGATGCGAAGCTGCTCCCTGCTTCAAGTGAAGGATGACATATAAAATTCAGCTTCACCCTATACAAATTATAATATTTGGGAGTCTGGGAGGAAAAGACCACGGGATTATAAAATGGTGCCTCTAGAATTTAAAATGAGGTTGTTGAAGTCAAGAAGTCATGAGATGGATAGAGGAGGTTCCTCTAAAGGTGAAGAAAAGCACCAGGACTCAAACTTGTAACATTTAAGGTTGTCAGCTAAATTGTATAGAACAAAGAGACAGAATATAAATCCTTATTTAAAAACAAAACAGAGTGCAAAACTTTTAGATACCATAGTGATCGACAAATTGTAATTAGAGCTGGGCAAAATTTTTCAACCAAAACTCTTTTTCACTGAAAAATGAACATTCAGGTCAACATTTTGAATGTGGCCCAAACAAAAAAATTGGAAATGCCTAAATATTTTAACAGCTCCAAAACATTACATTTGATATGTGTTTGTGTGTGTGTGGGGGGGGGGGGGTCAGATTCACAAGGGGATTTAGGCACCATTCACAAAATGGAGGCGGAGGCACACCCTGTTATAGCCAATAGCCCAGGGTTTAGGGCATTCACCTAGATTACAAGAGACCAATGTTCAGATCCACAATCTAGAGCAAGGACTTGAATCCAGCTCATACCGCTCCCAGAAGTGTGCCCTAAGCACAAGTCTATATTCTAAGGTGGGTATCTCTTGGTCTCTCCTGTTGAAGCTGCTCCACTTTGGATAGCATACCTAAATAGTGACTGGGCCAGAGAAAGAACAAATAGGAATGACTCTATAGCATGGTAGCTGGGACACTCACTGGGGGGGAGAGGAGGGAACACCTGGGTTTTAGTCCCTGCTCCAAGAATATAAGATCCAAATTATTAACATTGACTATAATTATTTACCTCCAAATACTCCTTTATTAGTGTTACTAACTGATGAGTTTAGAATTCCTAGTTTACCTTCCAGTTAGTTAGTTAATGATGATAATATTTTACACAATTATTCTAGGCAGCACTCCTGCTGAGTGCAGGACCAAGAAAGTGTTCCCACCTGTTTCTCACACCTTGTTGGTGGCTTCACTTAAAGTTGAAGAATCTCAGCCCCACTGACGATCAGGACCGATGATTGTAAACTCTTTGGAGCATGGCCTATCTTCATTTTGTCTTGTTCCTCAGTTGAGCATATTGTCAGCACTTAACGACTAATCCCTCCCCCTTCCAGAAAAGAAAAAAATGCAGAACAGTCATGGCAGAAAATCAGCACTGAATTCTTGCTCAAAAATGTATTCTTCTTAAGATTTCTAGAACTCCCTGTTTGTTTTGTTGAAACCAGGGCCGGCTCCAGGCACCAGCCTGGCAAGCAGGTGCTTGGGGCGGCTGCTCCGGAGAGGGGCGGCACGTCCAGCTATTCCGCGGCAATTCGGCGGATGGTCCCTCACTCCCGCTAGGAGCGAAGGACCTCCCGCCGAATTGCCGCCGCAGATCACGATTGCAGCTTTTTTTTTTTTTTGGCTGCTTGGGGCGGCCAAAACCCTGGAGCTGGCCCTGGTTGAAACTATAATAGTCTCAGATTGTATTTCAGCCAAAACAAGTGCAGAAGAACAGAAAAAGTTAGTTCAAATTTGAGTAACTTTAGAGATTCACATGGGGTCATTTTAAGGGCTGGGCAAATGTTTCTACAGGTCATTATTTTATTATCCAAACCAATTTCCCCACCTTTAAAAGAGTGACAGGATTATGTTTTGCTGCAGTATGTAACCAGGTGTGGTAACCAGCTCATATAAATGATCTGCTGGCTCATTTGGGCAAGTGTAAATCAGTTTCCAGCCTGAACTCAACAGAGACAGGAGTAGCCCTCTAGCAGGGGGAGCTAAGGACAGCAACACCTTCTTCAGTGATTAAAAGGAATGACAAAATAGTTAATCAGTAATCAGTGTAATTCCCATTAGAAGCCTACATTTGCCTATTCTAACTATAGGGAAATAATGTAGTGCCTCCTACCACTTTGTGTTAGCTGTTGGCAAAGGGAAACCATTATACAGTACTTATACAACAAAGGGAAATGCAAATGACATTTCAGACACTAATATGAGCTCATAGAGCCACTTGCAGCCCATTGCCTTATTCTGTATCGCAGGTAGAAGTAGTCTGATGCTTTTCCATTTTAACTGAATTAAAAGCCATTGAGACTCTCAAAGACTCAGGCTGCAACACAATCAAATTATTCCACATGTGGCAATAGATGTTTGTCTCGCAGCACAATATGCATCATGCTGAAGGTTATCAAAGGTCCTGAATGTTTGACAGATAATATTACTGCTTGCTCATAGATCAGAGGATATGTCAAGTGAAGACTGCAGTGATTAGTAAGATTATGAAACCCAAGAGTCAAGCATCACTAGAGGGTTTAGAAGAATAGCATGTGGTTTTATACATTGCCCATAATAATTTTTTTCTGATAGACATAATTCCCAAGCAGCATTACATGGAATCTTTTGCTACTAGTAATATGCTCTGCTGTGTTAAGTCTTGTCCTAGCATTATTCTCTGTCACCCACCACAGTGGACCTGCCAGTCACCTTGGCAAAATTACTTTAGTAAGATATTAATATAGCTAATATCATTGGTAGCATGCAATAAAGAAAAAAGTCAGGAGGAATTGTGAGACATTTTCTCTCAGTAAAATGAATGCTAACATACGTGCTCTAGTTTACCTTCCTAGAGAACGGCCCCTGTTGAAAAATTCCTTCTTTGTGGTCTCTACTTTCTTCCTCTTGCCAAAACATTGAAGAAATTTAAAAAATTCAGTTTCTGTGTTTATCTTATTTTAAATGTTTCTAAATGAATTTAGTGCTAATGAAAGGCATGAATGGAGACTGACATCTTCTGTTCATCCACTGTATACTACAGGTACAGCATTGGCAGTAACTGTGCAAGCTTCCAACACAGGTCTGGCTTCAAGCCGTCTGTCCACAGCTGAAAGGCAATGAAAGTCAGTTGCTAATCACCTGAGCCAACTGGTCTCTTCTAACCTTTACTTGCTCTTTTTTCCTGAGTTCCTTGCTGCCTTATGAAAAACATGCGGATCTGGCTCTATGTGTACTTTGTTGTTCCATGGGGCAGATCATCAGTTTTCTCTGTTCATGGGGTATAAGTTTTCTCTGTTCAATTCAATGGAGTTATGACATTTTATATTAAATGAGACTATTCCCTCTTTAAGTTTAAGCTTGTGGTGGAATTTCAAAAGCTAAAATTAATGAATGAAATTTGGACCATTGAAGTCTATCACAAAACGCCCTTGATTTCAGGGCCCTAGGATTTCATCCTGTGGATGTATCATTCCCTCTCTCCAGATTGAGGGAAATTGAGGGAAGAAGAGGGAGTTAAATAAGGCCTATTCAGCACATTCTAGCACTCAATTCTCTGCTATATTAGTATGTTATTAAGCATGGTGATTGCTTACACTAGGATGTCTCTAAAACTATCCGTTTATTTTTCACATTGGTTTACATACATCAGAGAGGTAATGACAGTATGTGATAAAGAAAAGGAAACTTTTCTGAAAGAGGAATTATTCATCTTTGAAACCATCAGGAACTCCCCACTCAGTTATTCAATATTAGAGCTGGTCAAGCTTTGTTTTAAAAAAGCTTTTCATCAAAAAATGCCCCTGACAACAACATCTTTCCCAAAAGTTTGTCATCGTTGTCAAAAAGATTTCATTTTCACAAAATAACAAATATTTTGAAAAAGATGTAAAAATTAGTATCAAAAAAGGGTTTCAAAATGTTTCATTTACTGAGCACTAGTCCTCGGTCAAATATAATTCATAAAAAGTTCACTTACATTCAATAAAGCTTTTAAATGCCATAACATTGTGAAACATTTTGGGGAAAAAGATGTCCATTTTGAAAATTTCAAAACAAAAACTTGAATGTTTTCCCTAAAACAGATTTTCATTATTTCTATTAGCTCTATCTGAAATTAAAGAAAACATATGGGCAGAGAAGTTTTCTAAAAGTTTGACTGTTTTGTGCTTCTGAAGGTGCTGGTCTATTTGAATCCTAGAAGGCAGTGGGCAGAGCCCACCAAAAATCTTGTGAGGGAGGATCCACAAGACCCACCTGGAGGTGCTGGTTTTATAGATTTAGGCCAGGTCTACACAAGAAACTTTTGATGATATGATAATACCACATAAGGGTGTGATCTTTTATGACACTTTTGTACCAGAAAAAAAGCCCCCGTGTAGATGCAGTTACATCAGCAAAAAGAGTTCTTTTGCTGATATAGCTTATTTCATTTGAGGTTTGGTATAAATTATACCAGCTAAAAGAAATATTTTTAAAGGTATATGCTGTGTCTTTATCGGAGTGTGGGGGTGTAAGGAGTGTTTGCTGGCATAGGTATACCAGCAAACCCTTTCTAATGTAGACAAGTCCCTAGAGACTGAAGTCAACTTTTCAAAGTGGTACAGTCAGAGTAGCAATTATACATGTTACCCCACATCATCTAGTGTGCCTTGAGTCTGTTCTTGAGGACCATTTTATGACTGAAAGGACAGTTTAGTTTCTATGCTGTGGCAACCCAGTTTTCTGCTCTGATTGCTGTAAAGGGGGCCAATTAGTGCTAATGGTAATATGGAAGGTTTGGGGCTATTGATGGTTAGGAGCTTATCCTAACAGATTAACTCTCTGGGTATGGTAAAAGCCACAAAGGGAAACCTAATATTTATCACTGATGCTTACTCCCCCTTTCCTCTCTCACACATGCCTTCCTTTTTATTTGTTTTTGCTAATTTCCTGTAATTAATTCCTTACTGATTAGTTGTCTAATGTTGTGTCTTTAAAAATTACATCATTGATCACCATACCTTTCAACATTACAAACAACAAATTTCAG
The DNA here is from genome assembly GCF_011386835.1 of Chrysemys picta bellii. Taxonomy (NCBI): domain Eukaryota; kingdom Metazoa; phylum Chordata; order Testudines; family Emydidae; genus Chrysemys; species Chrysemys picta. Next base: position 135,672,924 of record NC_088793.1, on the reverse strand, counting down.
ATCACAATATTGTTTCACTTGGCAACAACTGGAAAGGAAAGGCAAGTAATTATACACTACTGTTATCAAAATCCCTTAATTCGATTCTTTAATGTTCCTTGGATTGCTAGATGACTGAACTGTTTAGATTATACATTAATGTGACATTCTCCTATCTTTGTCCTCATTTACCACAGGTAATACATGCTCATCTTCTCCACCAACATGTGTAATGTATGTGTAGAAAACAATTCCTTCTACTTTTTAATGAACTCTTAATGGGCACAAGCTCCTGGAGAGGCTGCCTGTCATCAACTTATATTTATTACACATTTACCTAAAGTGGTGGTGAATCATAAGAATAACTCTTTAAACTGCAGTTCCAACCAATCTCCATCATCTGTGTCATTACCTCCTGATTTCATTTGTAGCACGACTGTGTCCTATTGCACTAAATGGCATTAGTGTATGGGTCTTCAGTAAAACATTTTGGCCTTTTGCAACTCCACAGATTTATTACGTATTGATTCAAGATTTTATCTTTAGAAATGGGCAGAGATCAAATGTTAAATCTTCATTTCCAAAGTCCGAGCTTCTGTAGAGTTTTAGCTTAGGGGTCAGAGGCCCTAAATGTCAGTAACCAGTATGTGGGTGGTCATGCCTAATGGTTGGAGCAGGATGCAGGACTACTAGTTGGAGCAGGAGTCGGGAATTGGTAGTCAGAGCCAAGGCCTGAGTCAGGAATCAAAGCCAGGGAGGGTTAAGAGCTGGAAAAGTGAAGCAGGGTTGGACCTACTGAGGCACTGGGGAGATCAGAAGCAAGGCGGGGAACAAGGCAGGCACAGGAGAGATTGCAGCGATGGGCATGTGCATAGGGTTACCATACGTCCGGATTTTCCTGGACATGTCCGGCTTTTTGGGCCTCAAATCCCCGTCCGGGGGGAAATCCCAAAAAGCCGGACATGTCCGGGAAAATAGGAAGGGAGGGCCCGGCGGTGCGGGGCCGGGAGCCGGCACGGTGCTCGGCAGGGGCTGGGGCCAGGGGCTCGGGGCCGGCGCAGTGCTGGGCCAGGGGCCAGGCTGGGGGCACGGGCATTTGGCCGGGGGCCAGCGCTGTGCTGGGCCAGGGGCTGGGGGCCGGCGCGGTGCTCGGCCGGGGGCCGGGGGCATGGGCACTTGACCGGGGGCCGGCGCGGTGCTCGGCCAGGGCCGGGGGCGCGGGCACTTGGCTGGGGGCCGGGGCCGGGGTCGGTGCGGTACTCGGCCAGGGGCGCGGGCACTTGGCTGGGGGCCGGGGCCGGCGCGGTGCTCGGCCGGAGCCGGGGCCGGGGGCACGGGCAGTTGGCCGGGAGCCGGGGCCCCAGGGCCCAAGCCGGGCTGGAGAAGCTGGGGCCAGAGCCTCTTGGCCTGGGCCGGCCGGCCGGCCACCGAAGGGAGCCGCTCGGCCAGGAGGGCCGGACTGAGCCGCGCCGCACCCCACCCCAGCCTACCTGCTGCCTCCCTGTTTCAGGCTTCCCGCGAACATTTGATTTGCAGGAAGCAGGGGAGGGGGAGGAGCAGGGGGCGGAGCATTCAGGGGAGGGGGCAGAGTTGGGGCGGGACTGGGGGTGGGGAAGGGGCGGAGTTGGGGCGGGGCTGGGGCCCCATGGAGTGTCCTCCTTTTTAAAAATTAAAATATGGTAACCCTATATGTGCATATGTTGCTGTTGGGATTCAGAGCAGCACCAAGCAGGTGGAGTAGTCAATCAGGTCTCCCTGCTGTGGCTCAGCTGTGCTCATAGGCTGCCTGGAGACTGGACAGGCACAGTTGCAAGATCTCGCTACTGATACTAGAAGCATGAGGAAAAATCTCAACTAGCAATTGTCATCAGATTTCATCCTGATTTTTAAAGCAGCCACAACAAAATAATCTGAACCCCAAATTAATTGCAGACATAAAATAACACAACATAAACTTACAAAACACAGACCATTTCTGAATATCAAGCCATAAGCGTCCTGTCCAGTATTGTGCTTCTCATGATCCTATCAATTTAAATATCTCATCCCAAAATATCAATGCACTAACCTTGAGGTCATCATTTCAGATGCATTTGGTGGGTAAGGTGTAAGAAGTATCCAATTTTTTTCTATGGAAGTGAAGTAATCTTTATCCTAATATTCAGCTGTACTTAGCTGCAGCTGCCTGTTGGGTCACTAATGACCCTTGATGAATCCTGAGCCTTTTTGTATTAAATATGGTGACAGTTTTCAAGCACTGTGCAAACATTAACAAATTTATATGTCCAGGCTTTCTATAAGATTAGTATTTTTATCCTTGATTTACTAATGGGGAAAATTTAGCAACAAAGATGTTATATGGCTTACCTAACACAAATCAGTATAGCGTCAGGAGCAGAACTCAGGATACATGGCTCCCAGCGCTGTGCTCTACCCAACACATGGTAATGTCTCTCCTGAACTGGCTACCACACAGCAACAGAGAACTCTTCTTGTGCTATCAATCAACAACCAAAACCACAATCAAACGAACAAACAAACCAAAACCAGAGCACTAATAAAAAGGTAAGAATTTGAATGGAAATGCAAGATGGATATGCAAAACTGAAGAAGAAATTAAAGAAGTGAAAAAGTACATTCTAAATGTCAAATAGCACTCTAGAGGAATTCAAAAGAGGGATAATAACAGATAAATGAAAGAATCAGCTCCTTTATAGATAATGTGTCATCAAAGGAGTAGAGGAATTGTGGCCATTCATAATATAGTTTTTAAATTGAACAATCAGTCCCTTTGAAGCAAATTGAGAAGCGCTAAATTAAGTTCTTGTTCCATATTAATGAAGTTGCTAGGGATCAGAACATCTAGAAGTCATTACAAAAAAGTCCTCCAAACACAGAGATGAGGCATCAAGCCATTTTCTTTGGTGGGAGCCCCCTAGAAATTGCTAAATGAGTACACAAGCAGTCTCCTTTATTCAAGTATGTCCCTTTGAAAGTGTAACTTCCTAAGCTGATGTGCAGGGGCAATGGGAGGGGTTAAATACATTTCATTAGGTCAGTGCTATTGCCTTACCCTTATATTGAACCTCTATCATCCTTCATTCACAGCCAATAAGTGTGGGTAGGAAGGAGGGAGAGTAAAGGAAAAAGAGGAATAGAGGAATAATATTAAAGAGAAAAAAAGGTAGCAAGGGGGAGGATGAAATTCTCCCTTTTGCTTAACGGGAGTCTGGGGAGTTCTGAAAGGGAAAAAGGGGCTTTTGGATGGAATGCTGATGCTTAAAGATTCCATGGCAGTGGGTGCAGATTGTTGTGGGGAGCTGTCAGATGGAATGCTGATGCCCAAAGATTCTATGGCAGTTATGAGTGACAAGTCAGCTGAGTGAGACAAGGGAGGAGAAACTATTAAGCTATACTCTGGCCACTAGGGGGCTCTTCTTCTCCCAGCCTGAGTGAGTGAAATGAAGTCTCACAGCACCTATGAGCACTTAAGCTGGGTGTGCAATGGGGTGTGTGGACTCCACATGGATGAGGAAGGTGCCAGAGAGGTCCTGGGGGTGGAGCTGGCCCTATCAATCATGTATAATAGGGAGGAAACTGCGGTCAGCATGAAGGGGTGTGTGGCAGTGATGGACCTAAGCAGCAAACTGCAAAAGTGACTCCTGAAGCTATGGCGGGAACTCTGAGCCCGGAGACCTTCAGCTGGACCCTACAGAGAGTGCAGCAAGCTCCCAGGGCGAGCCAGACAGACTAAGCCTGACTCAGCAGCCTAGCAGGGAGATATCTCAAAACACACTATGTGGGCACTGTATTATTGGCAGCACTGTGAACTTCCTCCCCCCCACACACACTTTTGATGGGTCCTGGGAAGAAGTTGAATGCATTGAGATTTGTGACTTTCCTTTTGATCACTCCATCCAGAGAGACTTAATTTGGCCCACAAAGGGCAGGGCCCCTTTGCCAGTAGGTAAGGAACTGAGGCCTGTGCTGGAGCCACTCAATGCAAATAACTGGGTGCAGTCAGGATCTCTCACCATCTGGGGGAAGAACCGCAGGGGACTCAGTTACAGAATGAATAAGGTCAGGGCCAGACAGCATATCCCATGAACCCTCACTAGCATGCTCAAAGGGCAGGTGAGCAGAGTTAGTAACTGTCTTGCATCAATAGATTTCTCCCCAGTGTTATCAAGGCCAGTGAATTCACTTTCCTCTCAGTGCAGAACAGAGAAGTGTTTTCCCACCTCACAGACACCTGCTGTCTCCCAGTATCTTGCTATCGCCCCATTATACAGGCACTTCTTGGGATACAGAGTAGCAGCCGTGTTAGTCTGTATCCGCAAAAAGAAGAACAGGAGGACTTGTGGCACCTTAGAGACTAACAAATTTATTAGAGCATAAGCTTTCTGTAGTCCACGAAAGCTTATGCTCTAATAAATTTGTTAGTCTCTAAGGTGCCACAAGTCCTCCTGTTCTTCTTCTTGGGATACATTCACTCCTGCACTAGTGGGAACAACTGCACCTCTTGTGGTGTGACAAAACACATGGCATTTGTGCTACTTTCCTCTCCCCAGTTTCTACCAAAGCAGTTACAAAGCATTTTCTGGTCTCCCCAGGAAACTCAGTGCATCCTCCAGCCAACATTTGTGTGCACCCTCTCAAGTCAGCCCCAAACATTTTTCTAGTTTATATTGTCCAACTCTGGGCTCCCATCAAAGCAGTGGTCACTTGTCCCTGCTGCTGATATACCCTTTCTTGCAGATTTTCTACAACTGGGGATTTGGTGTACAAAATGCTGTAACTGTTAGGATTTGTTTCCTGTGTATTGTACTTTTCCATTCTTTAGTAGTCTGTCAGTCTGCAGGGCCAGTCCCCCAGGAAGGCACATAAGTGTTACTCTAGCTGTTTTATATACAGAAAAAACAGGCACAAAGAGCAATTCAAGAGACTTATCTAATGTAGGGTTACCATCCGTCTGGGTTTCCCCAGACATGTCCGGCTTTTTCAGCTTTAAATGGCCGTCCGGGGGGGATTTCTAATAAAGTAGAAATGTCCGGGATTTCCCCCTTCCCCTCATGCAGAGTGCGGCGCGGCTGATTGGACAGCTGGGCCTGATTGAAAGCTGCTCGCAGCCACTGGGGCCTCTAGCAGCCAGAGTCCCTCCCCCACTCCCTCCTCCCTCGCAGAGCAGCGCGGCACAGTGTTTGGGTCCACGTGGAGCCCGCAGCTCTCCCTCTGCCGGGTGAGGGGGGGAGCAGGGCAGGCGGGGGGGGTGCAGAGGCTGCAGGGTGAGGAGGAGCAGGGCAGGCAGGGGTATAGAGGATGCAGGGGCAGGGCAGGCGGGGGGTGCAGAGGCTGCAGGGGCAAGGGGGTGCAGGGGCTGCAGGGCGAGTGGGGAGCAGGGCAGGCAGGGGCATAGAGGCTGCAGGGACAGGGCAGGCGGGGGGTGCAGAGGCTGCAGGGGCGGGGGTGTGCAGGGGCTGCAGGGCGAGTGGGGAGCAGGGCAGGCAGGGGCATAGAGGCTGCAGGGGCAGGGCAGGCGGGGGGTGCAGAGGCTGCAGGGGCGAGGGGGTGCAGGGGCTGCAGGGCGAGTGGGGAGCAGGGAAGCACTTAGCAACCCCCAACCAAGATCAGAGTGGGAGGGAGGAGGGGGGATGCGGGGTGCTCAGAGGAGGGGGCAGAGTTGGGACAGGGACTTTGGGGAAGGGGCGGAGTTGGGGCGGGGCCAGGGTGGGGAAGGGGTGGGGCCAGGGGCCCCGTGGAGTGTCCTCTTTTTTAAATGTTTGAATATGGTAACCCTAATCTAATGTCACACAAGTCAATTGTAGTGTCAAGAATAAGTTCCCTGGAGTCATAATGTGCTGCTCTAGATACACCACATTGCAAACCATCAATATGACATAGTCCAAGGTTAAACCTAGTGTGGACTTACTGAAGTCCAAAGAAGGCATTATGTGTAAACCTAATAAACAAAATGTTAATTTCCTAGAAGATCAAAATATAGGTTGAGCAAGTCATGAAAATGGCTTTCATTTCAAACCAGAAAAGTTCTTACATTATGTCAGTATTCAAAAAGGGCAAGCGGGCTGAGCTGGAGCAACTGACCTCAATCCAAGGCAAAATAATGGAAAAGCGAATATGGGACTCAATTAATAAAGAAATTGGAGGATAGGACTATAATTGGTGCTGATCAACACGATTTTATAGAAAATAGGTCATTGCAAGCAAACCGGATTTGTTTTTTTGAGGCACTTACAAGCTTAATTGGTAAAGATAGCTGCACAGATGTAATAGACTTTTGAAGGCATTTGAATTGCTACCACACCACATTCTTATTTAAAAAAAAATAGCACTAGACAGTGTCAATAAATCGTGTTAAATGGATTAGTAACTGGGTAACTGATAGATCTCAAAAAGTAGTTGTCAACGGGGAATCATGAATGAAAGGGGGTGTTTCTAGCGGTTTCTGCAAGGATTGGTATTACGCCAGATGCTCTTCAATCTTTGTATTAATGATCTGTAAAGTAAATACAAAATCACTGCTGATAAAATCTGTGGATAACCCAAAGATTGGTGGAGTGATAAATAATGAGGATGACAGGGCAGTCACAGACAGAACAATCTGGATCTCTTGGTAACCTGGGCTCATTCAAACAAAATGCAAGGTCATATATCAAGGTACAAAGAATGCAGGACACACCACAGCATGTGGGGACTGTATCCCGGAAAGCAGTGATTCTGAAAAGGATTTAGGTGTCCTAATGGACAAACAACGCAACATGAGCTCCCAGTTCAATGTTGTAGCAAAGTTAACAGGAACGTTGGATGTATGAACAGAGGAGTAGAAAGTAGGAGTAAGGAGGTGATTTTTACCCCTGTATATGGCATTATAAGCAATAATGGAATACTGTGTCCACTTTTGATTTTTTATTTTTTATTTAACTTTCATTATATTATTTTAAATGGATGTTGAAAAATTGGAGTGGGAGCAGAGAAGAGTCTCACAAATTATTTGAGAGCTGGAGAAAATACCTTATGGTGAGAGACTGAATGAGCAAAATCTGTTTATCTTATCAAAAAGATGATTCAGAGGTGGCTTGATTACAGCGTATAAGTACCTTCGGAGGGAGAAACTACCAGGTACTAAAAGGCTCTTTAATCTAGCAAAGAAAGATATAACAAGAAACAATGACTAGAAGGTAAAACCAGACACATTCAAATTGGAAATAAGGCACAGATTTTTACAAGTGAGGGTGATTAACCACTGGAACAAACTACCAAGGGAAGCAGTGGATTCTCCATGTCTTGATGTCTTCAAATCAAGACCAGAAAATGTGCTTTAGTCAAACAAGGTATTGGGCTCAATACAGGGGTAGCTGGGTGAAATTCTAGTCCTAGCATCCACTTTTACTGCCATTTCTTTGAGTACCTGTTCCACAGTATGAGGAAGCTAAATTCTCATTCACTGGAGACAAGCTTGCACTCATGCATTCTGTCAAAGCCACCTAGTATTGTGAAATGGGGATTTCAGATAGCAGATGTGATGATAGGAAAGTGCATATGAAATTGACAACAGGCAGTGCTTCCAGTTTGAACTTATTTTATTAGAACTTTCCTCACTAGAATTAGTATCTCAATTCCATACAGAAAGGAGACCAAATCTATTCTACTTCAACCCTTTTGGAGACTTTCCCAGAACATTTTCAATGAACAGTGAATCAACTTCCATTAGAATTATACTGCATAACCTTCAATATTTGGGAGTTAAATGAACCGTGAAAGGAGCTGTCTAAGTACAAATAGGTAAATTGCGACTCTTGTTTGTTCTTTTCTCTCCTTGTGCTTTTTTCTGAAGCGTGGCAAGGACTCCTATAAATGTAAATAGGTTTAATTGGCTTACATTTGAAGGTTTAAGTGGAAAATGTTGGAAAAGTCACTCTGCACACAACTAACATTAATAGGATGGCAAGGCTACACCATAGTCTACTGAAGCTGCATGTTTATTGCAGCTGAAAGTACATGATAACATTCAGACTGCAGTGCTTGCTGGAATTAATATTGTACTGGGGAGGGAGGTGGGCTATTTGTTTTTAATTATTCACTTCTTCTTTGTCCAATATGCATTATACTGGCTATCAGTAGCACATATTTTTTCTTTGATGTTTTTGCTGTTAGGAGACTTTAATGTCTTCACATCTTAATTAAAAGATGTTGACTTTTGGCAATGAAGAAAGATACAATTGAAAACAATTTATTTTTATAGTATCTATACAAACGATATCCCAAAATACAGAGTTAAATACATGATACAAATAATTCATAGCAGCGAGAGAAAGGCAATAAGAAGTATAAACAAAGGAGATGTAGTTGTTTTCAGATGGGATTTTAAAAGAGGTTGGCAGTCAATGTTGCAAAAAAGCAAAGAAAGGCTCTTTTAGATGGCAGAAATTGCAGAGGAGAAGGCTCTCTCAGCAAAAGTAGCAAAATTATATGACATGACAGAAAGGAGGCTGGTGTTTTAGAAAAGGGGATGGAACAGGAAAGGGAAAAGAGAATCTGCAAAGGAAATTGGTGGAAGTCCACTGAGGGCTCTTAAAATAAGGAAAGGCAATTTTGATCTGGATCCTAATATGACTTAGAGAGCTAACAGAGTCATTTAACAATATGGTCAAGCTTCTTTTAACATGTTGAAAGCCAGGAAGCGGTAACCAATAAAATCTCTTGGCAGTAGACGGAGCTTGTGTGCAGTAGAAGGGCATTTTAATCAAAAAAATAATCAAGAGAAAAATGGTAAATGTTGTATAGTAACCTAAACTGCATAGATACTGATAACAATTGCATATAGCCAGTTTTTCACACATGTTGAGATGTAATCTTCCATAAAGCTCTAGATAGGGTTCATATTACAGGCTCGTGTGAAACCGATGTTATTGTAGAATGATAACTCTTATGGGATTCACAAACAAATTGGTTCAAAACTGTTACTTCAGGTGTAAATACAGCTGTCACATCACACATGACTTGTCATTTCATAAATCTTGTGTCCCTAAAGACTGAAAATATAATGATGAGCATACAGAAGGTCTCATGAGATGTCAGCACTGAAGTTAGCTAGGGGAGAACACTTACCCCACAGAAAATGAAGTGGTTGTTCAAGAGGTATATTATTAAAAAAACAACTACAATCTTCATCATGACCCTGCTTCAACAAAGCATTTAAGCATATGCTTAACTTAAAGTGTTTAAGTTCTTGTTGAGTAGTAATGAACTTAAGCACATGCTTAAGAGCTTTGCTGAATTGGGGCCTGTGTGATTACGTATAAAAATTTTAAAGAATGGTGTGTTTTGCCTATTTCTATCCCTTCTCTATTTTCGTCCATCTCTGATTTGTTTCCATCTTCAACTCTTCTCCCATCATCCTTATGTTTTATTGTCCTTCCACACCTTCTGTCTCACTTTTTCAACTCTATCACCTTTCCCGCAATACTTTATAGAATGAAAAAAAAAAATGAGTGAAGGGATAAAAGGAGAGTTGAAAAATACATTAGTAGCAGGGTGTCAGGTTGCATTACTCCATCCGATGCAGGCCAGGATATCAGCCAAAGGGATTCTTGTATTCCAAGTCAAGCAATTCAGAAATGAGCCAGCTCAAGGCTCCAAGTCAGTGTTGTGGGGGTTTTATCCAATTCTCTATTCTATGCTGCCATTTACCAAAATTCCCCCTGCAGTGGCAATAGGATACAGTATTCTTTACTTCTCATCCTTCACTGATTTTTTAAATTTGCTAAGCACTGTTATGTGTAAAGGATGTGTAAAATCAAGGAAGAGAATCCAGATCTCCTGAGTCCTAAGACAGTGCCTATACCACCAGTCTTTCCACTCATATCTTTTTAAATAAGTACATATTTCTGTTTCAGACATCTCATTAAGCATGTATGTAGAGCGCACTGATGTCTAACTCACTCTCTTTTTAAAGGTGATCTCCATATAATAATCTCTGCACTGATAGTAACATAGATATGGCTCAAATGAAGAACTGAACCATATCCACAATGTTTTTTTCTTTAAATGGAAATATTAGATACCTGGTGACTTCATGGTGTTTGTTCTTTTTACTAAGAAGTAGTTTTTTATGGTTGTCTTTCTGGAGTAGTTATCAAACTAAAATCAGCTGATGAGGCTAAAAGGCTACTTGATGTCCAGTCATAACTATAAAAGCTATTTAGATATTCATATTTATATGGCCCCAATCATCCTCAAAGCTGGGAAAACACTCTTCATAGATTGGAATCTCTGGCTCACACATTCCTTCCCATGTTAACTCAAGAAAGGGAGCAGTTAGTAGGAAGTCTCTGCAAGGATTTCTTAATGGAGAAACCCAACATTTCCCTGTCAGGGGAGAGAGGGAATGTTCCCCACATCTCTTCCCACATGGTAAAAGCCATGGCCCTGCCTTAAAACTTGGCAGAGCCATAGAAGGTCTCCACCTCTGCACTGGTTTGTCTGTTTTACCAGCCCTGCATGTACCTGGCAGTGAGGCTCCATTTGAGTTGCTCTAGCATGGATTCACCCTGGCTACTGCAGCCCCTAGAGAGCCAAATGGGGAAACTCTGCAGATAAATTAATCTGGCCTTGGTATGCATTAGGCCAGGGAGGGGGCAAAGTCGTCTTTTCTCGGTCTAACCCACTGGTACAGCCCATTTTTCTCTCTTTCATTGTGCAGAACCCGTGACGGGCCTCTGTTGGATCCAGGGTAGTGGGGAGGACAGTGGTACAGAAAAAGTTGAATACTCCTCTCTGCACAGATCAGATGAGGTACAGTTCAGTTTTTGCACTTCCTTATTTCAGTCAAAATCAGAAGTGGCACTGAAATTTCCCGACAAGAATGGAGTTCATGGTATATCTTGCTCTAACAAAAACAGCTGGTACCAGAAATCTTGCAAGAAAATCTGTTCTTATCAGATTTCCAGTCCCATTTTGCAGGATCAGATTAGTGTGATGCATATATCCTATGCTTCTTAGAGAAAGAGAATTCTAAAAGTTTGATACAAAGCCTTTATTTTAAAATGTTTTCCTTAAGGCAGCAATTACATTTTAGAGCCTTAATTACTTTATAAATGAGCTTTGATCTCTCAGTTGTGACTGCCTTCAGTTCCGTAGAAGATGTCTAATTATCTTATCTAAGTCATTAAATATGCATTTGCTAAAGTAATTTTCCTTTTCCCAAAAAGATGTTATCATAATTATTGATTTTCTTTCCTTCACAGATTATGATTTGAGTATTGTTATGTTTTACTGACTATCTATTTATTTTTGTGACCAAGTGAAGTCTTACCTTCCTTTTTTAGAGACACTTTTCTTATAATGTGAACACTTGAAGTTCATGATTGCAGAACAAGAACAACATGACAATCAGGGAATTAATACCAAAGCAGGATACCTTTCCATCAGCTTCTAAGCAGTACCAACACACTGGCTTTTTTTAAAAAAAAGGGCTGGGTGGACTACATGTGCTTATAGAAATCATCTTAGAAGGGAGAGCCAAGATCTTTTACTAAAGAGCAATGCTGAACTTGTTTAAAAAAAACACATGAAAGAGGCAAGTCAAAGTACTGTAAAGGAAAGAGTGTGTCACTGTGACAAGAGTTGTACTTTATGAATAGATAGCACTAAAAAGCCAGGATCCATTACTCACCTATTCGGACAGATTTTAAACGAGTCTGAGCTAAGCATAGTCAATAGCAGAAATTCCTATGGGAAAATACAGAAATGGCTAAACAGATGAAAAATACAGAGCATTCCATATCTTTAAATACTGTATCCCCTACAGAATGACTGTTCCTTGCCAGGTTAATTCATATTGCATACTTTAAATGACCCTCTAATACAGAAACTCCATCTTACATATTTGCAAAATTATATTAAATTCAAAAGTGCTTCATAATGAAACATGACATATTGCCTCCATCTAGAACAGGAGTACTTGTGGCACCTTAGAGACTAACAAATTTATGTGAGCATAAGTTTTCATAGGCTACAGCCCACTTCGTGGGATGCATGCAGTGGAAAATACAGTAGGAAGATATATATATACACACAGAGAACATGAAACAATGGGTGTTAACATACACACTATAAGGAGAATGATTAGTTAAGGTGAGCTATTATCAGCAGGAGAGAAAAAGAACTGTTTGTAGTGGTCATGAAAATGGCCCATTTCCAGCAATTTGACAAGATGATGTGAGGAACTGTAGGGGGGTGGGGAAAGCAAGGGGAAATAGTTTAACTTTGTGTAATGGCCATTCAAAAGGTGGACTTCAACTAACATTCTATTTTTCTTCACTGCAATTTCTCCTGATCAAGTCCTAGGCTGAAACAATGGTCCCAGGGAAAAAGCACATAATCAGCTTCTGGCAACACAATCTGAGTAGTTCTAAATACACTTTAGTTCCAGTTGTGCCACTGCAGATCCAAAGGAATTGCATGTCTAAGAATCACACACACGTCCAGGGCGGATACAGCACCATGGAGAGATTCATAGAATTTTGTCAGCAGCACAGAAGTTAGTATTTTGAGCAAGCTCGCTGCCCATCAGTGTCATGAGAGTAGTGTTATATCAGATCTAGTGATCACATTTTTAGGGTATGAGACATTCACACCCCTTATGGGATTTGAGACATGGAACCTTGAAAACAAAAGTATCTGCTATATCCCTTGATCTTCAAGAGAATCTGTGAAAGCTGTCAGTAATACTAGGACTTATATCTTGTTTGCAGATACTGAGTCTTGGAGGGGCAGCCTCAAGGCAGTGTGTTGCATGCTGATTAACACAATGGGCCTGAGCAGCAGTTTCAGTCCCCCAGTCAACAAGAAGTCTGAGAGGTTCCATTTCAGCAGTATTTTGCATAAAGCACCACGTCACACTACAGCACTCTAGAGAATGGTGATATAGCACTCGAGCAGCTTTGTCACATCCCAAACGTATTCACAGCAGCCTCATGAAAGTCCCAGGACTGCTCTAGCAGAACCTATACAGCACTTATGAAGTCCTCCATGCTGTAAAGGAGTCTGCTGTCAGTGTCTCAATATGCCTTTAATAGCATGGGAATCCTTTGAAATGGGGTCTGCCTTTTGACTCAGTGGAAAGATTTTCAGCTCCTTTCAACTCAGGTATTGCTTAGGTGAAGAGCCAACCAATCCCAAAGGTGAAAGGCTGATACTTAGTAAAATATCTTGGAATCTCCTTACAAATTTGGTTTACTGGGGGAAAATACAGGTTGATGGGGCGGGGTTAAGAAGTTAATATTTTGAACATATAAAAATATAATAAATGCAAAAATAATTTTATCTGCCATCCACATATCTCTTGGTGCTTTACAAATATTATGGAATCCACTGGAACTCATATGAGTATTTCAAAATGAATATTTTGATGAGCTCTGTCTCTTTTGCTTTTTGCAAACTTTCTGCACATAGCTAATGATTTTCTCACATTTTTTCTTTATATGGATTGTGATTTAAAAATAAAACTTTGTGTGAGCCTTTGTGCAAAGTTTAAGAAAAGAAGACTAAGAAGAAAAAGAGTAATGTGTGCACTTAGCAGCACTCACTGACCATTAGATAAACTCCTCTTCCATTGCTGGAGAAAGTGATCTGCAAAACAAACAATAGCTGACTCACTGACAGCTCAGATATAGCGTAAAGGAAAACCATAAGTCTAAATTGAAGACCACTTTGAACTCTACCTCCCAAATCTTTCCACCTCTCATGGGCACAGGGTGCGGGAAGAAAATCTCAGGTTGAGTGCTGATCCCCGGAATGAGTTTAATGAATTCTCCTTCTCTGGACATTTGTATGGAATTTATTCTTTCTGCAAATGTGTAGGTGTAGTGTTTTGGAAAAAATAATTAAAATAGTATTCAAAATTCTACCCTTGTTTATACCCGTGCAACTCCCACTGAGAAGAGCACCATTGTAACAGAGGGGAGAATTCAGCTAATTGATTCCTATTTATCTATATTCCTATCATTTATAATAATATAATATAAATAATATATGGAGATATCCTAGCTCCTAGAACTGGAAGGGACCCCAAAAGGTCATGGAGTCCAGCCCCCTGCCTTCACTATCAGGACCAAGTACTGATTTTGCCCTAAATCCTTAAGTGGCACCCTCAAGGATTGAACTCATAACCCTAGGTTTAGCAGGCTAATGCTCAAACCACTGAGCTATCCCTCCCCCCCTAAAACAGGCCCCTCATACATACAGTGCAGATGCCCTGCTCCACAGAATTCCCCCCACACACACAATACAGAGCCCTCCACAATTGATACAGCCCATTTTACAAATGGAGAAACTGAGGGCACATCTTCACTACCCGCCGGATTGGCGGGTAGCAATCGATCTACTGGGGATCGACTTATCGCGTCTAGTGAAGACGTGATAAAATCGATCCCTGATCGCTCTGCCGTCGACTCCGGAAATCCACCGCGGCAAGAGGCGGCAGCGGTCGACTTGCCGCCGTCCTCACAGCCAGGTAAGTCGACCTAAAATACACAACTTCAGCTACGCTATTCACGTAGCTGAAGTTGCGTATCTTAGGTCGACCCCTCCGCTGTAGTGTAGACCTAGCCTGAGACACAGAGAGGTGAAGTCATACAGGTGACTCACCCAGTAACAGTGCTGGGAATAGAACCCAGGTCTCCTAAGCCATACTTTAATGCACTAGCCATTAGGTCATGTACACATCTTGCATACATTTATATGAGCACAAGTCAGTTAAAGTCCAATTTAACTTTATGGAAATATATGGTCTTGATTCTGATCTCATGCCAGTGTAAATAAGGAGTAACTCCAGAGCAATAAATGGATATCAAACCAGTGGAAAATCAGAATTTGGTTCTGTAATCTTATGATTTCAGAGAATACCAATTTATTACAGTTTTGAAGATTATCCCCTGTACTACATAAAGCCTGTCCTTCCTTAGGAATTTTATTCATGCTAGTGGTTTTTAATTGTATTATGCAATATCATTAACTGATGAGATTCTCTGTAATGTACCGTGACTTGAGATGCTCACAATTTCCATTACTTAGATTATTTATTTACCATTTCATCTGGTTGTCCATTTCAGATATAACTATAGAAAGGGCTATGATGAGATTTTGAAGTGATGGGTCATAGGATATTTCCTGGGAAACCAGAAAGTTAAAGGGTGTGACAGATGAGAGAAGATGATAAAAGAATTATAGATTGTTTAGCAAATGTGTCACATAATAGCATTCTGTTTCTTCACCTTTCAAAGGGTGCTGGCAAAGGTGTAGCTAGAATCCCTTTTGAGACAGCAAGGAACCGCAGTATAAACTTCAGCTGTGGCGGTCTCATGTGAAAAGTCATGTAAATTGCCCACTTCATTTTAAGTGGTATCCTGCAAAGCATGTGAACCCCTTATGCATAACAATCTGTCCCACCTTGTGTTTAGCTTGAACTATCTGATTTCCTTCTTCGGACTTGAAGAAGAGCTCCGTGAAGCTTGAAAATTTATCCTTACACCAATAGAAGTTGGTCCAATATAAGATATCACTTCATTTGCTTTGTCTCTGTCATATGAAAAGGTTACAATGAGAAATTACCTGATGAGAATAAGCAAGTCTTTTTTCCTGCATAGCTTTGGTGGAGATTTCATTTCTTAACACAGGGGTCGGCAACCTTTCAGAAGTGGTGTGCTAAGTCTTCATTTATTCACTGTAATTTAAGGTTTCACGTGCCAGTAATACATTTTAACGTTTTTAGAAGGTCTCTCTCTATAAGTCTATATTATATAACTAAACTACTGATGTATGTAAAGTAAATAAGATTTTTAAAATGTTTAAGAAGCTTCATTTACAATTAAATTAAAATGCAGATCTTATCAGTTTAGTGTGATCCTTGCCCTTGCTTTTCCTTCTGAGTTTTCCAATGTCTGGTACTTATTTGGATACTTTAAGCTGCACACAGGCTTCTGAGTGATCAGATGTTAACCGGCTCCGAGAGGGACAGAGGACAGATTTCATGTGTGAAAATGCCTGTTCACACAGGTATGTGGATCCAAATGCTGAAAGCATTGCAAACGCAATTTTCTTCAAATAGTTAAATTTCACTGGCAGGGACGTCCAGCAGGTCAGAATAGAGGCCCCATGATCTCTCTCGGTAGCTTCAAGTGCACTCTGCAGATCTCCAAACTTCGATGCCCACAATTCTGAGTTTTTTAACTGAATGAGTTGCATTTCAAAATCTTCAACACCCATCCCCTGAAATACAGACAAATCCAAGTCGTTTTCATTGAACTTTTCAGGTTTAATTAGAAAAGAAAGCATTGGGCCAAATCACTGGAAATCTTGAAATCTGTCAGAAAATTCTGATTCCAGTTCTTGCATGTACATTCCAATCTCATTGACACTGACAGTGCAATGTGTCCATAGCTCTTTTATGTGTTGGAAGTAGCAGAAAGTCGAAGTTCGAATATCCAGAGAAAAAACTGCTAGTTTTACAACAAATGCCTTCCAGGCTTCATAAAGACCCAGAACCATTTGCCCTGCACCCTGGAGACAGAGGTTGAGTTCATTTAGGTGAGCAATGATGTCAGTTAGAAACATGAGCTTACACAGCCATTTGTCATCATCCAGTTCGGGGGTAGTTTTATTCTTTTTCCGACAAGAAAGCCTTGATTGCATCAAAACAGTTTACAAAGTGCACCAAAACCTTGCCACGACTTAGCCACCGAATGTTGCTGTAAAGTGGAATGTTGTTATAAGCACTATCCATCTCTTCTAGCAGTGCTTGAAACTGTCTGAGAGTCAAAGCAGATTGAGCAACAAGGAAATTCACACCACTGTATTCATCACATTATTAAGCTCTAAATTAGACATTTTAGCATGCAGGTTTTCTTGATACAGTGAAATTTGACTGTTAGGCAGCCAATTTGATCTTCAAGTAACTTTGCAAATCCCTTCTGTTTTCTGACCATTGCAGGAGCACCATCTGTTGTCACACAAAATATTTTTCTGATGTCAACTCCTCATTCTTCAAAATGGTTTACAAAACTTTCCACTATATCTTCTCCCTTTGTTGTGCCATGCAGGGGTTTTAGGCAACGAAGTTCCTCTTGGATTTCATCGAAAGCACAATAGCTTGCAACAACTGCCAAATGTGGAACATCGTTTATATCCACACTCTCATCAACTGCAACACTAAACACTGTTGTGTCTTTTAATGCAGTCTGCTTTTCGTTAATGTTTTCTACCATTTCGCTTATGCGTCTCTCAACTATTCTGGCAGAGACAGGAAGTTCTTTTATTCTAGATACGATCGTATCTTTATTTGGCAAATCATTGAACAAAACCTCCAAACTGCTGAGAAAAACTTCTTTTATATATTCCCCATCTATAAATGGCTTTCCATTTTTTGGAGTGCACTGTGCAATCTTGTAACTTCCTTCTGTAGCTTGTTTTTTACTTACACTTAAGCATTTAAAAACACTGCTTTGCTTCTCACATCCTGCTACTACCTTTTTGATCGATTCAGTCTCGTCTGCTTCGTCAAGAAAGGTTTTCTTGTGCTTAATTTCAAAGGGTCGTTGAACACCTGATGTGTGACAAACAACACTTTCACAACAGAAAGCACAAACAGCACGGTCCTTCTTTTGAATAATCCAAATGTGTCTGTCCAAGAAGGCTGAAATGAACAGACATCTAACTTTGCTTTCTTAGGAGCTGGCATTTTGTCAAATGTACCTCTCAACTCACAGCAGAAAAAAAAATCGTGACAGATGGCACATACAACATCAAACGCAGTGCGCTGCAGGGGGCCGGTGGCCGGAACTTCAGGCTGGCAGCGGGCTGAGCGGGGCCGGCGGATGGAACCCCAGGCCGGCAGCAGAGTGCCACTGAAAATCGGCTCACATGCCGCCTTTGGCGCACGTGCCATAGGTTGCTGAATCCTGCCTTAACATTTCAGCCATGAAAGTCATAGGTGATTCCTATACTGTTGATGTTTTTCTAAGGACCCAAGGAATGTCTTTTGGTAACATTTTCAAAAGCACTTAAAGTGACTCAGGAGCCTAAGTCCTGCTGACCTTCAATTGGCCTTAGATTCCTAAGTCACTTAGGCACGCTTGAAATTGGTTTATAGTCCTGTAGTCTTAAAAAATTCCTGCAGTACAGGAGTGCTTTTTTTACAGGAACTCATTGGTATTCAGGACTGCAGCCTGCAGGGCAAGATCAATTTTCCAGGACTTTCTATTTAAGCATGAATCATAGACTTTAAGGTCAGAAGGGACCATTATGATCATCTAGTCTGACCTCCTGCAAAATGCAGGCCACAGAATCTCACCCACCCACCCCTGTATCAAACCTGTGTCTGAGCCATTGAAGTCCTCAAATCATGGTTTAAAGACTTCAAGGTGCAGAGAATCTTCCAGTGGGATGCTTTTGTAAAGGACAAAGAGCATACTGTGTCTATGGAACAAGTTTCCCAAGGAGATCAAGTGAATTCAGAGCCTGACTGTCTTTAGGAAACCCTACAAAACCTTCTTTCTCAAAAAGGTGTATCCAACATAAGACAGACACATTGTTGACATTGCCTTCCACCCAAAAAAACCCAACTGGCCAAAACAAATAAACCTTGAAGCAAATCAAGCTTTAAAAAAATAATTGTATCCCTTTTACCAGATGGTGTCGGCAGTAACAGAAGCTGGGTTCAATATCTAGGGGTTCCTCTTAACAATACAAAACAGAACTGGCTCCATACACTTAGAGCATGACAAAAATGTGCTGGTGGGGCATGGATCCAAAAGCATTAGCCAGATAGAGCCATGCTATGGTACATTGCCTCCATGCCCTCCTGGCCATGTCGATGGCAGTTTGAAGGACAAAGTTGTGTTTCTAACAGTCTTTTCAAGACATGATGTCCTTCTGGATGGAGCTGATGACCCCTCCCTTCATTGACCAGTCTATAATCCTAGCCGCAATGCAGCTGGCATACAGTTTGTACATGGTGGAGCGGAGAGAGATGGGTCTCCAACCCATCAGAGACTTCTTCCAGGAGCTGGCAGTATGACAGAACTGTTTGCACTTGATGAAAATGGAAGTTAGTACCAGGCAACCTGGATCTTGTTTTTTCAGGAAGTCATAGTGAATGGCATCTTTTCTTGGGGATGTGTTTTTTGTCTTCATAAGTCTGGCCATTATTTCCTGTGATGTAAAGATTTCTTCCAGGCCCCCTTCACAGCTAAGCTGGGACAGAGGATGAAGGCATCCTGGACCTGCATGTCATTCTGGACTGAACTAAACTAAAACTAAAGAATCCTAAAGGGTAAGCTACAGTCTAAGGTTGACATGCGCATGCTGGATGCTCCATGTAATGCCATAGGGCAGTTGAGAAGGAACTGAGGGCGGTTAACCTGCGCAGTTCTGTATATTCTTGGTGCAGTGCACGAGGAAGTCTAGAGTGTGTGTGTGCAGGCTGAACAAGTACTGCTATCAAAAATATCCAGTTAAAGGTGCCTGTGTACCTCAACTGGAGCACCCATATGAACACTACTCAAAGAAACAGTATTTCCTTCAGATGTGTGATCTGTCTTTGACAGGTGTTTGTATACATGTGGTAGGTTCTAGTTACTGCATAACTGCAAAATGGCTAGGTACAGTAGGTGTCTTCCCACAGTTTCATGGTTTGTCAATGGCTGTGGACCTGACCCTTTGGTATGGGGTAACAAGAGAAGGTATTCCTCTCAAGCATTTCTCCCTGAGAAGCAAACATTGAGCTGTGACTTACAAAGACTATTATTGAGATTGGCCTTGTAAGGCCTTGTCTTCACTAGACTATTTTAGGCAGTTTCAGCCCTGCAGTTAAAAAAAATAATAAAAAAACCATATACCATCTGGATCAAATGTGTGGATCAAATTTACAAGCATGTTAATTACCCCAAGCTAATTGGTAATCAATTATCTCAAAGTAAAAAGCTTGGTGTAGTCATACTCCAATTCCAGGTTGCCCAGGGTTAGAAGGTGTCTTAGATGTCCCCTGCATTTCTGTGCAAAGGCTAATCACAATCCATCTCTTCACAGAATATTGACTCATACATATAAAACTAATTACATCATGAGTTAGGGATCACAATTTCCCTACTTACTGGTTCTGTATGATCACACAGCACTGGGAATTCTCTAATTAGCCCAGACTTGCACATCATTTAGATGCAAAGGATGAGATAGAAAGGTCAAAATGCAGAGACACACAAAAAGCATGATTTCCATCTATTTGGATATTAGTCATAATAGCTTGCAACTCTCTAGGAGAAATCAAAGGGTCTCTATTATTATTTCTAAAAGCAAAAACTGAACCAGAAGAACAGGAGTCTGTATACAAAGTGGTCTGTTAAAAAAATTACATCATTGAAATATTTTAACTAATCAGGAATTTTTGGTGTTTTATTTTGGCTTTTTTGCATAGTTGTTTCAAAGTATTGCAGCATGTATCACATAAATCTACTTCTGCAGCAAGGCAGAAGTGTGGGTCAGTGGAAAGCATAAATCAGGCTATGTGCCTTGCGAATAAAGAGTGCAGTAAAGAATGCAGGAGAGTCTCTTTCTAAGATTGATACAGAAAGGGAGGTAAAAATGTAAGAGGACTTGCTCATCGCTTTATTGTCATAATATTTCAGACTTGTCTGGCATCTTCCACCATAGTTGTCAAAGAGCTGTAGGGAGCTGAGTTAATATTATCCTTATTTTACACATGTGATAACTGAAGCAGACTGCTTCTGACTTGCCAAAGTTCACAGAATGTCAGTGGTAGTGAGGAACAGAACTTTCAAAAAGGATGTTGATAAATTGGCAGGGTTCAGGGACGAGCCACAGGAATGATTAAAGGATTAGAAAACATGCCTTATAGCAGTGGTTTTCAACCTTTTTTCATTTGCAGACCCCTAAAACATTTCTAATGGAGGTGTGGACCCCTTAGGAAATTCAACCTGTGGTCCGTGGATCCCCACTGTAGAAGTCAGACTGAAAACTGACGGAACAGAATTCAACTACAAATGCTGCATGTGCTCAGCATGGCATTTGATGCAATATGAGAAAGGGCCCTAAACTGTGAGCTTCTATGGTAACAACAACACTGCCATGTTTTAACCTATAGGTGGTGGTATTCACACTTTTGATTGATCAGAAAAATGGAATGCCTTTTCTGGGATCTGAAACTTTATTTTCATAGTCACCTTTCGTGGACCCCTTAGACATAGTCTGTGGACCACCAGGTGTCTGCGGACCACAGGTTGAATACCATTGCCTTATAGTGATAGACTCACTGAGCTCAATCTATTTAGCTTAACAAAGAGAAGGACAAGTCTAGGGTCTATAATTGCCTACATGGGGAAAAAAATTGATAATGACTCTTCAATTTAGCAGAGAAAGGTATAACATGATCCGATGGTTGGAAGTGGAAGCTACTCAAATTTGGGCAGAAAATAAGACATACATTTGTTACTAGTGAGTGTAATTAATCATTAGAACAGTTTATCAAGGGTCATGGTAGATTCTCCATAACTGGCAATCTTTAAATCAAGATTAGGTATTTTTATCAGAGGTACACTCTGGAAATTATTTTGAGGAAGTTCTATGGTCTGTGTTATACAGGAAATCAGACTAGATGATCACACAATGGCCCATTCTGGCTTGGACTCTTGGAATCTATGAACTTTGGTCTCTGGACTTCCCATTGCATGCTCATTCCACTAGATCAGTTATCCTAAATAGCAGAGTGATTGTTGGGAGCTCTATGAAGGATATTGTAAATCCTTATATTTTAAAGTTTTGTGGGCTCCACAGCAAAAAAGTTAAGCATGTTGTATGTCATGTGACCTCAGTTTAGGGAGGGTGAATAAATTGCGTCAAGGTCAGCAATCTTTCTACATACTCTATAACAAAAATAACTTGGAATTAAGGCATACTTTAATAGTAACTGTTGTGGGCCATTAACATTTTAAGATAACACACTGAACTACTTAAAAACTATTCTCAGTAGGCATATCATATATATTAGGCCACTCACTGTAACATGTGCTAGAGATGCCTAGAAACTAACTCTTTCCTGTCGGTAAGTGTTAGTGCTGGAAATCTTATCAGTTGCAATGAAGGAAGTCAGAATCTATTTCCTACTACTAAAGTGATGCTTGCTAAGTTTCCCATCGCAACTTCAGTATTTTTCCTAGTTATTAGTAAATTTTCTCCCTTCATTGATTTAACAGAATTGGTGAAATGGAGTCAATGGATTTATACTGATGAAGAATATGGCTTATTGTCAACATTGAACAAATAATTGGCAGAAAAAGAATCGTGATGAATTTAGTCTTCTTTTTTTTGCTCAGGAAGTGTTCGCAAGTATTTTAGTAATTTGTAGTCTGTTGCCAGGTAATAGACAAAAAGCAAATACAAATAGTCTATTGTCATCCTTTCTCTTGCATTGAAGAGGGTAAAGAAAACATTCCTTCATAGCTGGCAGCATTCTATCTGACTGATGCCCACTACCACAACACAGAATAGCAGCCACATTAGATGTCCCCGTAAAAGACAGCAGTACTCAACTATGCCATTTCACTTTTGTATGGTACTACACAGACTACAAGTGTAAAAAATAAGTATGTTCATTAATCTGGTTCATAACAAGTGATACCACCTTCTTCATAATTACTGCAAATGATCTCCTCAGTGATACTAGAATAGGTCATGCACCTATCCATCTTAACCATATCCATGGCACATATTTTCCAAGATGGTATTTTATGCAAGATTTATAATAATTTCAAGCTTCTTACCATAATTCTTCTCTTCCTTAAATAAACTATGCAAGAAACAAAATAGTGGTGACCTTTTGAGAACATTCTATCAGATATTCATTTTATTACCAGAACACACCAGTAAGTTTGATATTAATGGATGTTACCTAACTCCACTATGTGTTTTACAGTAATGAGATTTTATAAACACTCAAAATTGAAATTAGCTACCTTAGAACACAATACCTACTTATCTGTAATATGTGCAAGACATCTCTAAACAGCTTTCACCAATCAAGTCACTTTCCTTTTAAATGTCTGTATTTCCATTAAAGATACTTTAATCTTTGTTTTCCATTGTTGTTGTTTAAGAATGCTATACAGGAAAAACTGCTGAAAATTTTTTCATAAGGGTACACAACAGCACAACAGTATCAATATATGTTAAGTGCTGTGGTCAAGCTTGACGGCATTAGGGATTTTCTGATTCAAATTTGAATATGTGGATTTAATGCCTGGGTAGACTGGATCAATGTTATAAATGAAAAGTACTTTCATAGTAAGTCAAAGCTTGATGAAGCAATCACCTAGTGAGAAACTGTAAAAAACCATCAGTTATTTTCATGAAGTGGTACATTTATATTTAATCCCTGGAAACAGGAGAAAAATCAGTGTGCATATTTTCCAGTGGAATAAGACACTAAAGCTTTGCCTACACTGGCAAATTTCTGTGCAGTAAAGCAGCTTTCTGAGCTGTAACTCCCGAGGTGAACACACTGCCATGCCACTTAGTGTGCAAAAACTGTGCAATTGCAGCACTGTACAAAAACGACCCCAACGAGAGGCATACAGCTTTCTGTGCCAGGGCTACAGTGCCAGTGTAGACACCCTGGTCAATTACAGCACTGCGATTGGCCTCCAGGAGGTGTCCCACAATGCCTGTTCTCACCTCTCTAGTCATCAGTTTGCACTCTACTGCCCTGCCCTCAGGTGACCAACCATGAACCCTACCCCTTAAATTCCTTGGGAATTTTGAAAGTCCCCTTCCTGTTTGCTTGGTGACTCATGCAGTGGTCTCGACATATATTTCCAGATGGACATGCTCCAGCCGTAGGAATCAGGATACCTACGGTCAGATTTCACGATGCATGACAGAAAGGGGCCATGACCTGGACACACTGCAGTGCAGGATCAAACTGAAGGAGCTGCAGAATGCCTACCACAAGGTGCTGCACCCATGAGCTGCTGATTCTACAAAGAGCTGGATGTGATACTCGGTGGCAACCCCACCTCTGCTGCGAAGACCACTGTGGATACTCTGGTGGCTCATGTGCCAGTCGAGAGTGGACCAAGCCAAGAGGAAGAAATCTTGGATGAGGATGTGGAGGGGAAGGAGGATCCAGAGGCAGAGGATGACTTGGAGGTCAGAAATGCATGCAGCCAGGAGCTCTTTTCGACCCCAGAGGTGGCTAGCGAGTCACAGCTGTTGGAACTTGGTGAAATGCAAATAGGAGAGGAGACCCTGGTAAGTGGCTTTCATTTTGGGAATCACTGAAGCAAGTTTTTGGGGGCAGGAGGGCTGCAGAAAGCAGGCTTGTCTCCCACCGCATGCCAAGTCTGCCTTATAGTGATAGACTCACTGAGCTCAATATATTTAGCTTAACAAAGAGAAGTCTCCCTCACTTCACGGGAATCTGCCTCAGAGATCTCCAGGAAACTCTCATGGAGATACTGGGCAATCCACTGCCGCACGTTCTTTGGTGGAGCTGCTTTGTTTCTTGCCCCATTAAGGGTAACTTTCCTGCACCACTCTGCCATAATGGGGTGGGGTGGAGGGACCATTGCTGCACACAGGCAAGCTGCATAGGGGCCATGGCAGATGCCGCAGACTTGGAAAAGACCCTTCCTTGATTCCCTGCTCACCCTTAGCAGCGAGATATTTTCCATAATGAAAACAGCCTGTGGAAAATATGGGGACAGTAATGATTATAAGGCCCCCCCTTACAGTGCTGGCTCTCCCCAAGAGCCACATGCCCAGTGTACAGTGGGTCCCAGAACACTGATTTCCCCTGCCCCTGTGGTTACTCACCATTTTGGGGGTCTTGTGGCTCATGTGTGCTTGCCTGGGGTCAGCCAGTTAATGATAGGTATGTGAATAGTGACTGTGTTTTAAAACACTGAATCAGTGGTCTGTGTGTTGCAAACAATACTGCTTCTGTAAAATGTTGCATTTTGGCTACACAGATATGACCTAGAGAGCCCAGCCTCCCTCTTTGTTATCACCAGCTGAACAGCTGCACAAAATTAGAAAGCGGCCATGAGGAACTGAAGAGGACTTTCTGCGTGATGTCATGATGCACTCTGTGGCCAAAAAGCAAGAATTGAAGGAGTGGCAGGACAGTGAGAAGAGGGACCAAAAGAAGAACATGTCATGCCAGAACGAAGCCACAGAGCGGCTCTTAAGGAGCACAAGGCGCTACTAGCACTGCAAACCGTGCCCAACCTCCCCTGCAGCCGCTGTCGCAAAACTCTTTCCCATGCACCCCCCAGACACCGCCGACACACTCTTATCAACCTCCTGGCTCCAGTCTGTACCCGCTGCATTCAACTCCTCCACCATCACAGTCCAGCACTACGGACTCCCAGTACCCACTGCACAACACCTGTCCTTCTACAGTTTAGCCCTGCTAAAGTACAGTACCCGCTGCACTGTATTCCAAAGGAGAAGGTTGGATATGATACCTGGACATACACAAATCTTTAGCCATCCTGGGACCCCACCTTCTCCTGGGTCCCTCCCTTCCCCCATCCCCCTCAGTGCTGATATCTTTTTTTGTTTGTCTCTCCTCCGGTTGTTGTTTTTTAATAAAAGAATTGTTTTGGTTTGAAAGCAATCTTTATTCCATTAATTGAAAGCAAACAGAGCCCTGCAAAGCAACGGGCAATTTTCTTAAACCTTCATAATGCATCATCTGCACCAATCACCTCCTAGCATTACAAGCACTGCACTCCCGAGTATAGCAATAAATATTAGTGGCTTTCAGCTTCAAATTGCTGCCTCAAGGCATCCCTGATCCTTATGGCCCTGCGCTGCACCCCTCTAGTAGCCCTGGTCTCTGGCTGTTCAAATTCAGCCTCCAGACTCTGAGCCTCAGTGGTCCAGCCCTGAGTGAAGCTTTCACCCTTCCCTTCACAAATATGGAGCGTACAGCACACAGCTATAAGCATAGGAATATTGTCATCGGCTAGGTCCAGCCTCCCATACAGGCAGCACCAGCGGGCCTTAAAACGGCCAAAAGCACACTCAACAGTCATTCTGCACTTGCTCAGCCTGTTGTTGAACCGCTCCTTGCTGCTGTCAAGGTGCCCCATGTACGGCTTTACAAGCCACGGCAGTAAGGGGTAGACAGGGTCTGCCAGGATCACAATGGGCATTTCGATTTCTCCTACGGTGATCTTCTGGTCCGAGAAAAAAGTCACTGCTTGCAGCTTCCTGAACAGGCCAGTATTCCGAAAGATGCGTGCGTCATGCACCTTTCCGGACCAGCCTGCGTTAATATCTGTGAAATGCCCATGGTGATCCACAAGCACCTGGAAAACCATTGAGAAAAAGCCCTTCCGATTAATGTACTCAATGGCTAGGTGATCTGGTGCCAGAATTGGAATATGTGTACCATCTATCGCCCCTCCGCAGTTAGGGAAGCCCATTTGTGCAAAGCCATCCACAATGTCATGCACGTTGCCCAGAGTCATGGTCTTTCAGATCAGGATGTGATTAATGGCCCTGCACACTTCCGTCAACACGAATCCAGTAGTCGACTTTCCCACTCCAAACTGGTTAGCGACCAAATGGTAGCAATCTGGAGTAGCCAGCTTCTACAGTGTAATTGCCACACACTTCTACAATGACAGGGCAGCTCTCATTCTCGTGTTCTTGCACCACAGGGCTGGGGCGAGCTCATCACACAGTCCCATGAATGTGGTTTTCCTCATCCAAAAGTTTGGAAGCCACTGCTTGTCATTGTGCATGGACGTGCATGGCAATGTGATCCCACCACTCCGTGTTTGTTTCCCGAGCCCAGAAGCGGTGTTCCACTGTGGTCAGCACCTCTGTGAATGCCACAAGCAATCTCGTGTCGTAGCTACTATGCGTGGCGAGATCAATGTCGAACTGCTCTTGCCTTTGTAGTTTAAGGAATAACTTACAAATTTAAGGAAAAATTACAATGCAGATGACAGAAAGATGTGTGTCCAGTCCATGCTTATGGTATTTCAGTGATTTCCAAATCAAATGCAGATTACAATTAAATAGTCCTTTCCTCCATCTTATGTCCTTCGAACAAACTTAGCTCTTAATCTCAATTGGGGCTCTTTCCATTTCAAATAATTACCGATACTATAAATAAAGGATATGCAGCTGAATTAGGACCTCAGTTGCACCTGTGCCCACTCCCAGTCTTCACATTATCCTTCCCGTGCCATCTGTGTAAACCCAAGGCCTACAATGGATTGCACAGATGAAGTTGACAAACTCAGTAAACAATTCTGTTGTTAATGTAGAAGGTGGAACAGTCTGGCTTACTCTCTCTGTGTTGACTGCCCTACCAAAAATACATAATTTTTATCATGGCAGGAGCTTAGACTCTGTATACAAACAGGCATAGAACTGTTGAGTAAAAAGATGTTATTTTTACACCTTTTCACTTTTCCAAGTAGGACCACACCTAATACCCAGTGCAGTTCTCTACTCTGCCATCTGAGCTATCAACGAGCCAGGCTGCTATGCATGCCAATGCAAGCCACAGCCAAGGGAATGAAAGGTATTCTCTTTTCACTAAATGGAGCCTGTTTCACTTTTCCTTAGTTACTTCACCCAGCTAAGGACACAAGGACATGGGTAAGGCAGATTCAAAGAGGCCTGTACCTTCTCAGCAGCCCTGTAAAATTATTATTTATTTGTCTATTATCATAGGGTCTAAGAGCCCCCTAGTCATGGACCAGAACCCCATAGTGCTAGGCTCTTTTCAGGTGGGGTCTCCCAGAGTTGGAGAAGGGGTTCCAGGTCCCTGCCACATACCTCTGCAAAGACAACAACCTTACTTCCTGGGGGTGGAGGTGAGAGTTAGCTCCTGGAACAAGCACCACACTTAACAATAGCACAAAACTTTTATCTAACCCAAGAAAAGTCAGGAGAACACCCAGATAAGAATTTCTAACAGGGACTACACAGACTCTGTTGCCCTGGCACAGCAAAATACTTCTCCCTCTCCCCACCCCTCCCACCATGTTGGCTAGATACATAAGGACCCTTTACCCCGTGCAGTCACTCACACCTATGCAGCTCTGATCTGATGCTGGCATGCGGTGTGAGCTGAGGATGGTGAGTCAGTTACGTAGTCTCAGCTCCTGTCAGCTCCAAGCTGTGGGTTTATGAGTCCCCTTTAGCCAGCAGCTGGCTCTTCTCCAATCAGCTTCCTCTTTGCCCTATCCCAGCTATAAGCTGTTCCAAGAAGCCATGGTGATTTCCTTTTACAGGAAATAGAAACAAGGCTGGGAAAAGAGCTAATTAAAAGGATCCTACCTCACCTTCAAAGGCTCATGCAAAGCTACCAGCCTTTCTAAGATCAATGGTTTGCTATGCTTTGCCACGATGCTTACACATATCTTAACAATGGTTAGGCTCTTGGTGTGCTGAAGCTGTCTATCATGCTGGTCAATACTGTTTCATTGTTCACTTGTACATCCCTGTATGTCTATTTCATTTCTGCTGTCTCTTGTTTCATACTTAGATTATAAGCTCTTTGGGGCATGCACTTTTTTTTTCCTGCTTGTACAGCATCCAGAGCTGGGGTTCCCAGGGTGGAGAAGGGAACAGCTTCCTCTCTGCCCCAGCTTATGGTTCCAGTCTCCTGCCCTGTGTTCATGGTTCCCACTTCCAGTCTTCCCTGGCCGGGTTCATTCATATGGAGATCATTGCAAAACTGAGGGCCAAGAGCAGAATGTTAAATCTGAATTTGTTATGGAGGAGCCCATCTTGTGGTCTTCACAATGAAACATTTTGAGAAAAAAACAGCAATTGGATCAGTGGCAGAGCTTATTGCAGGGTTTTAGTCTGTACCTGTGATTCTCAACACACCAAGGAAATGTCTATCCCACAATGATTATTTTTCATATTAACATCTTCTGTTTATCCTGCTAGCTCAAAATTTTCCATGTTTCTACTCTGCCCCTGGTGGTTCTAATTTTTCAAACAACCAATTCATTCGAGTCATACTGTTGCTATCTCATTCTGCTAGCAATGTGAAAAAAAAGTATTTTATTCAGAACTTTTCATTCAATTTAACTTCATATGATATGATCCAGCCCTATTGATTTACCTTCTTTTAAATTGTTCTTAAATCCACCTCTCATTTAACGTATTCCAAACAGAGATGCACGCAGTTAGGAACACCTCGGGAATGGAGGTTGTTCATAACGCTGAACGAAACTTTATGGTTGTTCTTTCAAAAGTTTACAACTGAACATTGACTTGATACAACTTTGAAACTTTACTATGCAGAAGTAAAATGCTCCTTTCCCTTTTTTCAGTAGTTTATGTTTAACACAATACAGTACTGTATTTGCTTTCTTTTTTTCCTGTCTCTGCTGCTGCCTTATTGTGTAGTTCCGGTTCCAAATGAGGTGTGCGGTTGATTGGTCAGTTTGTAACTCTGGTGTTTGTAACTCTGAGGTTCTACTGTATTATATGCAGTAATTTACCTTATACAAATTTGCTTTGGAAGGTAGAAAAGAAGAGGTTACTCACCTTGTGCAGTAATTGCAGTTCTTAGAGATGTATCCTTAAGTGTGCTCCACTTCAGGTGAACATGCGCCTCTTGAGGTGTATGCACACCTGTAGTAGAGCACCCATAGGGACAGTACTTGAAGAAGGTGTCACGTCAGCAGACAGTTAAAAGAGAAGGATTTACACCAGGGATTAGTTAGGTCCAATTTGGTTTTGTTTCTTTTTTTACTGTCAGGAAATTTAAAGGCTGATATGTCAAGTGTATTTTGGCCCAGATCTTCCCATCCAATACCTGATAATATAGTCCCAAGACCATGTTGTTGTAGATCCACCCATGGTTGCACTGGTGTGCAGGAAGCTAAGCTCCACACTGTGCAGACTCCTGGCCTCCATTTGCACAACAGATACATGAAATTTGGCTGCCGGAGAACTTCAGCATTGATAGAGAATGTTCCTTTGTCCACTTATGCCAGTCATGGGTTTGGTTTTTTTTTTTTTTTTTTTTTTTGCCTGAAACAAGATTCCACACAAAACCCCCCCATAAAGACAACCAGAAAGAATAGATAAATTGCATAGATAGGAGGACCAGATGTTCCGTTTTTAAAGGGACAGTCCTGTTTTTTGGAACTTTTTCTTATATATGCACCTATTACCCCCCCATCCCCTGTCCCGTTTTTTTCCACAGGTGCTATTTGGTAACCCTCACAGATACCATTAAAATATCACATGGACTACATAGAAAGATGCTAATTCAAGAAAGACATAGGGAGGAGACAGAAAACTAAATATGAGCTTTTAGTGCAAAGCTATTGTGAAAACCCAGTATTATTCTTGGATGTATTTGTAAATGATTACATGTAACGTAAGAAGTACTAGTAATACTCTATTAGCCTGGTGTGGCTCCACGTGAAATATTGTATGCAGCCTTGCCCCCAACTTTTTAGGAAGACTAAGGAAAATACAGAGGGAATCAAAAACCAAAAAAGGATAAGATACTAGGAGACTATGAGGAGAGACTGAAGGAGCTACATTTATGAAAATTAAAGTTAGACATAGAACAGTCAGCAAACAAATCTACCCCTGCTTTCTGAAATGCCAGCTACTGTTTCTTAATTGAGGTTGTACCAGATATTAAACTGATACTACATTTGGTTAGTTAAGAAAGAAGGAAATTCTTATTTTAGATATATTATAGGCTAGAAAACAAAGGACTGGAAAATTATCACAGCCAAGAAATATTTCAAGGTAATAGTGTAAATGAAGGGAATTAGCCACAGTCTCAGAGGACCATAGCAGTTTGTACCATTGGCCTGGAGCTGCAAATTAAAAAATTATGAAAGGCAAAGAAAATGTTACATTAGTAAGAGTAACTTGATGGTGGGGGTTCGCAATGCACCATACCTGCAGCTCTTCAAAAATGGCTTAGACAAGACATGAGAGGCAAAGATATAGGGGCAATCTTGTAAAATACAGAGGGTGAGAGCATCAGCCTTAAAGGACTAAGTGGCCTTGTTCTTTCTGTGATTCTCTCATGTCAAAATCACTAATAAAATGACAGATGGATGTTCGTGATTGATAAAAGGAGACTATTAGTGCTTGTGAAAGGAGCTACACTGATGATAAGTACAACGTAGACAGGGGCCTCCTAACGTTCCTGAATCCTGACCGCAAAAGACTGGTCTGTATAGACAAATGGCTATTTCAATCTCTACCCTCATTTACTTCCTATTTCATGTGTATTTTTTACTTCTCCATCATCATTCATTCTTTGACTTATTTGCTAAAACTAACCAGAATACATGACCACATATACAATGTTGGTAGCTTCCTTGTACCCAGCATGCATCAAAAACCAGCAGCAAATCCCCTCCAACATCTCATAAAGAGCGTGTCTTGAAATATTTTGTATAACTTGTTCATACCTTAACTACAAGGTAATGGCTGAAATATTTAAAAATGCAAATATTAATGTATGCACTTGTAAATGTAATTGGACCTTAAAATATCTAATGGTACATTAGGTAAGTACTGTAATTGAATTCGTAGACATAATACAATCATGCTTTTTCAACTGGTGCATTGTCACATAGCCTTGTACTTCAGCCTGGAAGTAGCTTTCTCCCATGGCACACTTCTGACTTCATTTTAAAGTTTAATTCTTTCCAGACAGTTGCAAAAGAATTAATTCTCTGCAGAATTTGGCAGCAGTCAGGTGAATAAGCTATTATTTATGCTGCATTCCATTTTACAACATCCCATTTCAGAAGCTTGCCAACAAAAATCTTAGGAAATCAGTTTGATCAGTGATAGTTAAAAGCTATAACATTTAAAGATTTCCCTTCCTTTTTGCATGAATCCAAAATGCAGTATTTGAATAGCTTTCCTTCCTTTTCAGTATTTGACAGATTTGCTTGAAGGATCATACTTGAAAAAACTGAATGTCACCATTAGAATCAGAATGAGTTACTGAAAATACACAGTTTAATAAGAAAAACATAATACTCTCATGACATGTGTTTTTATTCTCAACTTTTTGGAGTTTTCTTCTGAATCTTATGTTTTGAATACCACATCCAGGTCACTATAGTGAACTGTGGGCTAGTATCTCAGTGGAGGGAGCAGGGGATGCAGGGCAGAAGAAATTCACACCCATGGTCCACAGCCACTCCATGAAGCATACCTCTACCCACTTCCAACAATGCCAGACAAATCTTGCTGACATCAGTGAACCCATTATCAGCTGGGAGGAGGCATATGTCCCTGTGAATGGCGGGTGGGCAGATTTATTCAGTAGCTGCAGATGTATATAATGAAATGGTAAGCATCTGTTCCACCACCAAAGATGGGCCCATTGTTTATTAACGTGGTTTCACACATATTGGGTGCTACAGAGTCTTGGGCTCAAACAGTAGAGAATGATGTGGAAGGTCTGATGTGGAAAGTCAAGATTAAGGAGACATCCCTCTTCTATTCATATATCTATCTGCAAAGTCCATATTCTTCCTTCTGAATTTAGTTATTGAAACAAGTACTTCATTGAGCTTTAAAACTAAGTCAATATCATCAGCCTGGTGCTCAGGAGCAAAATCTATAACAAACCACTGTATGTGCTTTTGTGAGAGGGAAAACCTCTTCTGCTAACATCTCAGGGGGGTAGTGAATAAGAAAACAAATCAATTCCTGGCAGCTGTTTCCTATTTTTATAATCATAATTATAAACCAAAATTCTGGGTTCAAAGAGCCCTGGAATGTTAGGGTATTTGAAATCTCAACCCTGCTCTGGACCCAAATTTCAGAATGGCCCCTGTATTTCTGTTCAGCTGAACTGACAGCCTACATCTGAACAGCCCTAGAGGTTGGGAGGGATTTAAATATGATTTTTGTGGCTTTTAAACACCATATTCATAACAATTACTTCCCACTTCTCTTAGCTACAACTGAGTGCTAGTGAAGCTACTGATTTGCCTTTATGACCAGATGAAGTTGTGGACTATGAGTGAAAAAGATGCAAAGTGGGATCACCACAGAGCACAGGAGGATAATAATTTCAACAAAAAGACAGCAGAGAGTGATCCTGATTGTTAAATCAGGTATAACTAGCAAACTCAGTAAGAAAAGGCTCAAATGTTAGCAAAACCACCTTGCTTCCATTCTGAATTTCTCTTTTTATTTGTAAAGACTGCCATTACAATTGAAAAGGACTCAAAATGGAGTGATGTACACATCATTGGTGCTTCATGATGGACCTGATGGAATCCCTGAATGGATATTGCTTCAGCTTTGATTTTAAAAAATGGTCTAACAAGAAAATCTTTAACTCCACTATTGATCACAGGTGGCAAAAATGAAAGAAAGAGAAAAAGAAATTAAACCAAAACTACCGTTAAGTTCATAACATATACATTGTTGGCTGATGACACTGATTCCAAATGTACAATAAAGCCCACAACACTTTATTACTATGAGTATGATTATTGTGATTGTTTTTCTCATGTTGATCAACTTGCTTTTGAAGGTTGTTGTTTTTTGTTTCTTGGTTTTAAACTTGCATAATAAACATGCAATGAAATATTTCTTTTTAAAGTGTTTTTCAATCTGTTTTCATACAAAGATTTCATAAAGTTGCAGTGTTGCATCAGAGCATTACCAAAATAAGAGCAAGAGCAAAAGAGGAAGGTAAATGTGAACTTAGCTTGACGAGAATAACCTACTCTTGTCCTGAGACACGCCAGTCTTATTAAAAAGATGTGCACAGTCAAACCCCTCCCCCCGCAACCTCACCAAAACACAAAATAAATATTAACTTGGAAGAAAGGGACGGCACAAAGAAAAGATAATATGTCATCATGCACTCATCTTCTGCATAGCTCAACCCACATATAGTAAGGCACTATTTCCCCACAACTTAGTGTCCAAAACAATCCTTTACAGTGCTCTGTGAACTATATAGTTTCTTCCAGGATGATGAAATAAATAGATTGAATGAATGTCACTACCACATTACCCCACGTGTGTTCTCAGAATCAAGGGATTCATCTGGCAGTCTCATAAAATAATTGCCTCTTCGTGTGTGTGCATGTTATGTATGGGGATTTATGTGTGGGTGTGTGGTTTTTTTCCCCCCCCATGAGTTGCTGTTTTAAGTTTTCATTGTTCTTTACTCCATTGTTCTCAAAGCAAATAAACAGGGAAAAAACCCAGCACAGTCAGGTAATCAGAAACATAGCTTTGGTGCTCCAAAAAGCACACAGCTTTGGAGAGTCGAGAAATCAGTTCTTCCCTAAAGAGTTGGGAGATGGATAGATATATTTTCAGTGGCGATTCGTATTTAGTTGAGCTGGTCTTCATACTGTTTTCGGAAGCAGTCACCAGCAGGGAAAAACTCCCAGCACCGTTCTTGATACATTTTCCATACATAGGATTCCTGCAAGACACAGGAGATTTAAATAATTAATCTGATTCAGTGAGAGTACATTAGTCATCCCTCATCTTTCAAAAAAGACTACATTCTGTTCTAAATTTTCTGATTCAATTCAAAATTGATCTGCTGTGTATGAACCTATATGTGATGGAACACACTAACAACTTAGTTCATTTTAGTCTAGGCTTTTGGGTTTCTATCTCCTGGATGAAAGTATTATAGAAACACACACATGTTAGGCTAGGGAGTAGTTTAAAGAGACTCTTGAAGAGCTCAGGAATTTTGACCTTCTTTCTGATGAAATAAAAAATGGAGACAAAGGGTACTTCTACACTACCCACCAGATTGGCGGATAGTGATCGATCTATTGGGGATCAATTTATTGCGTTTAGTGTAGACGGCATAAATCAATCCCTGATCGCTCTGCCGTTGACTTCTGTACTCCATTGCGGCGAGAGGCGGAAGCGGAGTTGACGGGGGAGCAGCGGCAGTCGACCCTGCACTGTGAGGACGCGAGGTAAGTTGACCTAAGATACGTCGACTTCAGCTACACTATTCTTGTAGCTGATGTTGCGTATCTTAGGTCAATTCCTCCCCCCCCCCAATGTAGACCTGGCCAAAACAATTAGTTTTGCTCTTTTATGTCCAGGAGCAACTTGAAGCTCAAGTACAGTTGCCCACAATACCAAACTGTAGCTAAAGATTAGTGTTTTAATGATCCTTAAAGGAACCTCCGCTGAATTTCTACATCAGCATTTCAAACATGCCCGTGTACAATATATAAAATAATACAATGGCTTTAATGATATCAATTTCTGGTAGAATCCATAAATGGGAAGTTTCCCCTAACTATAGGTTTTATCCCCACCTGTTTTAACAGATAGTTTACTAGTCTTGTCCTGATGTATAGCGCTTATACCAAATATATCCCTACATTCATTGAATCTGGTGTATTGCACATTTTAAAGGTGACTCTTCAGCTTTTGAATAATACAGTAAAAACAAAACGAGACAGCATTTTATTGTAGCAAATACCAGTGATTCAGTTGATTAGATAGCTCAGAGGGCTCTCTCATTCCCCACATCTAAATAAAAGCATTGAATAACTAACCAGACTGGCGTGATTATTGGTAGTCACTGTCTGGACTCAGTGTATGCAGTGGGTCAACACACACAATAAGTAAGGTCAAACAATGGAGCAAACATAAATGCAGCAGTATTTTTCCATAACAAATATTATCAATTTACAAAACAGAGGTAAACATTTTAGTCTAGTTTAACATGTCATTGTCAAAGGACAAAATAGATATTCAGAAACAGTAAAACAAGTTTATAAAATGTGCACCCAGTCAAGACTGACAGGCCGTATATAGACAGAACATGATTACAGTAGTTTAGTATATTTGTCAGATTTCAGAGAGAACAGTTTAAACAAACAGCAAAAATGTGCTGTATCCCTGTGGTGTACTGTAAGCAATCTCTGTGTGTGTAGGACCTGCAACTACCCATCACTTTACCGATCACTCTTACACAGCTCTCAGTGGGAAGTCCAGCTGTCTGGGCACGTTTGGCACACTTTTTTTCTGTTGACAATTGTAGCTAAAAGGCTTGAGGAAGTGTCAAAAGGTTTGGAAGAACATTTCAAAGAACAGTGAAGGCAAGAAAAAAAAAATCTTGGTAAAATAAATCTTTGGGGCATCATTTCCCAAAGAGTTTACCTTTTATCTGCACCCAAAAAAGCATGTAGCCACCTACATCTGGACTCAAAATGTGAATGTTTGTAAAGAAAGCAGATCTTTACATTCCAGTTTATACAATTCATGCACATAGATGCTCATTCAAAAAAGGAAGCCACTGGAAGATATGGCCTGTGAAGACTAACAAGCACCCTTGCCAAAAATATGGTTTAGTTCTGGTTGCCCTTGTGAAGGTGTGAAAGGAATGAGGGCAAGGAAAGTCTCTTCTCATCAAGTGCACCTGTGCAAGATGCAACCCATATCACGTTTGTGGGTTTTGAATGCAAGGAAGCATTAGTGCCAACAGTGTTTCACGTAACAGGGGTGTTGTGAGGAATAATACATGAATGATTGCTACAGTGAGGTGAGCCTTATAAGTATGTAGTGTGACAGACCCAGACCAGTGGGGTACAGGAGTCTGGTAGAGGGCAAATATACTGGTCACTGGATGAGTAGTTTTCTGTTCCCTGAGTGACCAGAGCAGGGGCTGCACTAGAGTAATCAGGAACCTGCTAGAACCAGTTAAGGCAGGCAGGCTAATTAGGACACCTGGAGCCAATTAAGAAGTTGCTAGAATCAATTAAGACAGGCTAATCAGGGCACCTGGGTTTTAAAAAAGGCGCTCATGTCAGTTTGTGGTGTGAGTGTGAGGAGCTGGGAGCAAGAGGTGCAAGGAGCTGAGAGTGAGAGGGTGTGCTGCTGGAGGACTGAGGAGCACAAGTGTTATCAGATACCAGGAGGAAGGTCCTGTGGTGAGAATAAGGAAGGTGTTTGGAGGAGGCCATGGGGAAGTAGCCCAGGGAGTTGTAGCTGTCATGCAGCTGTTACAGGAGGCACTATAGACAGCTGCAGTCCACAGGGCCCTGGGCTGGAGTAGAGGGCGGGCCCGGGTTCCCCTCAAACCTCCCAATTGACCTGGACTGTGGGTTCTTCCAGAGGGGAAGGCCTTTGGGCTGTTCCCCAACCCACATGGTGAATCTTTGAGGCAAGAAAATCCGCCAATAAGCTCAGGACCCACCAAGATAGAGGAGGAACTTTGTCACAGTAGCTAGATAGAAAGACAACCCAAAGACGGCATAGGCAGGGCTCCAACTTTCAGCAATGCAGCTGTCAGCACTGTGGGAGAATCTATGATATACTTCCCAAAAAGAGAAGTAGGAGGAGGCTCTGAGTACACTCGCCTCAGAGGGCATTCTCTCTGGCCTCTGGCTACATCCCTCTGGTATGGCGTATCTGCTCACCATCCATGGCTGTGCCATCTAAAGCCCCTGCAGAGCCCACTGAAATTAACAAAAAATAAATGAGAGTCTGCAGTTCTTATCTTTGCAAGAGTGATTTGGGGGTGGTGTACAGCAGTGTACAGTGTCTCTAGGCTGCTCCTTGTGCTGGATTGTTCCTTGGGTGAGCCAGCCCTATTCTGCATGCTGGTGAAAGGGAGGGAAGGGAATGGATCCATAGTCCTGCCTCCTTGCTCTCCAGGGAGGGGAGAGAAAAAGTGAGCATAGGGACTAATAGGCTGAGCTGAGCAAGTGGTTAGAATTTCATTTGGATAAAATGTTATGAAATTTAAGAAGCTTTAGTTTTATCTGTTCTCCTCTTAAATGAATGTCACCTGCCTGAATTTCATGTGTATCTGTGCTGTATGTCATTAATGGACACACTGTTACTCATTGTACATGAGCAAATTCTCTTCCCCTTGCCAAATTTGTGAATGCTTATTCCAATCTGAAAGTTAGAATCCAGTTTGATATCCTCGTTAAGAGGTGCAAGTCTCACTATAATTGTCCTTATGTCTAATAAGCCTGCCTCTTATGGAAATCAGCTTTCAATATTGCTTATACAGTACCATGGGAGAAAATGGTATTTTACAGAGATAGATGGCACTGTCCTGGCTTTGAAATGAATACAATATAAATTACAAGTAACCACGTAAGTAATAACAATAACAA